>NW_012148731.1:0-26531 GCF_000956105.1 Propithecus coquereli
ATCCACTAGTCTATTCTTTGCATGTGGCCCCCAAAACCACCATGCCCATGATGATAGGCCCTTGTATTAATCGTGACTTTTTATTTTCTGTATTTTCTAATGTTCTGACATCTGGCTTTGCTGATCCTGAAGAGATCGCCCCTTCCAGCGCTAGCTAATTCCTAAAGAGAGCAAACCACTCCCCCGGGAGCATGCCTTTCACATGCAAACCAAGCAATCAGGAGGCGGCACCCTCCCCTTTCTCTACAGGTTCTTACACTGTGGGACAATGTTGGTACCAAGGCAACTAGGGACAGCCTCTATGCCCCAGAGCCTGCTCAAATCATTCAAACTAGCCCGTCCTAAAGCGGCTTATCCTGCTTTGCCCATTCCTTCCCGTGGAAACCACAATAAAGGTTTTGCCAGTGTTTTCCCTTCTCTCTTTCTGCCTCCTAATCAGCCCTGGTGCTTCCCTGTGTGGCCCTGCGTGGCAGAGCATGCCCCCTCCTCTCAGGAACTGTGAGGAACAAACTATCTTTGCAATGCCCTGTCTCCTGATCTGTTGGTCTCACTGCACCTGAATAATAATAAAACCTATATTTAAAAATATCCCTTCCTTCAAAGGCTGGTAGAGCTTGGATCACTCACTTTCCAGCTGCAACCTCAAATATTAATTTGTCACTCTAACCTCACCAACTCTAGGAACAAATCTAGGTCTTCTCCCTCTCTGTACCTGCCCGCTGGACTCACAGAGCTGCTGCTCGTAGTACTGCCCAGGCTGACACTGTGAGTGACAACCAAGTGGGACTTACAGGACTGAGCCGTGAGGCCTGGGTCGAGATACCTGGGGATCAGTGTGGTGCCCAGCTCTGCAGGGTGCTGGCCCGGCCATCCCTGACTGGACGGTCACCATGGACGTATCAGTGGGAGTCTGAGCTGGAATCAAAGTCCCTCCGTGGTGCTGTTTGGGGCACTGAACCGCGGTGAAGGGACTTCTCCCAGGCCAGCATTCTCAGCGCCCAGTGCAGGTAGGAAGAGGACAAGCCTGACTGCATAACAAGCACCTGATGGCCGAGGCTCAGCCATCTTGGCACTTGCTTTGAATGAACAGTCCATGAAGGTGCTGTGTCTGCCCCTCAGGGAGCAAAGAGGCGCCAAGCCACGTGGCACCACTGTGCATGAAGTAACCTCCAGACTCCAAAGACTTTTTGGCCCTCCACGTTGTGCTGCGCAGCTGCCATTACTTTGGGCTGCTCTGTGTCCTGCACTGTGCAAGCCTCATCCTCTCTGCTGGCCCGGCCACCCTCTGAGACGGGCACCATCACTGTGGTGTGTATGGGGGTGGTGTGTGGCCATCTGCTGCCATGTGGGCCGGAAAGCAAAAGACCAATGAGGAAGTAGGAAAGAGAAAGAAACACAGATGAGAGAGATGGGGGGGGGGGAAGAGACTGAGAACGTACCTGCTCTGGCCAGTTCCCGAGGCCCTGCTATGTGCCCTTGCTCTTGGGTTCACTGAGACTACGGGACTCTTAAAGTGAACCCAACTTTTTAGTTAACTGTGTTCTCATGGGTTCCTGTTGGTTACAATTCAACAAGCAAACTGTAAGTGAAAAAAAACGGGGGGGCACTTACAAACTAAGAGAGGCTTAAGAGACACACCAACCCATTGGCAATACATGGCCCTCAATTCAAACAAACTTTAAAAAAAAATCATTGTATTCTAAAAGTTTGAAAACGTAACTAAAATAAATTCTTAGAGAAATATAAAATGCCAAAATTAGGGCAAGCAGCATTATGGAGTTCAAATAAACCAATGAATGTTAAAAATTACAACAGAGTCCTCGACACGAATATTGCTGACCCCATTTCACAGCCGTGCTCACCGAAGCAGGGAGAAGTTAGGTGACCCAACCAGTAAGTGACAGAGCCTGGCCCCAAAGACCACAGCCTTAACCCTTGCACAGTATTGCCCCCTGACCTCGTCCCTGACCAGGACACCAGATGCCACTCACAGCCCCACCCACAGGCTTCCCAGGAAACGAAGACAGAAATCATTAGCAGAACAATTCTAAGTCCTTCCAAATTAGGTCACCACCCCCTGCAAAGCTGCCTGCCACCTTGGACGGTCCCTCTGCAGATGGATGCGTGCTTTTGGTGGTGGAGTTATTTGCAATTTCCAATATTTTAGCCAGTTCTTCCCTTCTAGACCACAACTTCTGCAAGGGAAGAATCTTGTCTTCAAAGTCATTAAGCCCCATAAAAGGGCTTCCCCGTGCGAGCCGGCCTGAAGCTGGGGAGACCTGCTCTGTGGTATAAGCTTGCTGGTGTATTTTATCTTTCAGTCATGTGCACATACTTCATAGAAATTTTAAGTTTTATTTATAAAAAATTACTATGTATCCTGTACATAGTGCAATATTTTTTATCTTTTGTCTTCAGTATTATCGAGGGAAATATTTACAAGTGTAATATCTGACAAAGAAATTTTCTTTTTATAAATTACTAATAATAGATATCTACAGTAGAAAAACTTGAAAAATTACAACAGATTTTTAAAAAAACCACATGGATTAGATTATTATAAGACAACATATTTCCTTCCATTCTTCCTTCTCTGTATATGTATTTTTGCCTGCTTTTTTTTTTTTAACGTAATTTGGACCATACTGTGTACGCAGCATGGTATTCTGCATGGTGGGCGCTGTCTGTTGCCTATCTAATAGCTTTCCGCACCTTTCCTGGATGGCAGTTGTTGCTGTTGTTCCCATGTGCCTTGCTCCTTCCTCATCACTTACTGGCTGTGCTGGGTGGGCAGACAGCCTGTCGTACAGTGTACAAGCACAAGGAACAGGCACATTCAAACCTGGTGGGGAAACGGGAACAGTCCTTCACGATTGGACTTCGTGCCTGGCCGCAGTAACAGAGGGAGTAGCCCTCTCCCTTGGGAAGAAGCTGAATGAGGTCTGTGTGTGGAACAGGGGGATGTACTTTATAAATAATGTTGGGTAGCTAATGGGGTGGACTGTGCAGACACCGCTGGCTGCCTCCCCAGTATCCATTTCTCCCTTCTCCTAACTAACAGAACCCCAGTGTCGAGTTGGCAGTCTTCCTAGTTTAACAACGAGCATTCCCAGCCTTCCTTGCAGTTAGGGGTAGCCATTTGACAAAGTTCGGCCAATGAAGTGGAAGTGTGACTTAGGGAGGGGGGTTTACAGGAATGCTTTTAAGGGGGAGAGCAGCTAACACTGGTGTGTGTCCCTTTTCCTTTAACCCTCTGCCTTCCTGAAATGGAGCCGTGAAGTTGGAAAGCACAACAGCCACTGCTAAGAATGAGCGGTAGACACAAGTGGCTGGCTCCTCCGCAGCCCTACTGGGCCCCAGAAACTGGCCCAGGCTGCCTCCCCCTGGGCTTTCTCTCGTAAATAATCAATAAATCCTGTTTGGTGAAGTTACCATAAGTCGGGTTTTAGTTAATTGCAGCTGGAAGCAGTCTTAACTGATAAAATAAACATCCTCTTATCAGTATAAACCCACCGTGCGTGGTGGCGAGCAGAATGCTTACTCAACTACAGCTCTAGTTTTGGCTCTGTAGGCTAGCTCCAATTTTTTCCTGCTGCTACACACACTTCAGTAATAAGCATTTTTATGCATAAACACCTGTTTGCATTTGCACGGCACTTTACAATCTGTAAAACCCTTTCCCCTCCGTTCTTTCATGAGGCCAGAGGAAAGTCGGTCAAGATGGTGGCTGAGCAGCCCAAGTATAGGCAATCGGCTCTCAGGTGAGGTCTTCTCCCTCCTGTGTTCTCCTATAACATCTGAGTTCTGCTCAAAAAGCAAAACAACCTCAGTAAAGATGGGCTACTGAGTACGAGCGAGAAACGTGACACAGTGACACATCCTGAACAGCTAGGGAGTGGGCTACCCAGGTTCTAAACCCTAACTCTAGTGGAGGGGACCCGGTGGAGTCAGGAAGCCTGTCCCTAACTTCAGGCACAATGAATGAATGAATGCAGGTGATTAAGGCATAAGCAAAGGTTTGTCAATAGTGCGTACTGCCCGGGACCTCTGAAAAACATGTGGGGACTGGACAAAAGCCTCAAGATGATGAGCCATATGTTCGTGGTGGGGGTAGAGGGAAGGACGGAAGGGACAGGCGCTAGAAAAGGTGGCAAAGACTAGGAGATCTTGAAAAGGTATTAGGAGAAAACTGGTTCTTAACGACATTCCAGGAAATCTGCTCCAGGGACCACCTGGAACCAAACAGCACCTCCTCTAACCTCTAGATTTCCTGAGTGCACTTTTTATTTCCCACGTGGTATGGTATATGCATTTGGCATCTGCACTCAATGATCTCATGTGTGTGTGTGCTGGGGCTGGGGGAGGCTGAAGGGCCAAGGGCAATGTCCATCCTCTTACTCCTTAGATGATGATGATAAAACCACCGCCCGCCGTCTCGCACTCTGAGCCAGCTTTGTGCGTCTCTGCATGTGATACTCGTCGTGTGGACGGGGTCCAATCACTCTGGCTGTGAAGCGAATCCCACGTTCTCACTGGCCAACCCCATAAAATCGGAGATGCAGTAAAAGGGACTCGTCTCCTAGTCAAGTGGGCTTTGCACTCTTTAAAACACATTTGTTCCCTACTTGTCTGACTCTGAACGTCTCCAGTTTTATAAACAGAACTCTTTCGTTACAGAACAAGGAGGACCCGACATCCAGATCACAAAGGTCATCGAATATCCTGGAGTGTGAAAACTATTAAGTTCTGTGCATGGTGCTGGGCGCTTTTGAAACAGGTATTATCATCACTGTTTTATAGAGGAGGAAACTGAGGCTCTGAGAGGTAAGGGAATTTAGTGCTCAGGATCAGAGAGGGGGGAAAAAAGTGTTCTAGATGCCTTAGACCGATTGGCTGTCATTCTGGGAGTGAGCAGCTCGCGGAGGGAACTGCTGGGCCTTTGCTGGTGAGCGGCCCCTCCTCCCACCGTGCACTCGCCTCTTCCCTAAGGAGCACTGGAGCTCTTCTTCGGGCCTGGTGGTTCTCTGAGACACATTCCTTTACTTTTGCTTATTCTCATAGCTGCAGGCCCAGGTTCTACACTCGGGTCCAAGGACGGGAGCCAGGCCTGGGGTCTCTTTGCATGGAGAAGAGTTTTCTGCCCTTGGCCCCTGCAGAGGAGGATTAGCAAGGCAAAGCCAAACTTGATTGAAAAATAACTTCCCTGCAGGCTGCTTTATGGCTTTGCGTCTCTTCCTTCCAGCTCGCTGAGTCTGGGCCCAAGGCCGGGGGACTCAGGGTGGTCCTTCCTTTTCCGAGGGGCCGGAAATTACCAAAGGAGCACCAGGGGGTGCTGAGCAGGCCAGCTGAAGTAGGGCAGCAACTAATTAATGTTTTTAAAAAGTTTAAAAACCAAAGCAGCCAACCATCAGGGTGAAGAGCAGGTGCTCTGGAGCCAGGCGGCCTGGCCCTGCCACCTTCTAGCTCTGCAAGGGTGGGCACGTTTCCTCCCCTCACTGTCCTCATCTGGAAAGTGGGGACAGCAACACTCCACAGCGCTCTGGGGTTGCCACGAGGATGAAATGAGAGCTGCTCTTTACAGAGAGTCTAGAACCTGACACGTGGCAGCGAATGGAGGTCACACAGCCCCAGACTTGCCCCTCAATGATCACCTTGACGTTCATGGGATCAGTCAAAGCAGGTTCCTGCCACCACTTCTAAGCAGTACACAATTTGGCCAAGCCCAAAGACAGGTCTGGCTGATGCCCTTGGCTTCTGGGAAATTATCTATGTCATATCCGGTAAGAGTTCTGAGCGCATGAGATCTTAGTGTGTGGCTGGCCACAACCCGACAGTCTCAGAACGGGCGCTGGCCATGCCAGAAAGACCAACCAGGCGATTGAGGGTGGAGGTTTGGGGTCACACAGTATCGGGTGACCTGGAGACTGAGCTCAACCACATGGGCGGTCAGTCAGTCAGTCATGCCTCTGTAATGAAGCCCCGGTTAAAACTCGCGTGAGCTTCCCTAACTGGCAATAGTCTGCGAGTGTTGTCACACACAGATGCCAGCAGGGTAACACATCCTGAGTCCACAGGTGGGGACAAGGGAGCTTCGTGTCTGGAACCCTCCCCGTCTCTGCCCTACCTGTCTCTTGCTCTGGCTGCTATTAATCTGTGGCCTTTCCCTCTAATAAAGCGTAACTGTGAATATAACAGCTTTCAGTGAGTTCTCTGAGACCTTCTAATGGAATTATTGAACCTGGGGGTAGTTTTAGGAATCCCCCCGAACTTGCAGTTGGTGCCAGAAAAGAGGGTGGTCTCGTGTGGAAACTGTTCAATCAACCTTGGCAGTTTGGCCAACTCCAGCAATTTCCTTCACACAGGCCCTCCTGAGCGTCACACCCACTGTGACCCCCACCCACCCAAATCAGAATGGACAAGGGACAGAGGAAGGGAGCTTCTGCCTGCACCAAGTGGAGTGCTTTCCAGATACAAGCTCATGGATGCCTCGGTTTACACATCTGTAAAATGGGATGCACAGTGCTTACCTCTCCAGGTTGTGACCTGCTCAAGGTATGACAGTTAGGGAGCAGGAGCGCAGGAGTCAACTCCACAGCCTAAACACTGTGCACGGTCCGCATTACCTCCCGGGGGCTGAGGTCATCGTGGGGGTGAGACAGTTCCCCTTTAGGAAGGAGGTTTCATTCACACAGGAAATACCATCTTATATATTTTAATCATCACAATGACAAACATGGATCGAGCCTCACCTACGCGCAGGCAGCCAGTATGACTTGGAACGCTCGTCAGCACAGCTGCCCGGGCCCAGGCCTTGACTGACGGGTCCCCGATGCCAACGGGGGGAGCCTGGGAATCTGTATGCTGAGCATCCCACTGCCGCTGACTCTCAGCCAGGGGCGGACTCGAGAACTGCCGCCAAGACGGAAAGGACCCGGGGGCCCCTGCGGGCAGCACCGCCGTTGGGTGGGTCTCAAGTCTGGGCCTTCCTCCCCCATCTATGCAAAGGGGGTAGTGATTCCAGCTGTCCTTTCTCACTCAGCGCAGTTGTGAGGATGACGTGCTTGGGACAGGCCCAGCCCCAGGACTCAGGGGCCCAGGCAGCCCCGGAGACGAGCCGTGCACAGCACTCACTAGGCAGTAGGTGCGGCCAGCTCTGTCACAATGCTTGCCAGAAAACGCAAATCGGTTCCAGTGCAACAATTGATAGATTAGGGAAAAATTTAAGCATGATGTAAATTTGGCATTTGCTGATATACAATTTCATCCCTGAGAAACACTAGATGGGCACAGAAAGCCGCGCCCAGTGATGAGCTGAATGGAGCTGTGCAGACACACACCACACACACACACACACACACACACACACACACACACGTGCACACGCACCCCATATCTGTGCACACACACCTCAAACATCTACCAGCTGCCGTGCCTCACTGTGTGCGTGATGAGCCACACCCATCCACACCTAATGTTACAACCTACTGTGCACCCCCCAGCCCCCGCCATCTAGATGTTGAAGTCCTACCCCAAGGTACCACAGAATGTGACTGTATTTGGAGACAGGGCCTTTAAAGATGTGAATAAGTAAAAACAAGGCCTTTAGGGTGTGCTCTAATCCATCTGACTGGTGTCGTTACAAGGAGAGGACGTTTGGACAGAGAGACACCCAGGGTGTGTGCAATCAGAGGGACAGCTATGGGCAGCAGGAGAAATGCCTCCCCAGAAACCAACCCCACTGGCACCTTGATCTTGGGCTTCCGACCTGCAGCACTGGGAGAAAATATATTCTTGTGGTTTAAGCCCCTCAAGTCTGGTGCAGCAGCCCCCCTTATCTGCAGGTATGCTTTCCGTGGTTTCCGTTCCTAGCAGGCAACCATGGTCCAAAAATAGGTGAGTACGCACAAGAAGATTCTGAGAGAGAGAGAGAGAGATACTACATTTACATTGCTTTTATTACTGTGTGCTGTTATAACTGTTCTATTTGATTATCAGTTATTGTTGTTAATCTCTCCCTGTGCCTAATTTATAAATTAAACTTTATCAGAGGTATGCATGTGTAGGGAAAATAATAGTGTATACAGGGTTCGGTATTATCTGAGGTTTCGCGCATCCACTGGGGGTCTTGGAACGCATCTCCCACAGACGCTGGAGCTACCGTACGTCATTACAGCAGCCTGAGCAAACGAGGACGCAACTTTCCATCTGTTTTCAGGTCACCTCCTGCCACCACTTCACAGCCCTCAGCCTCCCTTCCCCGTGCCCACGTCCCCGAGCACGCTGCAGCTCTCCTCAAGGTAACAGCCGCGTCTACTGCAGAATGCACGTGATTCTTAACCACTTAACAGCTGTAAAACTGTGCCATTGTCTTGTTAGGTTCCCATCTTTCTTGTTAAATGTGTCCCTGATGAAACCCTCTTCTCCCTCATCCCCGTGTTTCGTGCGAATGCGGCGATGTCCAGGAGCACGTGTGTCGTGTTACAGCAGAACCAACAGTCTAAGCATTTCACCTAAGTTAACTCCTTTAATACTAATTCTTTTAACCCTACGAGGCAGACACTATTCTTATCCCCATTTTACACACAAGGAAACTGAGGCACAGAGAGGTTAAGTAAGGTGGCTACAGTCACACAGCTGGAAGCAGGCAGAACTGGACCCTGAGCCCAGGTTCTTACCCACCGGGATACATGGTGGTTACACGGGTGGATACGTGGGGAACAACGTCCCCGCCGGCTCCCCAATTAGGAAGGACTTCACAGCGTTCCCCACATCGTTCTAAACCCCATTCTAGTCACGGAAGAGCACGCACTGATCGGGCTTCATGAATGTTTAATGGGATGGAATTCTCCTTGTTTTGTCAGCGACAATGAATCTTGGCTGAGGAAATCGCAACCGGCGGCTTTGTGACTCAACAGATAATTGCGGTGCTTGACACGGAGAAACACTCTAACACCTTCTTTATGAACACGTTTTGACACTTTCTGCTCCCTGGGAAAGAGCCAGCCTCCTGGAGTACATCCCACCTGCTGCTGGGCCCGAGTCAGGCACTTGCCTCGTGCGGGCTGAGAACCGGCTCTGCACAGCCCCTCGCCAATATCCACTCGACGTGGAACCACGCCAGACGCTTTAATAAATGACCAGAAAGAAGGCCAGGAGGCTCCTGGCTAGAGGTCCTGTAATTTATTCATTTAAAAATAAAACTGAACAATGTGCCCCGGATATATAGCGTGTGTCTGTGCCGGTGTGGGGGAGAAACTGCCAAACACAGGGTCCTGGTCCGCACCTCGCTGGGAAAACAGACATGGGGAACCCAGGACGGCAGGAGAAGGGCTCTGTTGGTGCACTGGGTCTCACGCTTCCTGGGTGAGGGGTGGAATGGGAGCAGGAGCTTGAAGGCCCTGTGGGATGTTAGCAGATAAGGAAGGGCAGAGAGAGGACATTCCACGCAGAGGGCACAGCGACGGCACAGGGTGGGAGGGTGTCTAATAATGAGCAGTGTGTTCTGACACTTGTGAAGCCCAAGCTCCTTGGCAGGGAAAAGTGGGACACGGACAGGTTGGGGGGCACTTCAGTGTGAGAGAATGCCACCCCAGGGGTTCCTTTGGACCAAATATGCAATGCGGCCATTATGCATAAAGATGCATTAAATTGGAATGTGTGCTCTTTCATCCTGGGTTGATGTTTACACTAGTTAAGAATTTGATGGGGCCGGGCACGGTGGCTCACGCCTGTAATCTTAGCTCTCTGGGAGGCCGAGGCGGGCAGATTGTTTGAGCTCTGGAGTTCGAAACCAGCCTGAGCAAGAGCGAGACCCCGTCTCTACTAAAAATAGAAAGAAATTAATCAGACAACTAAAAATACATAGAAAAAATTAGCCGGGCATGGTGGCGCATGCCTGTAGTCCCAGCTACTCGGGAGGCTGAGGCAGAAGGATCGCTTGAGCCCAGGAGTTTGAGGTTGCTGTGAGCTAGGATGACGCCACGGCACTCTAGCCCAGGTAACACAGTGAGACTCTGTCTCAAAAAAAAAAAAAAAAAAAGAATTTGATGGAAATAACCCAAATGTCTATCAATACATGAGTGGATTAACAAAATGTGGTATATGTATACCATGGAGTACTACTCAGCCATAAAAAATGATGGGTGCAATACCTCTTGTATTGTCCTGGATGGAGATGGAGACCGTTCTTCTAAGTGAAGTATCACAAGAATGGAAAAACAAGCACCACATGTACTCACCATTGAATTGGTACTATTGATCAACACTTATGAGCACATATGGAAATAACACTCATTGGGAATCAAGCAGGTGGGAGGGGGAGGAGGGGATGGGTAAACTCACACCTAATGGGTGCGGTGTGTGATGTCTGGGGCATGGGCAAGCTTGTAGCTCCGACTTGGACGGTGCAAAGGCAACATATGTAACCAAAGTGTCTGTACCCCCATAACATTCTGAAATTTAAAAAAAAAAAGAATTTGAAAAGTTAACCAAAGGCAAAGACGAGAGCAAAATTCATGATTTATATTTTGTTCATCCAACTAAACAACTGTCGAGCGCCTGCTACCTGCCCGTGGCGTCTAGACGAGGCACTCTGTCTTACTGTTTTTATTCATTTCCCCTCTTTATCCTCTGCAAATAATAGATTTTAAGTCATTGTCTTAGAGGTGAAGGATACCAACTGTAAATGAAGGTGTCTACTCATTGGCATAAACCCAGCAGGAGCCATTCGAACTGTTTTGTTCACAGAATAATTATCTGCTTAAGTGTTAAAAATATTTTAACTGCACCTCGTTAATTCAAATTAATCTTCTCTTTCAATTAACTCGCTAAGGGGTGGGAGGGAGGGAGACAGGAGGTGGCATTTCTGGAGCCAGGCAGTTGGCTAAGTGCTCACGAACATCACCTCGTTTAATTCTTACAACAGTGGCATGTCCAAACCCCCTGCTTTGCAGACTGCCTCCTTGCTCCCACGCTCCAGCCTCCTGGATACCGGGGATGCTGAGCTACCACGTCCCAATAAGACTCCCAAGTTCTAGGCCATGTGCTGCCACATCTCAGCACCCTGCCCTCCCAGTCCGACTGGCTTAGAGGACACGGGACCCAGGCTGAGCCATTGAGCTTCCTCCCTGGAAGATTTGGGCTCAGGAGTCTCTCCCGGGACTGAAGCCATGAGATTTGAACTTGGGGCCTAATGGCACCCACGTTGCCCACTTGGTGGAGAAAGTTGGTCTAGAGAATAAGAGAACTGGACAAAATGCAGAGAGGAGCAGAGACGAGAGGACAGTGCGCAAGGCCCTGCTGTCCCTCTCTGCTGGGGCTCAGCCACGTCCCCGCCTGGCCAGCTGCTTGCTCAGTATCCGTCCCTTGAAGTTCACAAGATTTATTCCCCTCTGCACTTAAGCTGGTCCCAGCTCGTTCCAGTTAGGTTTATGTCACTTGCCACCAAGAATCCTAACAGCCAGGCATTACTGTCCCCCATCTCACCAACAACAAAAAAAGAGGTCTGGGGCATGCGCTCATGGCCACGCTGCTAGAAAGTTTCAGAACTAGCATTTGATCCTCAAATCTTTTTCTATTTTCAACAGCTACCTTTGGATATATACAACAGAAAGAATACTCTCCCCGACACTACTGGTCCTTCTGACTGGAACGCAGGTGTTCCTGGAGTAAGGATATCGAGACAGCTGCAGGGACGGAGGCCCAGCTCTGCTCCATCCTCTCCCATCAAGCCCCTCCCACCCCAACCACCCCCAGAGGAGCGAAGGGCCAAGGAGATGTCCTCTCCCAGAAGGCTGCTGCCGGGTGGTGGCTCTGGCCCTGTGTTCCCCTTGGAGTCCCACAGAAGTCAGTCCCTCTCTTAGCTCCACCATCCAGCTGTGTGGTCAAGGGAAAACTGCTTGACCTCTCTGTTAGAGGCTGAATTGTCCACCCCCCCTCCAAATTCATATGTGGAAGCCCCCAGTACCCCAGAACGTGACTGTATTTGGAGATAGGGTCTTAACAGAGGTGATTAAGTTAAAACGAGGTCATTAGGGTGGTCCTACCCAACAGCACTCGTGTCCTTATAAGAAGAGGAGATGGGACGCAGACACGCACAGAGGGAAGGCGACGTGAAGACACGGGGAGAAGGTGCCAGTTACGCATCAAAGAGAGGGGCCTGGGATGGGTCCTTCCCTCGCAGCTCTCAGAAGGAAACCCTGCTGACACCTTGATTTTAAACTCCCAGCCTCCAGAATGGTGAGAAAACAAACTTCTGTTGTTTAGGCCGCCCAGTGCAGGGCACTTTGACACAGCAGCCCTAACAGACTGGCAGACTCCCTGAGAGTCACCTGCCCACCTGTAGACACAGCAGTGCCGCGGCGCAGGGTGTTGGGGCGGGCAATGGGCCGTTCCGTGTGTTTTAGTAACCACTGCCCGAGACCTGCAGAAGCTTCTCCACGCTCTGCCAGTCCTTCCTGGAAGCCCACGGTCTCCCTGTCAGCACTGTTTTAAGAGAGCTGACATGTGTCCCTCTTTCCTCAAGACACTGTTCTCCCCAGTAAAGGCCCGGCCGTCGGAAGGGCTGATGGGAGAAGCCACACGGGACGGAAGAGGCCTCGAGTTGCCCACCCGAGAAGAGAGGCGATGGACGGGTGTACGGCCCGCTGGACGCGCCCGAGGGCCCAAGGTGGCAGGAAGGGACCTCACGCGCAGGGCGCCGTGTGGCTGACGGCAGCGAGCGCCTCCCCGGCCCGGCCCTGTGCCTCAGGCCCGAATCCTTAGGCCCCGGGGCCCGAAATGAAGAGGGCGAGAGCCAGAAAGACCCCGAGCAAACGGCTCAGGAAACGGGGCGCGAGCCCAGGGAGCACAGTGCACCTCCTGTGCGTGTGCAGTGCACGTGCTGCATGTGCGTGTGCGTGTGGTGCGTGTGCTTGTGTGGCACGTGTATACGCGGGGGCCGTGTGAGTGTGCAGTGTATGGGGTATGTTGTGCGCAGAGTGTGGCGTGTTTGTGTGGGGTATGATGTGTGTGGGGTGTATATGCAGCATTGCGGTGTGTGCGTGGTATACATATGTGTTTGCACATGATGTGTATGCACGCATGTGGTATGTACATATGTGTGATGTATGTATGTGTGGTATGTGGTGTGTGTGGTATGTGTAATGTGTGGTATGTGTGTGTGGTATGTGTAATGTGTGGTATGTATGTATGTGTGTACTGTGTGGCATATACATATGTGTTTGTGAGTAATATGTATTTACATATGTGGTATGTATATACATGTGATGTATATGTGGTATGTGTGTGGTGTGTGTGGTGTGTGGTATATATGTGTGTGTGGTATGTATGGTATATACATATGTGGGTGTGGTATGCATATATGTGTGATATGTATGTGTGTGGGGCACATATATATGTGTAGAATAATATACACATGAGACGCACACATATGTGGGATATGCGCGGGGTGTGTGGGGTGTATATATACGTGGGGTGTGTGTGTGTGTGTGTGTGTGGTGTGTACTCAGGGATCAGTGCTGCACTTGGAGGCTGGAGCAATGAGCCAAGCCAGACAGCAGGGCTGCGAGGGAGCAGGGGTGGCCTCCCAGTGTCAACAGCACGATGACTCCTTTTCAGGCGGTGGGAAGGGAGCCAGGCGAACACACGTGTTTGGCTGTGACACAGGACAAAGCTGGAGAGGTCTCACACAGGCTGGACCTTGGCCGCCCCTGGCTTCCCCCACCACCAGGCCTGACCTCAGGTGCTAGAGCAGAAGAAGAAATTAGGGGGACAGACCTCCCAGGGGCCAGGACATGCACTTCCCAAGGACACAGAGGATGCCCCCACCCTCTGCCTGGGCCCCTCCTGGGGTTTCAAGAAACACTCGGGAGGAAAGAGGCTGCAGTTTCCACAGAGTGCTGGGAGCAGGCCAGAGAAATGCGATTTGATCTGTTTGGGAATCCTGTTTCCATGCCTGGCAGGGGCTGGGGGAGGAGGGGATTATACACAGCCCCCCGCCCACCTGGGCTGCGAGCCCCTGGAGGACTAGGCAGGACTGGGCGGTGTCTTATTCCTCTGAGACCTCCCACTGGCCAGCGCAGGGCAGATACATGCTCCAAACTACATGCATCTGCTGTTAATTAAACACAAACATACAACATCCAAACTCAAAACCAGAGTGCTTAAGCCCTGCAAAGGGACTGCAAACACGTGGCCCCTGTGGCATGGCCCCACCCACGTGGCCAGCAGCAACTGCTTTTCTTCTCCCATGTCCACCCTGGACCACTAGCCCCTTTTCTGCTGCACACTGGGCAGCTCGCCCAGCCCCCAGGCCTTTGCACACTCTGTTCGTGCAGCCTGGCATGCGCCCCCTGCACGTCTCCACCTACTCATCAAATTCCCGTGGCTGCCCGCCCGGCCCTCCCTAAGACAGGGGAGGCACCTCCTCTCCACTCCCCACTATTGCAGCATCCACGACTCTGCGTCCTCCCGTGGGCTTCTGGCACATGGCAGGGGTTCAGTAAGCACATCATTCATTCATTCAGTCCGTCCTGCATTTATCTGTTTGTTAAAAGAATGGATCCAACAAACAAATACAAATCAATGAATGAAGCGTTTGTTGAAAGAATTGAGCCCTTAGGATATCACTCATTATGAGTGGAGACATTGCCTTCCATTCCCGGTCTTTAAGGAGCTCATGCTATTGTCACACAATGAGAGAAACACATGGGAAAAATGACCAATAAATATCCTGCACTCTTAAGTGATGTGTCAAATCTATGGTAAACAGAATACATGTTGCTGGGCGAGAGGCGGTGGGTGGGGAAAAGATCCTTGGAGGCTGGTATGACTGTGGGAGGCTTCCTGGAGGAAGTGGCTTTGAGTCAGGTCTTGAGTGACTACACAACCCAGTTTATCTTCATTGTCCAAATGAAATACAGTTGATTCTCATCATTCACATAGTCACGTTCTATGAAGTCCTTGTGAGTGCTGAATTAGTGAATACTGAACCATCGCTCGTGCGGAAATACAGTGTTAGGTTCCTGCAAACCTCTGGTCACATTTTTGTCAAGTGACCAAGACATATCCTTGTTTTATGTGTGTTTCTATTTAAAGACACTTTATTTAATATATACTGTTGATTCGTTAACATTGAACTCACGGCCAACAACACTGTAACTCATCCCCGAACAGAGCCTACCCGACACACGTATTTCCCCCGCAAGGTAAATCACAGCCTTATCCCACTTTGGCACCATGCTTAGGGGCCATTTTAAACAGCAAAATCACCAAGAAAAAGCACAAAAAAGCAAAAAACATGCCACTAACTAGGCCATGGAAAGGACGCTTATTTATGGTGTGAGAACTGAGACTAGAAGGCAGAGCGTCACTGCCTAGTTTGACCTCAGCTGGGAACGTGCGAGTCAGGCTGCCCAAATTTTTGCTGTTTTGTGTATGTCCATGAGTGTGCAAAACCATGAGTATTTTTTTTTTTTTGAGACAGAGTCTCACTCTGTTGCCCAGGCTGGAGTGCCGTGGCGTCAGCCTAGCTCACAGCAACCTCAAACTCCTGGGCTCAAGCGATCCTCCTGCCTCAGCCTCCCGAGTAGCTGGGACGACAGGCATGCACCACCATGCCCGGCTAATTTTTTCTATGTATTTTTAGTTGTCCAGATAATTTCTTTGTATTTTTAGTAGAGACGGGGTCTCGCTCTCGCTCAGGCTGGTCTCGAACACCTGAGCTCAAACGATCCGCCTGCCTCGGCCTCCCAGAGTGCTAGGATTACAGGCGTGAGCCAAAACGCCCGGCCAAAACCATGAGTATTGACTTTTGACTTACAAATAAATTTTAGAGAGTAGGCGAATGCACAAATGTGGAATCCAGGAATAATGACATCGACTATAATTAACAGACACTCTCGAAAGTTTGAGAGTCAACAGTCTTGGGGGACCTGTGCCTTTGCAGAGGGACCCGGAGGGTACACAATCCCTGTTGGGCAGGGTGGCTCTTCCAACCCCGGCCACTCTAAGCCACCTGCAGGTACACTGGCTCCTCCTGTCTGCCCACTGGGCATTCGAGCCCCAGACAATGGGGGGATCCCCAAGACCCACTCCCACCTGCAGCGAGAACCTGGAAGTCATCAGGCTTCCCGCAATGCTGGCTTCCGTAGCATCCATCAACTGCACTCTGAGAGGGAATGAGTCCTGACAACCTGTGAGCAGCTCTCTCTCCCAGACACCTCTCCTGGGAACTGCTCCTCCGCGCGGCGGCTTCGTTCTGGGCTCAGGAGGGCCGGCATCAAAGGCCTGGCTGTGCCTGGCTGACAGGCATTGGGGCCGGCCAGCGTCGGTGCCTGTGTTCCCAAATGCTCCCAAACGTCCCAGCACATCCATCTGGGCTCTCCACGTGTCTCTCCACATTGTGCGGAGAGCCTGCAACCAAATGTCATCGCCTGTTCAAAAGCATTAAAGCCGTTTTCAGAGCTGGGCTCCAGGGGACTCTCTTTAAGTCAACGTTTTCTCAAAGCTCTGTATCTGCCCTGTGGTTAACCCAGTTTTTGGC
Source organism: Propithecus coquereli (assembly GCF_000956105.1). Classification (NCBI taxonomy): domain Eukaryota; kingdom Metazoa; phylum Chordata; class Mammalia; order Primates; family Indriidae; genus Propithecus; species Propithecus coquereli. Next base: position 16,544 of record NW_012148731.1, read on the forward strand.
CTGGCTACTGAAAACTTAACTTTCCACCAGCTGTTCTGTTCAACAGGAGACCAACCCTACCGCCCTCCACAAAAGACCAACAACATAAATACATTTCCAGTGACCAGGGGACAGCTCAGCAAGCAACAACCTGAAAAACAATCTAGAATACGTAGAGAGTCAGCCAAGAGATATCCACCTGGCATTTGTGAAATGCATAATAAAAGTAGAGACCATTTCCTGATCACTTGTCATGTGCCAGGCAGCCATTGTGCTAAGGGCTTTAGAGAAAGGATCTTATCCAATCTTGATAAGTTCAAGGTAGGTTCAACTCCTTCCCCCACTTTCTGGATGAGGACATCGGGCTTAGGGAATTAGGTGATGTGTCCAAGGTCACACAGTTTGTTCTTCTGGGAGGGGTTGGTCTAAGAGTATAGTTCTCAGCCCTGGGCAGGTGCTACTCCAAGCCTCAGCCCGTGGCATGGAACCAGCTGCCCCGTGGACATGTGGCTCACCATGGCCCAGCACCTGGCAGGCCTGAATGATCCAGACACTGATGAGAAAATGAGAGCAGCCACATCCACCCAGAAAAAGGGTTCTTGTGCAGCCCAGGAAAAGGAGAGAGAAGGATCTTCCTATTTCAGCTCAGTGTAGAATTTCAATGATGAAGCCCTGAAATTCACTTGAAATGTGAATACACATTTAGAGTAACTGGATATTCAAGTTGGAAGGGAGTGAGATGGCTTTGCAGGGCCTAGAGTGGCCATAAGATGAGGTGGGGTGGCCGGGAGAAGAAAGGAGACCTCGGGCACATCATAGACGCTGTGCCTAAAATTCCAGGAAAATGAAGACAAAAGCAGCACCCACCTGGTGGGGTCATTGTGAGGATTAAATAAGTTAATGCCTGAGAAGGGTGGGCTGTCCGTATGTCATTATTACTGTCATCATAACCTTGGACCCTCTGAGTCCGGATTAAATGCCACCATTCCAGGCCGGGCGCGGTGGCTCACGCCTGTAATCCTAGCACTCTGGGAGGCCGAGGCGGGCGGATTGTTTGTGAGCTCAGGAGTTTGAGACCAGCCTGAGCAAGAGCGAGACCCCGTCTCTACTAAAAATAGAAAGAAATTAATTGGACAACTAAAAATATATAGAAAAAATTAGCCGGGCATGGTGGCTCATGTATGTAGTCCCAGCTACTCGGGAGGCTGAGGCAGGAGGATCGCTTGAACCCAGGAGTTTGAGGTTGCTGTGAGCTAGGCTGACGCTACGGCACTCTAGCCCGGGCAAAAGAGTGAGACTCTGTCTCAAAAAAAAAAAAAATAAATGCCACCATTCCCAACTCAGTATTCAATGCACCTGCACCTCATTTTAATGAATCCTCACCCAGCCTTAAACTCTGAATTAACCAGAATTAAACTCCAGGCCCCACCTGTCCACTCAGCAGCTGTACAACCCTGGGGCAGTCCCTTAAAATGTCCTGTTGTTAAGCTTGGGGAGAATCACAAATCAACCATGCTCGATCCAGAGAGGAGGCTCCGTGAATGGCTTTTACAAAGCCGCAGAGGCCAGAGGGGTGAAGTTACACCCCTAGAAAATGCGGTAGCAGAGGCTCACACCCAGGCTTCCCAGTGCCATGCCCTTTGCAGGGAAGCCCCCGCCTCTGTGAGCGTGTTTAGAATAAACACAGTGTGATGGTTAATTTTAGGTGCCAACGTGACCAGGCCACGACACCCAGAGATTTAGTCAAACATTATTCTAGATGTTTCTGTGAAGGTATTTTTTAGATGAGAAGATTATATTTGTATCAGTAGACTCTGAGTAAAGCAGATTGCCCTCCATAATGCGAGTGGGCCCCATCTAATCAGTTAAGTCCTAAATAGAACAAAGACCTCCTCCAAGCAAGAAGGAATTCTGCTAGCAGGTGGCCTTCAGACTTGAACTGCAGCTCCTCCTTGGGTCTTCAGCCTGCTGACCTACAATACAGATCTTGAACTCGGAAAACCTCTGCAATTGCATAAGCCAATCCCCTAAAATAAGTCTCTCCCTGTGTGTACACACAAGCTATTGGCTGTTTCTCTGGAGACACCCGATTAATACACACAGGTATGTCAGTGGCACGTGGGGTTGCAGCTAAGGGAAGGAGGAAGCTCTACCTGTGAATGAGACCCTCTGTCTGCAAGCGCTTGCGATTGCCCCGACCGTATCAATTTCGCATTTGCACTTCCCGGTGAATCATATTCTGAGCAGCTGGCTGGGATCAGAAGGAACAAGGCATTCTTTTCATTCTCAGACAGAGCCCTGTTGAACATTTACCTTCCTGAAGCAGGAAGAAAGAGGAAGGGCCTCCCTGTGACATTCTCCAGCCTTGACGAAAAAGAAAATTCTGATTTAATGAGCTTGAGTTTGAATGTAATCAGATTTCCTCTATAGCAACAGCGCACAACACAATCCTCTTGGTAGCTGCAAGGAATGACCGGACATCTGGTGAAACTGGACAACTCACATGCAGGCCAGAGAAGCCACTATCCATGCAGGAGACACCAGAGCCTTGTACAGGACAATCACAACTGGTGCTCAGCTTTAGACCAAATCCAAACGGAGTGAGCAGGATGTGCTACAGTCCTTTGATTTGGGAGTTTATAGCTGTTCATGTAAAAAAAAATGCTACCCCTAAATGGAAAGCCTTTCCTCTAAGATCTAGAACAAGCCAAGGACGCCCAATGTTACTTCTATTCTATATAGTACTGGAAGTCCCAGCCAGAGCAATTAGGCAAGAGAAAGAAATAAAGGGCATCCAAACTGGAAAAGAAGAGGTCAAATTGTCCTTGTTCACAGATGACATGATCTTATTCTTAGAAAAAGCTAAGTACTCCACCAAAAAATTATTAGAACTGATAAACAAATTCAGTAAATTTGCAGGATACAAAATCAACATACAAAAATTAGTAGTAATCTAATATCAAGAAAGCAATCCCATTTGTAATAGCTACAAAAATATAAAATACTTATAAATAAATTCAACCAAAGAAGTGAAAGATCACTACAAGGAAAACTCTGAAACACTGATGAAAGAAATTGAAGAGGACACAAAAAATGGAAAGATATCCCATGCTCACGGATTGGAAGAATTAATAATATTAAAATGTCAATACTACCCCAAGTGATTTACAGATTCAATGTAAATCTCTATCAAAATACCAAAGGTATTCTCCACAGAAATAGAAAAAAGTCCTAAAATTTGTAAGAAACCACAAAAGAGCCTGAATAGCCAAAGCAATCTTGAGCAAAAAGAACAAAGCTGGAAGCATGATATTGTCTGACTTCAAAATAAAATACAAAGCCATAATAACCAAAACAGCATGGTACTGGCATAAAAACAGACACACAGACCAATGTAACAGAATTGAGAACCTAGAAATAAATCCAGGAGTTTATAGCCAACTCATTTTCCATAATGGCACCAAAAACATACAATCAGGAAAGGGCAGTCTCTTCAATAAATGGTGCTGGGAAAACCAGATTACCCTATGTAGAAGAATGAAACTAGACCCCTATCTCTCACCACATACAAACATCAAATAAAAACGGATTAAAGACTTAAATCTAAGCCTTGAAACTATGAAACTACTAGAAGAAAACATTGGCTGTAGCTCACAGGCTCTGCCAACCCACGCCCATGCCAGGCTCCCTCCAGGACCCCCAAGCCCCAGCATATGTCTGCCATCAAAGGTTCAAGCTCCCCCTCCACAGTGTGGAGACACTTCTGGGCGTCAGCTCCATCTCCCAGCCCCTGTCTCTAGGTGGGGCATGTGACAGAGTCTGGCCAATGGAATGGGGTGCAAGGGGTGTGCGTCCCCTCTGGCCTGGCCCTTCACCTCTCGCCTGCTCCTCCCACCTCACTCTCACCCCGGTCTGCTGGCTGGAGGCCGGTGCCAGTCCCTGCATGCCCCTGTTGTAGACTTCATGAGTGAGGAACGAACTTCTGCTCTGCTGAACCACTGCTATTTGGAGGCTCATCTGTTACAGCTTAGTGTTTCCTTAACTCACGTTTCCATTTTATGAATAAGAAAGCAGAACTCAAGGAGGCAGGCTGACTTGGCCAGGGTCAAACAGCCACATCCAGAACTCAGGCACTCAGTGGAGACTCTCTTCCCATGACATGCCACGTCTCCTGGCCACACCACGGTCCAGTTAACGCTGTCTTCATTGACTATCTCCCCCCATCCATCACCTGATTCAATGTTTTGAAGATAATTCAATTTAAAATAATTTATTTTCCATGTCAAGTACCTCACTCATTTTTTTGGAGATATAGTGCACACACCATAAAATACGTCTATTTAAAGTGCATAGTTCAGTGGTTTCTAGTCTATGCACAAAGTTGTGTAACCATACCACAATCTAATTTTAGGACACTTTCTTCAAAAAGAAATCCTATGCCCATTAGCAGACATTCCCCATTTCCCACCTCCCCTCCCCAGCCCCAGGCAAACATTAATATATTTTCTATATCCACAGATTTGGGACATTTCAGACAAATGGGATCATATATGTGGCTTTTTCAGACTGGCTTCCTTCATTTAGCATAATGTTTTCAAGGTTCTTCCGTGTTCTATCATGTATCACTACTTCAATCCTTTTTATTGCCAAATAGTATTCCACAGTATCGATATAACACATTTATTCATTCATCAGTTGATGGGCATTGGGTTGTTTCCACTTTTTGGCCATTATGAATAATTCTGTCATACTGCTGTGAACATCTGTGTACATTTTTTGTGTGGATGTATGTTTTCCTTTCTCTTGGGTATGTACCTAGGAGTGGAATTGTTAAGTTACATAGTAAATGCAGGTTGGACATGTGGAGAAGCTGCCAGACTGTTCTAAAGGAGCTGCACCATTTCACATTCCCCCATTTTTCCACATCCTTGTTAACACTTGTAATTGTCTGTCTTTTTATTTTAGCCATTCTCATGGCTGTGAACTGGCATATCATTATTAAGTGGTATTTATTTCACTTCCCTAATGACAAATGATGTTGAACATCTTTTCATATGCTTATTGGTCATTTGTGTATCTTCTATGGAGAAATATCTACTCAAAGGCTTTGCCTGTTTTTAAATTGGGTTGTCTTTTTATTATTGAGATGCAAGAGTTCTTTATATATTCTGGATGCAAGTCCCTTTTCTGATACATGATTTGCAAATATTTTCTCCCATTCTCTGAATTGCCTTTCCACTTTCTTCATGGTGTCCTTTGAAGCAAAAGAGGTTTCAATTTTGATGAAACATGACCTGTTTTTATACACTATTTCTGATGGACCAAATTATTCTGCACACCTCAGTCCCAGAATAGCAGCTGTGCTCTCCTGCCCTGTCTGCAGAGACCACATTTGTGCAGAGGCTCAAAGATGATGCCAGAGATCCTGGGTTTTCCCCTCTCCTCTTGCATCATTTTAGAAGGATTTTCTACCAGGGAGCAAAGCTGGTCTAAAGACACAAATGACATCTGGGCAGAGGAATATTATGCAGCCACTAAACCTACGGTGTAGGTCTACCTAATGGCATCAGGTTTAAATAAAATAACATATTGGGGAACAGAGCACCATACAGAACATAAGCCTGTCTTATTTATGTTCCCCAACTGAGGCGTAATTTAGTACAGCAAAATGTCTTAATGCTAAGTGTGGGGCTCAATGAACTCTAGCCTATGCACATACCTGCACAATATCACCCAGATCGAGAATACAGAAGATCACCCCAGAAAGCTCTCTGCCCCTTTCCAGTCTGTATCCACCCTGCCCTGCCAAAGGTATGTACTATTTTGACTTCTGTCACCATAGATTAAATTTGCTTGTTCTTGAACTTCATATATTAATACATAGAATCACATAGTATGTCTCCTTTGAGTCTTTTTTTGTTCCATTAATGTTTCAGAGATTCATCCATGATATTGTGTGTATTAATAGTCTGGTCTTTTTCATTGCTATGTATTATTCCATTGTGTGACTATTACTTGATTTACCTATCCCTTCTCCTGGTGAGGGGCATATATTCTGGCTTAGAGAAAAATATAAATATTTGAATGGAGAAGAGTATGGAAAGAAAAATACCAAAATGTTAAATAAAGATTGTCCCTGGATAGGGCGAGGTCCTCAGTCTGCAGGTGGCAAAATGGAGGAAGGACGAGCAGAAGGCTAGAGCAGCCTCTGAAGCAAAGGAGACAATGGGCTGGAGAAGGAGTGTGCCAGGAGGTGGCTGGCTGGGGCGATGGGGAGGAGGGCACTCCAGGAAGAGGATGAGGAAGGTGTTAGTACCCTAACTAGCTGATGGAACAGGTAAGCCCCAAACCTCAGTGGGGCCTGGGAAGAGAATGGGGGAGGGGAGGGGGAAGCTCCAGAATGCCTGGAGATGAAGTCAGACATTTATCCACACACTCAACAGATCTCCCCTGCACACCCACCGCATGCCAGCCCCTGTGCAGGGGCCGGGAATCTCAGGCATTTGGGCAGTGAGCTCATGGGACGATTGTGACATCTGGGGTAACGTCCAAAGTTTGGAGTTCGGATACAGATTCACATTCAGTACTACAATACACCAGCCATGTGTGCTGAGTTCTTCGTTCTTCCTTAGTTTACCCAGCAGTTGTGTCTGGGTGTGTGGCAAGCCCTGCACTAGATAGTGAAGGACAAGGCAGATGCGGCTCCTGCCTGCGCGGAGTTCATCGTCTGGTGGGAGAGGAGAAAGACCAAACTCAAGCTGATGAGTTAAGTCGCTGGGAGTTGCTCGTAAGGGCTCCCAGGGAAAACGCTGGGGGTGAGATATTGAAAATCCTCCCTTGTTCATTAATTTTTAATCACTTTTAAATAAACACTCGCATGATTCAAAATTCAAAAGTATAATAAAAGGGACTGCGTGACGTCTCCCTCCCATCCTCTCTCCGGCCAGTTTCCCTTCTCTAAAGCAAACACACAGTGGCGGCTGGGTGGTTCCTTACAGAAATGTTTTAGACTTCTGCAAACAAATGCATATACACTGCTACTCACACCTCCCCTCCAATGCACAGTTAGCATGCTCTGAAGGACTGACCCCTAGAAGGTGAGGAGTAGTCAGCCCTGCAAAGTGTAAGGGGAAGAACATTCCAGAGAGAGGACCAGCAGGTGAAATGCCCCAGATGTTCAGAAGGCTCGGTAGCGTCAGGGAGGCGATTCCTGCCCCACAGGGGCCAGTCCTGGGTGAGTCAACAGATCCACTATGCACCCCTCACCAGAGGCCACAACCTGGAAGAATCCCTCCATCATCCACCCCTGCCCCAGGGGGTTCCTCATCAGGGTGCCCATCCATGTGCTTATAAGGGAAGAGCAGGGGGAAGCGTTTATGAGACTCTAGTTCACCTATACCTAGGAGCTGTGCACGGCCAGCCTCTGTCACCCAACAGATAGGGCCTAACACCCCCCTCTGAGGTTGGCTCAGACACAAATGGATCATACTCCCAATACATGGGCCACATTCAGGGAAGGCCCCGAGAGGCTCCTCGGTGTTTGTGACGGCTCAGAAATAATCACAGTCTCACTCCCACCCGCTGCAGCTCACTGCTGTGTCTGGGAATCTAATAACCGCGAATACGTCACCCTGCCATCAGGGCAGGTGACGAAGGAAGGTGGGTGAGTGTGAGTTTGTGTATGAACATTGCCCTCTGCCTTCCCCTACCGAGAGTCTCCACTCTGCGCGTCTTAGGGCAGTAACAACAGCGACGTTCTCTTAGGGCCTCACCGTGTGCAGAGCCTCCTGCGTGTGCAACGACTCGACCCTCACTCAGAGGCCTTCGCACCCTCGCCCGGCCAGGCCGCCTGCACCTAAATCTCACCACGGCTGCTCACTTGCAACCCAGCGGCCCCGTTTTTGAACCCCGCACCCCATTTGGTTCCTAAACAGAGAACAGAGCCTTTATCCCCCTAGTTCTTGGCTTTGTTATTCATATGTGGGCTCTGGCCCACCGATCGCTTTCCCACCATCCTTCAATGAAATGTGTTGTATTTTCCAGCTAATATCATTTTTCTTCCCTGAACTTGCTGCCCAACTCCCTTGTTACTTTGTCTGCTCCCACTTGCTTTCTCACGAAAACGTTTCGCCAGGAGATCTGGGCACACCCATATTCCTCTGTCCCGCCTCTGCTTTTTTCTTTCCAATGCTCTGCTGTCCCCAGACTGCACTGACCACACCTTCCGAACCTCCCCGGGCTACGTGGCACCCAGCACCGCGGAGTCAGGTGGCATTTTTATTGCCCCCCACCCCCACTCTCACCGCCCAGGCACAGCAGCCGCAGGCCTGTGATTAGTGGCCATCATGCAACTGTGGCCAAGCAGCATACACAGCCCTTGGGGAGCTGCCAGCCCCTCTGCCCAACGCAGCTGCTGTGTGCCACACCCTTCAGGTTCCTGGGCACCTGGCCCTGCCACCGGGCAGGAGGAAGGCATCTCTGGAGCCACAAGGAGCTGGTCACACCCAGTGTACTGCCGCCCTCATAGGACGTCTCTAAACCCTGTGCAGCAACTTGAAGGGGAGACCCAGACAGCCTCCTCATTCCTGTGTGCATCCCGCAGTATCACCATAAAGACAGTCACTCCTCCGACAAACACTTACTCACCCCTGCTGTGGGCCAGACAGTGTCTGACCCCGGGGACACACACACCAAAGACGGCTATCTTACAGACGAAGTAAAGGTCCCAGATGTGTGGAACCTGCTGTCTGGTACAAGAAGGCCAAGAATCAAGTGGATAAAGGTTTAAAATGTACAGTCTGTTACCCTGTGGTCAGAGCTAAGACAGCAATGAATCAGAGAACCGACGGAGTGTGTGTGTGTGTGTGTCGGGGGTGGGGGGACAGCAGTGCTTATCATTGAAACTAGTAGTTCTCAGCCAGGAAGGATTTTGCCCCCAGGGGACATTTGATAATTCCTAGAGACAGTTTTGCTTGTCACGAGTGGAAGGGGAGGTGCTACTGGCATCTAGCGAGTAGTGGCCAGGGACGCAGCTCAACATCCTACAATGCACAGAGAATTACCCTGAAGTCAAGAAATCCCGATTTAAATCTAATAGCTGGGGAAGACCTCGCTGGAAAGGGGACATCTGAGTCAAGACCCCATGGAAACAAGAGATGGCAGATTTACGTGATCATACACACACACACACACACACACACACACACACACACACACACAGGTCAACACCAACTCTGACAGACCCTGGCACTTCATACACATCTTTGCAGTGAGACACACGCTGTATCCCCGTGTCAGCTCAGTACCACAAACACCTGCGGAACATTCAGGACATCCTGATGGAGGCAGGAGTAAGAGGTGCTCCTTGAGTGAGGCGGGAGCACAGAGAGCAGCAGAGTGAAGTGTTGCAGGAGACGTCCACGAGCTCAGGCTGGGGCAGTGGCTGGTGGGGCAAGGACAGGCACCCAATCCCTCAAACTCCTCGGGAATTTCCAAACCTCCCCTTTAAAGCACCTCTAATTCAAAGAGACTCGAGAGACGCATGAAGCAACCAAAAGCGGTGTGCAGCCCTCATCTGGATCCCGACATGAGCAAACATCAGCAAAAAGCAAAAACAATGAACCATTCACGGGACAATTGGGGACATTTGAACACTGGTGGTATTTGATGATATTAAAGGATTTGTGTTCGGTTGTTCAGGCATGATAATGTTGTTGTAGTTATATTTAAAAAGTGTTTCTCTTTCAGAATTGCATGCTAAATACTTGTGGATTATATTGCCTGGAATGTGCTTCAAAATAATTGGGGCAGGTGGGACTGATGACATGAGAGTGGCCATAGTTCCACTCCTGCTGTAGCTAGGAAGGGTACACAGTGGGGGGGGGGAGTCACTGTCCTATTATCTCTATCTTGGTGAATACTCAAAATATTCTATAATACTCTTTTTTAATTAATAGGGATTTAAAAATATAGTCACTCTAAGAAAATGTTATGGGGGATCAATTCAGTC
>NW_012148731.1:26806-27667 GCF_000956105.1 Propithecus coquereli
GCCACCAAGGGTGCCTTACAGATGGCCCCAGGCCAGGCCAAAGCAGGACGAAGCTGAGACGTTAGGTTTCTGATTAATTAACTTATGGTTTGAACATCCTCGGAAGCCAAAGACTGAGGCGCAAGTCACAAGTTCCCGTCCCACCTGTGGCTCCTTTGAATCATTTCAAGGAGCAGCAGGACACGGCCGGGTCACCAGGACCTAGCATCCCAGTCACGCAGGTTCCAGATAACCACGCCTTATCTCTCCGTGATCTAAACTCTTTTTGGTGGAAATCTTTGCGAACTCACTTATTTCCTTCTGGTCATCCAAACAGAAAGTTGCGGACACTCTGGAATAGCAGTTCAGGTGGATGCTTAGAGGAGATTAGGTTAATCAAGAAACAGGAACTGCAGAAACACAACGGAGATGAGGGCAAAGCATGGAGAATCAGGTCAGGGACACAGTCGGGTGGATCTCCTGCAATGCCAGAATTATCCATCAATCAATGACCACTTGTTTATTCAACAAACCCCTGAGCACTCACTCTGTGCCCAGCACTGTGTCGGACACAGGAAGAGTAAGACGAAAACGCATCCTCCCTGCCCTCTGGGCGCTCACAGTCTCCAGGCGGGTACCCCTGAGCTACAGTCTGCGGTGGAGGGAAGCTCCCCACCCAGTCTTGGGGGGACCAAGGAAGGTTCCCGGACGAGGTGAGGATGGCCTGAGCTAACTTTTAAAGGATTCGTAGGTGCTTTCCCAGGGAGTGCCCAGGGTGCTCTGGGTCAGTGTCAAACTGCAGTATCAGCAAGAAACCTTTTGATGCAGGAATCTCTCGGCCTTGCAAAAGAAGCCAAGACACAAAAGAATCCAAACTGCAGG
>NW_012148731.1:27717-42963 GCF_000956105.1 Propithecus coquereli
GCCACCAAGGGTGCCTTACAGATGGCCCCAGGCCAGGCCAAAGCAGGACGAAGCTGAGACGTTAGGTTTCTGATTAATTAACTTATGGTTTGAACTTCCTCGGAAGCCAAAGACTGAGGTGCAAGTCACAAGTTCCCGTCCTACCTGTGGCCCCTTTGAATCATTTCAAGGAGCAGCAGGACACGGCCAGGTCACCAGGACCTAGCCATCCCAGTCACACAGGTTCCAGATAACCACGCCTTATCTCTCCGTGATCTAAACTCTTTTTGGTGGAAATCTTTGCGAACTCACTTATTTCCTTCTGATCATCCAAACAGAAAGTTGCGGACACTCTGGAATAGCAGTTCAGGTGGGTGTTTAGAGGAGATTAGGTTAATCAAGAAACAAGAACTGCAGAAACACAACGGAGATGAGGGCAAAGCATGGAGAATCAGGTCAGGGACAGAGTCAGGTGGATCTCCTGCAATGCCAGAATTATCCATCAATCAATGACCACTTGTTTATTCAACAAACCCCTGAGCACTGACTCTGTGCCCAGCACTGTGTCGGACACAGGAAGAGTAAGACGAAAACGCATCCTCCCTGCCCTCTGGGCGCTCACAGTCTCCAGGCGGGTATCCCCGAGCTACAGTCTGAGGTGGAGGGAAGCTCCCCACCCAGTCCTGGGGGGATCAAGGAAGGTTCCCGGAGGAGGTGAGGATGGCCTGAGCTAACTTTTAAAGGATTCGTAGGTGCTTTCCCAGGGAGTGCCCAGGGTGCTCTGGGTCAGTGTGAAACTGCAGTATCAGCAAGAAACCTTTTGATGCAGGAATCTCTCGGCCTTGCAAAAGAAGCCAAGACACAAAAGAATCCAAACTGCAGGATTCCAATTTATAGAAAGTTCCAGAACAAGCTACACTCAGCACAGTGACAGGAATCAGAACAGGGGTTACTGCTGGAGGAGGGTATTTACTGGGAATGGCAGGTTCCAGAGGTGCCTCCGTCTGCACCTGGGTGGGGGTTCCACGGGTGTGTGCACACATCAAAATCCCAAAGCCCAGCGCCTAAGGCCACAGCACTTTGCACATCTTACTGAAAATTACACTCAAAAGCCCTGCAGAGCTATATCCTTGTGATTAGTACACTTACTGTATGTATATTACACCTCAAATTTTTTTTTTTTTTTGAGACAAGAGTCTGGCTTTGTTGCCCAGGCTAGAGTGCCATGGCATCAGCCTAGCTCACAGCAACCTCAAACTCCTGGGCTCAAGCGATCCTCAGCCTCCCAAGTAGCTGGGACTACAGGCATGTGCCACCATGCCTGGCTAATTTTTTCTACATATATATTTAGTTGTCCAGATAATTTCTTTCTATTTTTAGTGGAAACGGGGTCTCGCTGTTGCTCAGAGCTGGTCCCGAACTCCTCAAGCGATCCACCCGCCTCGGCTTCCCAGAGTGCTAGGATTACAGGCGTGAGGCACCGTGCCCGGCCTATACCTCAATTTTTAAAAATGCTAAAATAGGAAAAGTTGGGGCTCATGATGAAGACAAGGGGAGCCACTGAAGGCTCCAAACCAGGGCAAAGCAGCAGTCAGGCAAGACTGGAAGAATCCCCTGCTCCTCCCTCACCAAGCCCCCACCCCATCCCAATGCCGCCCATTTCCTCCCCCAGCCTGGGCCTCTGTGCTGCTGTTCCCTCCATCCCTTTTATGACCAATTCCCATCCTCAGGACCAGCCAGCCTATTAAGACCCCATCAGGCCAAAAGCCCCACCGGCCACCTTGGCCCCGTCTTCCATGGCTCTCTTGCTCAGGGGCCAGCTTGTCAAGCCACCATGCCAGGGGTTACCATCCTGGCAGACACCCCCACCTAAGAAAGGCTTGCAGGCATGGTAGAAGGAAACACAACAGCTGAAGCTTGTACAATTGCAAGGCAAAGTTTCCGCTTTTAGGGGGATGTCTTACAGAGATTATGCCTTCAAAATAATGTAACTTCAAAAAAAGAAAAGCTCCTTAATCCTCACATTAAAGACAAATCGCCTCCAATCCAAGCTGTTTCTCCTTAAGCTCTGTAGAGTCCTTTACAGTTGGCAGAGCCTCCTGGGCATACAGGCTTAGAGTGCTTAGCCCTCCCGGTAAAGCCATGTGTCAGCCCAGCGCACTGTTATCTCTCAGTTAACGGTGCCTTACGACCCTGCCACACTTCACAGCTCCCAGAAAGATGTCCAGGTCCTAATCCCTGGAATCTGTGAATGCTACCTTTGTGTGGCAAAAGCGATTTTGCAGATGTGATTAAGGATCTTGAGATGGAGAGATTTTCCTGGATTCTCGGGTGAGCCTTAAATGTAATCACAAGGGTCTTTATAAGAACAGGGCGGAGGGAGACCTGACCCAGAAGACAGAAGAGGCTGCTGATGGAAACAGAGTCAGAGACAGAGGATGAGATGCCACTGGCTTTGAAGGTGGAGGCAGGGGCCACAAGCCAAGGAACATAAGGGGCCTCCAGAAACTAAAAAAGGCAGGGAACCAGAATCTCTCCTGGAGCTTCCGGAAGGCATGCAGCCCTGACGGCACCTTGATTTTAGTCCAGTGAGATCGCATCAGATTTCTGACCACCAGAATTGTGAGACAATATATTTGTGTTGCTGGAAAGCACGAACTTTGTGGTATTAATTTGTTACAGCAGCCATAGGAAACCCATACCCCTCCCCACGCCGCTGCGAGCTACTGAACGTCACAGCAGCCTCGTCCCGCCCCTAACCTAGCGCTCTGGTATGCAGTCAGCGCTCAGTTGCTGCTGGTGCTATGAAGGGCAGCAGCAGAGGTATACCAATGCAGAGAAACTAGGGAGACCAAGGGCGTGGAACTCCTGTGGTTGTAGCAGAGATTCCATGCTTGGAAGGAGCACAGCACTCTGAAACGTGAGCTGTTGATGCTGTTGTTACCATTATAATATCCTCCTAGGCACCTACGAGGCTCAGACCTGACTAAGCTCTTCCGTTGAATTCTTAATTTCTTCCTCCCCCAAAGCACAAGAACAATTAAAAATGAAACAACCTTGGAAAAAGCTGTAGCTGGCCAGAACAGAACTGGGGCTGTGACAATGTCCCTGGTTACTGATGACAACATTCACCCCCGAGCGGAGCACAAGTGTGACGCTTCCTGTCTGTCTGGGGCTTGGCTCCGCCACCCAGGAAACCACCTGCTGCAGCTTGTGTTAAACGGAGCTAAGCAGCCTGGCCGCCCACTCCGAGCTACAGCTCCTGCGCTCCTCAGAGCTGACTGTTAACTGGGACTGCGAGCTGCCTGTGCCAACAAAGCCCAGACAGCCACGTCCTCCCTGGAAATGTCATTGGCTACGAGGGCTGCCTCTCATCCCCAGAGGCTCCTGGTTGCAGGCTTGGCTAGGGATTATCACTTCTGCAAATAAACATCGACCCAAGGAGCATGCTGGGGAGGGGCGGGGCCGGGCTGGCCCAGCAAGCCGCACGTGACCCAGAGCCCCACAAACAAATTCCCACAGTCTGTGACCCCACAGTTCTACATCTGGGTATTTGTCCTAAAAGACCACAGGGACAAGAATAAATGTGCAAGGAGGGTCATCGCAGCAGGATGCACCAAAAAGGGTGAAAAACTGGAGAAGATCTGAATGGCCAACAGCAGTTAAATCAACCAAAGAAAAAAAAAGGTTCACGTGGCCCTAAAAATGATGTGTACCCAACATTTAAAACGTGGGAAAATTCTGAGGTCATAATACAAAGAGAAAAAAAAAGTAGGATCTAAAATATATGATCAACTGAAAATGCTAATGGCAATGGCAAGCATTCATTGAGCACTTACTGTGTTCCTGGCAGTGTGCTTGGCCTTGACATGTATTTACATGAACTTGTTTAGCTTCTCTGCAAGCCTGAGATGAAGGTCAAACTTTAGGCCCATTTCACAGATGAGGGGACTGAGGCATGGAGGGAATTAAGCAACTCGATCAACATCACCTGGCTGGGCAGCTCCACATAACTACACACCCTTACCACCCTCTGCACCATTTATGTTAAAGCTCTAGACACATCAACCAGGAAAAAGCCTAAAAAGAAAATGCATCAAAACATCAATGGTAGTCATTTCTGGGTGGTGCCAAGTGGGATGATTTTTATTTTCTTCTTTAAGTTTTTGGTATTTTTCCATATTTTATGCAGTGGACATGTACTACTTTTAAAACCAGAAATGATGCTATTTTTAAAAGTCTCCAGAGATTTCATAACCTGCCCTAGAATGGTTTAAAATAACAACAATACAAACACACACCAGTAATGAGAGATCTGCCCTCCAAGGACCCTCCCACCCCCACCGCCTGTTCCTTGGGTCACAGGCTCCTCGGCCCTCCAGGAGGTGTCCGTAAAAGCCTTACTCTCTCACATATTGATTTTTTCCCTTCCTCTAAGACAATGCCCTTGACTTTAAATAGCTTCAGGTTGAAAGCGTGAGAACAGCACTCGCCTTGCACACTCCCGGGGGCAGAGGGTGCCCTCTGACTTCCCCTGCTCTCCGGGTTCCCAGGCTGGTGACAGCGAGGGGTGGGGATCACTGTGCTTGTGCCCCCACTAACAACACCGACTTTCCCAGGAGCCAGGATTTGCTGGGAGCTGGAGAAAAATCAGCGAGGATTAACGCAGACCAGACCGGCTCAGGGAGGGCGAGACAAAGCTCCAAAGGCAGGCCTGGGAGAGCGGCGGGTGCCCGGTGTGGGCGGGCAGGAGGCCCTGGGTCTGCTCTCCAAGGACGCAGCTAATTCAGCCCCAGCACACCCAGCAGCCATCAGCATGATCATCCGGGGCACCCAAGACCCAGAAAGAAGGGGCTGGGTGTCACGGAGCAGAGTGCAATGGTGCACAGAGCCTTCCATGGCCAGGAGAACAGATGTGAATGTACACGGGACATGGTTGGAAACAAGAACATAACAATGACACTAATTATGTCAGGGTAAAAGGGATTGAAGATTTCCTTCCTCCATCCCACCCTCCCTGTTTTTTCCCTAATTTTCATGTGTTCTCCGATTTATTCTTAAATCAAATCAGTATATATATTTTGAAGTCCCCCTGGCAGTCTTGAGGCTCCAGTCTTCATTGTCATTCTCTCTGGACCCAAGGCCAGAGAATGGGCTGTAGCACCTGAGCCAGCAGGTGGGAGGAAGCCGCACCAACCCCAGCGATGGTTCAGAAGGACAGAACCACAGGGGTGCCCTGCCCACCACGTGGCCCTCTCTGGTTTGTGAAATGATAAAATACATCCGACGCAACAGCTGACCCCCGATCTCCCTGCTGAGCTGTCCCCACAGGGCCGAGAATGGGGTCCAAGCTCCTTCCCCTCCCAGGGTCTCAGGACCATCCGACAAACCTGCAGCCTCTAGAAACCAGGCCTGGAGCCGTTCCCTGTGGTAAGGAAGGAGGCGGTGAAGGAAAAAGGAGGAAAAGCTCCCTCCCACACCTCCTTAGTCTGTCACTTAGCATTCTAGGGAAAACCTGCCAAAGCCAGCAGGGAGGGTGCCAGTCCCACCGCCTGGCTGGGGGTGGTGCCCAGGAGGAGGTGGCCAGGGAGGAGGCCTGGCTGGAGGGCTGCCCCGCCCCCACCCCAAACAGCTGGGAGAGCAGGTTGGGCTCCAAAGGATGGGCCGGAGTGGCTAGAATCATCCATGTTTCTAGCAGTATTTGCTAAGCACCTATTAAGCGCCAGGCACTGGACTAGGTAGGCTATAGTGACGAGCCCTGGTCACTATGGGGAGACAGGCCACAGTGATGGCCCTGCTCACATGGGAAGACAGACTTTAACCAAGAGATCACGATGGTGGAATTACACACTAAGACAGTTGCAGTGGAGGAGAAGAGACTGAGGCTCCAAGAGACAAAACCCCAGGGCGCCACTGCAAGGAGAACGGCTGGCGGCTGGGCCCATGCTTGTCCCGCAGGCTCCTGGTGGACCTCGCACTCAGTCGGTGCTCAGGGTTGACCCAAGCCCTGCGGCAACAGGGGAAGGCTCCTGTGGAGCAGAAAGGCCATGGAGATAGACCCGCGTCCACATTCCAGCTCCCCCGCCCCGATCTCGGGCAAGTTACTTCCTGGTCTCTAACTTGTAGAAAAAGACACTCACTTCCAAGTGCGGTGTTGAGGACGAGGATAAGTCTCCTTTGTGCACCCTTCCCCTACCTCATCCCCCATCTTTCTCCACCTCCCCTGTGTCTGGCAGGCTCATCTTCTACAGGCTGCGTCCCTGGGCCCCCTTGTCCTCTGGCCAACGGGAGGTGTCGGCAGGACAATGTGGGGTGGACGGGTCGGATCATTTATTCTGCCCGTTGCCTCCTACCCTCACCTCCTGCTCCCCAGCTGTGGTTTGGGCTGGGGCCGCATGCCGCCACCTGGGCTCACACGTCCTGCTGGGGGACCCCTCACCAGGCAACGGGTTTGTGGGGCTCCTCTAACTCCTCTTCTTGCCCATCAGCCTGGGGGTGGTAACAGCTCCCCGCTGCTGGCAGTCCCTGGGTGCTGCACCCCTCCTTGCGGATGTCCTTCTCCAGCCCCTGCCTCTGCAAACAGCCCCTTCGTCAAACCCCTGGACTCGCCCCCTCTGAGTCTTTGCTGGGCTCCCGACTGATAAAGCCCCATGATAAGCTCAATGCATTTTTGGTCGTGATTACAGCGGGGAGGGCACTGCTCCTGGGGAAAACGTGTTCAGGCTGCAATGTTCACAAGCTGGTTAGCTCAGTCGAATCTGAGAGGTTGGTAGCTGGGACAGGAAAACAGGAGACTTTGGAGCAATTGGTTATGAGGTCAGAGCGATCATTCACTCAACAAACTCATCACCTCCTGCATGGCAGGCACTGTGCCAAGTGGTAAAGACAGAGGAGTGACAGACACAGCCTCTACCCTGAGGACAGCCCAGCAGACGGTGTAGACGTACGATGAGAACAAGTGGCTGCTGCACACGAGACAAGTATGAAGCAAGCTGAGAACGGCACGGGGAAAACCTGTTAGTCTGCATAGGGCGGTGTCAGGAGAGGACTCTCAGAAGAAGTGACACTGGGCTAGGCCTCTGTGGATGCGCAGGAGTTTTCTGGGCTAAAGGAGTACCAGGAGGCAGGAGAGGCCTGCTGGGGCAAAGGTCAGTGTCCTCGTGTTGACTAAAGGACCAGGTCACTTAAAGTGACAGCTGGCCAATGACAGAAGAGTGACCCACAAACAAGTCAAGTTCAGTCCTACTTCAGGACCTTTGCACTTGCCGTTTCCTCTGTCCAAAGTACTTTTCACCCAAATCTTTGCGTAGCTTCTACTGTTCACTGTTCATCTCCTCAGGGAGGCTTCCCCTAATCACAAATAGCTTCCCACATCGGTTTCTGCTCGTTTGCCATAACAAATTACCACAAACGTGATGGCTTAAAACAACACAAATTTATCTCACAGCTCTGGAAGCCCGAAGTTGGAAAGAGTTTCACTGGGCTAAGGTTCCACTCCTCCAGGAGATTCCAGGGGAAAATTTGTTGTCTTAGTCTGTTTCATGCTGCTATAACAGAATACCACAGGCTGGGGGATTACAGCGGTCCGCAACCTTTTTGGCACCAGGGATCATTTCCCTGGAAGACAATTTTCCATGGACTGGGGACTGGGGGGATGATTTCGGGATGATCCAAGTGCACTACAACTATTGTGCACATCATTTCTATTATTATTACATTGCAATATATAATGAAATAATTATACAACTCACCATAGGTTGGGGACCGCTGAATAATGAACAGAGATTTATTTGGCTCATGGTTCTAGAGGCTGGGAAGTCCAAGAGCTGGCACAGCATCTGGCAAGGACCTTCGTGCTGTGTCATCCCATGGCGGAAGGGAGAGTGCAGGCACATGGGGCCCACATGGCAGTCAAGCCCTGCCAGGCCTGCCACCCTGTCCCCCACCACTGGGAGGTGGCAGTTTTGAAAAGCCTGGAGCAGGGCCCTTGTCCAGCTCTTGCGCAGGTGGGTCACAGTCACTGAATCCAACCTCCCCATGGAGCTGCCAAAGTTCAAGTCCTAGAATGGTCATCCTCTTGGCATACGGGTTCATGGTCAGTGATCACGGGGCAGAGGGCCAGGGGATGAGCAGCTGGGTGAACAAGGACAGCTGGGCCCAGGGGCATGCAGGGGACCCAACAAGCGGGGAGGATGGGGTGGAGGGGTGGGGCGTCACAGAGTCTGAGGCCAGGAGGCTGGTGGCTGAGGGCACAAAGGGCCTGGCCCTCAGCAAGCAGGAAGGACGGCCCCAGGAACTCCTATCTGAGGGGACGGGGCAGTGAGCTCCTAGGAAGGAGAGACTGACTTCCACATTGTCGGCCGGGCTCCACAGTTCCACCGTGCACCGGACTCTGCGCATGATGTAGCGGGCCCCGGGTACAGCTCACAGAGCTGTGGACTGTCAAGGAGACTTTTCAGACACTCCAGTCCTTGGACGGGAAATACTTCACTGTGAAATGCTCCCAATCCAGCACCGCGGCAGGCGTTGCCGAGGAGCCCAGCGCACCTTCCCTGCGAGCCCCCGCGTGGCCTCGGGTCCTCACCTGGGCAGCTGCAACGATCGATCGGGACGGGCAGCAAAGTCCACCCCATTCATTTCAGGATTGAGAAACAGGCCCAGGGAAGGCAGGTGACCCGCTAAAGACAGCACAGTGTGTACAGCTCGAGCCTCTGGCCGGCTACCGTTCAGGCTTCCCAGGCAGCCTCTGTCAAACGCGGGACTCCGACAGCAGGTTAATGTAAAGCCAATGCCCCTTTTGTGATGTGAATTATTCATGAGTTTTATGAAATCCCATTGCCATCTAAGAGGTTCCGATGGGAACCAGAAACTCTATTGGATGAATGTGTCGGTGGGAATGCAGGACCAGGCAGAAAGCTGGAAGTCCATTTTTGAAAACCCTTTGATTTTCCTGTTAGTAAAAAATCAACATATTGTTTGTAGAGAAATTAAGAAATACACATAAGTGAAAAGAGGCAAATACCAGACGCCCACCAGTCTACCACGCATGGTGAGAGCTGCCGTCGGCAGCCTGGGGGCCGCCCAGGGGTTTCTGCGTGTGGCAAACTGTTCCCTCCCCTCTCACACGCGGGGAATGGCAGACAAAAGGCACTGACAGCAATCAGATGTGACAATGAGGAGGCTGGGGACCTGGCTGAGGGCCTCTCAAACCATCACCTGGGCACGGAGGCCTGCTCAGTGGCAGGATGAGGCTCTTGCTCCGGACCCGGGGACAGGGCACTGTGGGTGCACAGCAGACCCCCAGCCTGTGTGCCCAGGAGGCCACAGCCCGGAGAGGGTGGCTGCCCGTCGGTTCCAGGCACCTCAAGAGCAGGTGTGTCCAGTCCTTACAACCAGGCCTCGCATCAGGCCCACGATATGGGACTAAAACAAAATGTCAGCTCGGGGAGGCCACACAGCTGGCAAGTGGCAGAGCTGGGACCCACATCGCCCTGTAAATGTGTTGCTAACGACACTTCCCCAAACGCAGTAATTATTCCGAAGACCAGCAGTTCTGGCGGAAGATGGAATGAATCACCGTGGCCTCGCCTAGACCATTCCCTAGGAGTGCACACGTCTGCCTGCCTGCCTGCCCCGCTGTCCTGCCCTGATGCACACATGGCTCTGTCCCTGCACAAAGCCGAGGGCGTCTGGGGCACGCTGAGGTGGGGCAGAGGCCAGACCCCCACAGCCTGGGCATCCTCCTCTCACCGGCCATGTGACCTTGGGCAAGTCCTTTGACCTCTTGGTGCTTCGGGCAATACTTTGTGCCAAACAGGGATAATGACACCATCACTAGAGTGCACAGAAAGGCACTGAGCTCAGTGGCCACTACAGGGCACAGCTAGTGGCCACGGCAGCACAGTGGCAGCTCTGCCGCACGGGCCTTGGGCAGAGTTAGCAGCTGAGTAAATCGGGCTGGAGACTGGATCTTGGGTATCTCCAGGGTGTGTCCTCTCTTCATGATGTTCTCTGTGGTGCCCACTCAGCCAGGACGTTAATAGCCAGAGACCATTATAGAAAACATAGCGGAAGCAATAAAAACAGTCAACCTGCAACAAGAGTCCCCAGGATTATGTATACATTATCTCATTGAATTTCCACATCGAGCCAGAGAAGAAAGAGTTCTCGTGCTCACTTTATAGATGGGAAACTAAGACGTAAAGAGATCGGAGACCAGTCTAAGCTCCCGCCATAAAAACACAGCAAAATCGGAAGTTGTAGAGATTATCGGTTGCCTCCTCTACCCCAGATAGCCACTCTCTCTTTCCTCCAGAGAAACAGAACCTCTTATTCTCAGGTGGGCACCGCAGACTCTATTTTTCAGCCTCCCTTTAGATAATCACAACCAAGTGACTAAGTGCTGGCTAGTAAGACATAAACAGAAATGCTATGAGGCAGTTTCTTGAAACATCCGTTAACAGAGAGCTAGCATTCACCCTTGACCCTTATTTATTATCCCTTCATCCAACATGCTGCCTGAAACACTAATGTAATGGCTGGTGCTCTAGCAGCCATTTTGGACTATGAGGTCAAGAGCTACACCAGGGGATGGCAGTGTAACAAGCTAGAGGGAGCTTGGGTCCCTGCAGATGCTGTGGTGCACAGCTGCCACCCCAGCTTTGGATTGCTTCCACAGAAATGCATTTCTGTTCGTGACACTGTTATTTTGAGTTTTCTGTAACTCACGGCCAAATCTAATTGAAACTGATTGAGAGTCACCCCCAGGTCTGTCTGACTCCAGGGCCCATGATCTCAAATCTCATTTTCCCATCATCAGTGATGAGAGACAACATTCTCCTGAAGGCAGAGACAGAAAGAAATACCAGCTAGTGTTTTCCCAGGGAGGGCTCTGGGCTCGGTGCCTACCCGGAGCTGGAGTGAAAGGGTGGCCATCGGACTCCTACCTGCAGCTCTCAAGGCAGGTGTCACTTTACTAGGCTTGAAAGAAGTCTGTAAAGTCTCGCTTACACAGTAAGTCTATGCCCAGGGCTCAGTGGAGTTTCTGTGGTTTTTATGAGGAAGAGATTTCAAATATTAGTTTAGAAAGCGCTACTTACATCATTGGTCACAGAACCAAAAATGGCCACTTCTGTGCAGTCCTGTTTAAATGGACATAGCAGCACCATGAAAAAAACTGCGACAGGGAGATTCCCAGCTTGTTAATGGTCTCTCTTTGTCTCTCTTTAAAGTCAGACTTATCGAGGTATAATTCACATACAGTAACTTTCACCCTTTCTTGTGTACAGCTCTGTGAGTTTTGACAAAAGCAAGTAACCACCACCCCACTGCAGCCAATCCCTTTCCCTCACTCGCAGCCCCTGACAACACGGATCCATTTTTTGTCCTGATAATTTTGTCTTTTCTAGAATCATATAAACGAAACCACACAGTCTGCAGAGCATTTAGAATCCGGCTTCATTCACGTAGCGTGTTGCCGAGATTCATCCGTGTCGTGTGTACCAGCGGTTCTTCCCTCCCGCCGCCGAGCCGTGTTCCGTCGCACAGATCCACCGCATCTGCTTAGCCATTCCCCAGCCGAGGGACAGGGGGAGAGTGTCCAGTTTGTGGCTATTGTGAATAAAGCTTTTACACACATATACACACACACACACACACACACACACACACACGTAGAGTTTTGTGTGTGAACGTGTTTCCATTTCCCTCGGTAAATACCTCAGAGAGGAATTTCTGGGCTTTATGGCAGTACGTTTTGCTTTGTAAGAAAGCTCCAGCCAAACTTTTCGCAGCAGCTCGACCATTTTGCACGCCCACCAGCAGCCCGTGAGTGGTCCCCTGCTCGCGGCCTCGCCAGCACCAGCAGTCACGGAATTGTCCACTCTCCTAGCTCCCACGATGTCATCACCCCACGCCCGCCCCACCTGGCCACCACCAGGGCCCCAGTGCCAGCCACGACCCTGCCTGCAGGTCTCTCTCTTCTCTCCCACTTCCCCCGAACAGATTTTATACCACAATTCATCGCAAAACACACAGAAGAGCCTGTTTTCTCTCCCGTCATTATTCAAATAGAAAGATGTGCTGGAGGGTGGGTGGATGCACTCCATGGGCCTCTCCTGGCGTAACCCGCACTGCGTCAGGAGAGCCCCCTGTTTAGCCACAGTGAGCTGCTCTCTCGTCTCACCTGCAATCCCAGAGACCAAACTGGCACAAGGAACCACACAGTTGCTGGCCTGGGGACCCCAAAGAGGACGGGCTCAGTGTGTAAAGAGATGGTAACCTCAGTGACAGGAATGTGACCCCCCACTTGCCAGCACCCCTCCCCAAACACACAATCCTTATAAGGAAGAGAGAACCTTTCCATCCAGGTTAAGTAAATCTTGTCTTAAACACCGGCCCAAGTGTATGCCAGGAGGACCCATGACAGGTGAGCAGTTGCTGTTTTGCAAAGGCGGGCGGCAGGGCAGGCAGAGCAAACAGCAGACCTCGCCCTGCAGGCCCTGCCTCGGCAAGCTGACCGGCGGGGCTGTACCTCTTCGGGCCACCCTGGGGACTTCTTTGCATCCGTGCCTGGCTTTCCTCAGGCAGCTGTAAAGCCATCTCCCTGTGACCTGGGGGAGGGGGGCTGCGAGAGGCCCAAGCTCAGGTCACTGTTCTCTTTCATTTTCATTCTTGCCTTCCACCCCCTCCTATGAGAAATGGCTCAATAGTTCTTTTTTTTTTCCTGCATTGGTGCCAACTGAAGGGAGTTTGGAAGACCCAGAAACCCACTCCCCAAAAGAAAGCCACAAGTTTAAGTTCACCACAGAGCTATAAAACGTTTGGCCTAGTCATTGTTTTTCTGGGAACCTACCCCGAGAAAATTTCACCCTATGTTAGATGGACGCACAGAGCGAGATGCTCTGTCAGGCAGCTGTTTGGAAAGCGGCCTCACATCTCCCACTAAGGGCGGCTCAGGGGACTGTTGTGGCCACTCCATGGGCACTGCTGGGCCAGCTCCGGGCCAGGCCCGCAGAGGCGGCTGAGACCAGATCCTGCCCGCAAAGGGCTCACACCTGGTGAGGGAGCTGGACAAGTCACAGCAGTGTGACAATGAAGTGACAAGAGCTGAGATGCAACGCCAAGGGTCCAGGGGGCCTCACCCTGCCCAGGGCTGGGAGGGTCCCCCTACAACACAGAAGGTGGCACCGGATGAGGCACGACCTGGCAAAGTAAATCGCAGGACTCAAATGGGAAACGAATACAAGTGTGAAAAACATGGGCTCAAATGAACAAAGGCCAGAAGAGACACTACAAGAGGACAGTGGCAGTTGCGTTGGGGTGGTGGCCCAAAAATGCAGTTATGTGACTTTTATAACCATATAAAAGCAAAAGCAGTAATCGCCACAGATGATTAACCAAGTGGAGAACGTTGCAGATTACACCGCCGTAATCACGTGCGTGAGGAACAAGGCAGGCATCGTTTTCCGGCAAGTGCAGATGATGAAACAGGCGCAAGAGGCCAGGGCACTCGCCCGCAGATGCGTGGTTGGCTTCGCCATACAATCTGGCACACACGGGGGCTCTGTTTTAAGACAGAACACTCTTCGGGGCAGTGGCCTCCCTGCCCTCCCTCCCACCTTTGCCCTCTGCTCTGCCACTGCTTCTACCAGCACGCCAATCACCATTTTAGCTCTTTCACCTGAAGTTTCCAGAGCTGAGCCCACTTGAGGCCAGGGGGTGTCCACGGCCAGCAGAGAGTAGATTCCAGGCAAATGCTTGACCCATTTGCTCAGAGGCATCTGATTTCCCTGCACCAGGTGTACAATGTCAAATCTAAGCCTCCAACCCACATCCTCCTCCCTTCTGTATCCCTGCCTCCAGGGCGCAGGGCAGAACGGCACCCCGATCCGATGTGGCTGGCGCCAGCTGGATCAATAGAGGTGGCTGATTTGACTCTGCAGCATGTCATCACCAGTGGACTTTGCTAAAGAAATGAGTGCCACCAAAAACAACTGCCATCTATCACAGGATGACAAATGTCAGCTGCGGAATGCTGAAAAGAGGAGAGAACATGTGTAGAGTCCTGCTGGGTGTGGGGGCTTTATGTATATCCTGTTATCTTAAGATTCCTGTGAGGAGGGTAACATTCCCCCCACCCATTTTATAGATGGCACATGTGAGACTCAGAAAGGTGAACTACTCCGTCCAAGACGGCAGGCGACGCTAGAACAGGTGCGTTTCTTTCCTCCGATGGAATCGGGGACCAAGAAGGAGTGAATGGCGGGAGTCCCACTGGAGAGCCTCGGGGAGGAAACAGGGCAAGTAATTCAGAAGCGGGTTCTGGGCTCAAAAACACCGCCGGGTTAAGGGGAAGAGAAACCAGAGCACTGCAGTCTGAGAATTTCAGCATTAAAAGATCCTGAGAAATTACAGGCTAACCTAGTCTCACTGAATCAAAATCTAATGTGAGCCGCACATATAATGTCTCATTTTTTAGTGGACATATTACAGAAAGTCAAAAGAGACAGGTGACATTAATTTTAATAATCTAATTTACTTAACCCAATATATCCAAAATGTCTTCAACAAATCATAAGATAAGAATTACTAGAGTTATTTTACATTTTATACTAATTCTTCAAAATCTGGTGTATATTTTACACTTCTAGTGCACTTCAACTTAAACTATCCACATATGTGTTCAATAGCCACAAATGTCTCTTGGCTGCCATATTGGACTGTGCAACTCTAAAGGTACCCTTGATTTTACCAATTTTAAAGACAATTCTTCTAGCCTATAATAAATTTTATGGTAAACATAATATTTTTGTTGCTTACAATAATATCTCTAATTGGTATTCAATAAACAGAATAAAGATACTTTTTATTTAAATAGAGGTGTTGATTTATAAAGCACATTCATGTCCATTAGCTTGCTAAATCTTAACATTAGTTTTATTTTTATCACTGTTTCTTAAAGGGAAATTAAAGATGTCAGAAAACTCAAAATTAGTATCAAAGCTGAAACCTGAACCTAGACATATTTATAGTTGTGCATATTTTTCAAGATAGAATAAGGATATGCTGTAATAATAAACAAACTACAAAGTGTTAGTAGATACTTTAACACATCAAAGTTTTATTCCTCATTCACATCACAAACCAATATGAATAGGTTACCACTCATCTCTGCTCTCCTCCAGAGTTTGAATCAGTGATATAGTCTACTTCTATCAGGCAGCAACTCTATCCAGGTATCCTTAATTTCTAGTCATGTGAATGAAA
>NW_012148731.1:43013-57587 GCF_000956105.1 Propithecus coquereli
TATTTTATTTAAACTACTCTATCCGAAGAAATATCATTTCATCATTCAAGTAATATTTTGAAATGATTAATGAGATGCTTAATATTCTCTTCTCATATGAACTCTCCAAATTTTGTGTGTGTTTTATACTCACAGCATATCTCAGTCTGGACTGGACACGGGTCCCCCATCGTCA
The DNA here is from genome assembly GCF_000956105.1 of Propithecus coquereli. NCBI lineage: Eukaryota > Metazoa > Chordata > Mammalia > Primates > Indriidae > Propithecus > Propithecus coquereli. The sequence continues at coordinate 43,189 of NW_012148731.1, forward strand.
TGTGACTGGTGCCTACCATAACAGACAGACAGCAGGGGCCTAACCCCACAGTTTACACAGGAGAAACTGAGGTTGAAAGTGGGGACTGAATAAGGAGCCACATGCTTGTCATTCACAGAGCCAAGCTGCACCTACAAGGGGGAGTGGTGTGGCCTAGAGGAAAGAGCACGGGTTTCAGGGTGAGAAAAAGACATGGGGGAGATCTCGGGCCTGGGAGAGGAGAGGACACAACCATAGGGCGCTAGTACCACAGTGCCCTGCCATACCCCAAAGCACACGGATGAGCAAAACAAAAGTCACCCCAACTCCACAGGCTGGCATCAGAGCCAACCAGGGAACTATTGGTGGCTGGGAGCACCTCTTTGGAGCTGGGCCTGTATTAAAGGAAGTGAATCATAGACATTTTGGACCCTCTGATAACAGCCCAAGCCCCAGGCTATTGCTTTGCTGAACGGAAGAGATCCAGACCTCTGCCTCCAACTCCAAGGCCATCTACACCCAGGCAGGGTGCAAGGGCTGTGCGTATTAGGGGTTCTAGATCTGACACAACCTCTAATGCAACCTTCGTCAGCTCGAGGCAATGGAGCTGCATCCTCTACGTTGAACGTTCCTCCCCCTTCCATCTAGCTAACTCCCGTTTATTCTTCTCATGTCACTTTAAAACATGGCCTTCCATGGCGCCTGATGCAGGGTCCCATGGTGAGATACTCTCCCAGCAGCCTGCTGTCATAGCCATCATTATATCCCAGTGGGACTGCGAGGACTGACTCCCTGCCGTGGAGCAGCATCTAGGTTCTTTGCCTCGCGTCTGTATCTCTGGTGCCTGGGAAGGAGCCCAGAACCAAGCAGACACTCGGTAAATATTTGTAGGAAGTTGCTGTTACTTAAAGTTCACTCAAGAACCAGAAGGGCTCTGGTTGGTTGGACTTGAAAACAGGCAATATTTTGGAAAATAAAAATAAAAGTTGCAGCATCAGCACCTGATGCATGAAGTAATTTTCCATGGAGTAATCCAAAAGGGTCATGCGTTACCACGTCACTGTTGGATTCTTCCCACAACTGGAGCGTATTCGCTTATAATGGACACAATTCATAGGACAGCTGTTACATCAACTATTGATTTTCCAAGAGCCTCAAAGCTGGAGCTTCATATCAAAGAGCCTTTTGAGTGAGGGGCACACATAGTTCCCACAACTCTTCGTTGTGTCTGAGAGTGGATTTAGCTCTTTGGAGACAAACAGCTTCCCCCTTCAATTGCATATTATCCTACTAGATCTCAAATGGGCAGTACCACTCCCAGGTGGAAATGTTGGGGACATTTTCAAGGATGTTAAAACCTCCTGCCACATGCGGAACATTCTGCTCACAGAAGACCATCCTACTCCAAAAAACAAGAGTCCCCCCACCCCAACTCACACACTGAGGAATGCTGGCCTTAAGCCAGCCCCGGCCACGTCCCCAGGGTGAAATGGCTGCAGGGGAAAAATGAGCCCCAGAGGTCACGTCATTATTAATGAGACCCCCTACTCCCCATCCCCAGGCCCTCTGCCCACCCCAGCTGGACCGGCCACCTTCCTGAACACCCCAGCAAGCTCCTGCCTCTGCATCCTGCTCACACCAACCCCCTCGCTCACCTGGAGGCCCTCCCTGCCGATCCCCACCTACCTGAGTCCCCACCCAACACAAGGACTTGCTACACCAACCCTTCCCGGATCACTCAACCCCAGTGATCTCTCCCATCTCCAAAGCATTCCAGGCCTCCGACCAGATGACTCACACAGGGCTTGTCGACTACTGATATGTTCTGTCCACAACATGGTCCCTGAGTGTAGACACCAAATCTGACGTGACACAGCACAACCCCAAAGTATTGACTAAGTGACCGATTCGTTCACCTCTTCAGTTGGGCTGCCACCAAGATACCGACCACCTAACCAAAGAAATTCCTCCTTTACTTAAAATTTTTACAATGCTCTTGCTAGCACTGGGCATTTTTAACATTCCCGACTGAATCTTCCAGAAAACCCTGGAAGGGCATTACTATTACTCAAGCCACATTATATGAATAGATAGAAGAGACCACACACCACAAGGACCCACAATGTGGCTAAAGTCCCGCAGCTACAAAGCGAAGGAGCTAAAACTCAGATCTGGACCTGGCTTCAAACACCTTCCCTTTCCACCGCAGGCCAGCCAGACTGTCCTCTCCCCGGGTTCATGCCTATTGATCAGCTGTGTTTACGTGATAAGAACTGCAGGATAAAAAGGCCTCGTTCTGGCAGTGCTGGAGGGTCAGGCTGTGATTCCTTCTTTACCGAAATCCCCACAGGGTGTTTCCATGGTGCTCCTAGTTCTGGGTAATCCGACCCACTCAAAAATCTAGACGATCAAGTAAAGTCAGTATCTGGTGGAGGATCCCACAGGATAACCTTTAATCTGGCCACGAAGAACAGCCTAACTTTAAAAGCTTGGCACCAGCCACTTCTCCCCCAGGTAGCCTGTGGCTTTGGGCCTGGGGAGGTTTTATAAAAGCAGGCAGGGTTCCAACCCCGAACAAAGCAGAAACCAAACAACCTGTTCCTTCAGCAGCTGGGTTTTTCTCCCCCAGGGGGCCTCCCCACCGCCGCCGTGTGCAGTACAGGCTGCAGCTTTAGCATAGCAGCAATGACAAAAGTGGTTAGCGCCGGGTGTCAGATTAAACGCCCCTGCCCACCAAGCTGAGCGGAGTTTTAGTCCTGATGGGCAGGGGAGGACCTCGGTGGTGAGCTGATGGGAGGGAGTCCCTCGGCCTCTGCAGCCGCACCCCATCTGGGCCCCTGACCCCCAGGCCTTGGGGCCCCAGTCACAGAGGAACCAAAGTGTATGGTGGAGAAAACAGCCTTCAGGCGTGACCAACATTCCCTCTGCAATCCCCGACTGCTCCTGGTGACCAGCATTCAGCAGGCTGGAGAACGGTCAGAATGGAATGGGACACAGTTGTGGGCTTCGCACACCGAGAGTCCTCAAAGCTGGGCTGACCGCAACACCCACTTGCAAGCTTCCTACCAGGCCGTTCCGAGACACTTGGAAAGGAAGGGAGAGACTTCTCAGGGGAGAGGACACACTCAACACGGGAATCCAATTGCAGGCCATCTCCCAACTCTCCTGCAACCCAGGAAAGGGATTTTGTCTGTTGTGTGGATTATGTATGTGGAAAATAAATCCTGAGCAGTGGGAAGAGCAGAAGAAGGGAAGACAACAACAAAATTCTTCAAAGTGGCAAGAAGGAACAGCGGTAGCTGATTTAGCAAACTCAAGAAATGGTGGCAACCGGGAAGTCCCAAAGGCTCCAGAATTAGCGGTGGCAGACATCTCTGGAAATGGGGATGGGGCGCAGGGATGCAGCAGGAGGATCAGATGAAAGAACCGCATATCCCCCACCCCACGTCTCCCACCTGGCCACTGTCCCTCCCCCATCAGGCACAGAAATGGAAGTTTATTCTCTAAAGAGGATGAAAAAAAAAAAAAAAACATTGAGAAGATCTCGATGCAAATTATATTGCAAGCAGGCAGATCAAGTGATTTTATGCAGACTGGATGCTTCGTAATCTGCCAGCGCCGCGACACAACCCAACCTGCGTGAGAAGGGAGGATGGTTCCCACGGCTGTCTCCGGTCACTTCTGCTATGAGTCAAGGCTGTGAGAATTTCATCTCTTCCACTTTTTCAAGTGAGATCCTTATCCCCGCTCCTCTTGGATCTGCCCCTGGGAAGTCACCAGTCAGGAATTTAGGCTTTATTGTGTTACAGTTGGAGGAACCTGGTATGTAACTGACCATGAACGAAACCAGCTGAGTCACTGAATCTACTCTGATAAGGCTCACGGCCAAGGCTCACTTCTCAACCCACAAAACTGGACCAGCCAAGGTCCCGTCTTCCTTCTGGGTTCCAAGTCAATGGCCTCTCCAGGGCCAGCTAGTCCTTGATCTAGTGCTGGCCAAGTGTCTCCCTCTCCCCTCAAATTCAAGTCCCAACAGCCTCCCTCTTACTACCCTGCCCTTGACTAACTGCGTCTTCCCAGACTTCGTTCTGATTCCTGGTTCTACACTTAGGAGCTCAATGGCCTGGCACTCGAGACAATCCCACTCAGCCCTAGTTTTCAGAGGTAGACAATAGTGCCCACCATAGGGGTTATTTGGAAGACTCGGCGCAGTGTCCTGCACTGTAGTTACCCCCCGGCCCACACTCACTCCCAAAATCACAGCATCAATGCCCTATAGCCAATAAAGACAATCCCTGACTTCACTGGCTTTTACACAACCTGTACTGTATATGACACATATCGCCACGAGGATACCCCAAATCATCTTCCGCAACTCAGGTCGGAACTTCTAAGTCAGGGCAAGGAAGAAGCCGTGCTCACACATAGGGGAGCTCTGTCCGCTACACGGCCCCCTTCGTTGTACATTTGGAATATTACTGGAACATCTGATTGCACGTCATCCTTGTTTTATAAAAATAGGTAGAAATAGAAAAATAAAAAAAAAAATAGTGTGGTTATCAGTGGTAACTACTGGTTTCATAAACCTGCCATGGAGACAAGTATGGAACCGTAGCAATGAAGACTGTGACGGTGACCACGTGCTCGACCAAGAAGGGACAGGGAGGCTGGGGCTCACACACAGCATGACGCCATTCAACAACGCTGAGACGGTGAGGCAGGATTGGGATTTTTTTTCCCATACTCTGGGAATTAAAATCCCTTGTAACTCAACTCGTATGTCTAGCCTTGGACTTTCAACATTTGATGTAATGTAAACAAAAGTCAGCAACTGTCTACAAACCAGCCATCTTAATGACGTTCTTCTGTTTTCTAAACAAACTTTGATATTCCACATACAGTAGAAGATTATTTATCCAAAACAACTGGGACTTGACTTGCTCTGGGTTAACAGTGTTTCTTGGGTTCATGTATCTCAATTCCAAAAGATCACAAGGATTAGACAGAGATTTTATTGCTGCCAGAGCATATCAGATCCTTGAGTCTGCATAACAGAACACGTACCTAGAGGACGCTATGACATCACCCTCTTCATGCCAGGGCCACAGAGCATAGATGGGACCACAGTGACATGCCACCACCTTGTCTGGCCTCCTGAGTGAAGAGTCAGTTGGCCTCTCTCCATCCCCTCAAGTCTTACTCTCCTGTCCCTTGTCACACAGCCTTCCCAGGTTCCGTAGCCAGGTGGTGGCCCTGCTGTGACCAGAGCCCAGGTCTCTGCACTCTTGGCTCCGGCTTGCTGCCACCACCCCGATCTCCACCAAACTCACAAAGAAACCTAAAGGGTTGTCCAGGTATGTCTCCCAGGTGTGCCCCTTCTAGGGAAGTGAAAGCGGCTTGATGGCCAATTGTCATTCATTCGTGTATGAGTTTCCCACAGCTGCTGAAACAAATTACCACATACTTAGTGGCTTAAAACAACACAAATGCATTATCTTACAGTTCTGGAGGTCAGAAGTCTGAAATGGGTTTTACAGGCTAAAATCAAAGCTATGGGCAAGGCTGTGCTCCTTCTGGAGACTCCAGAGGAAAATCTCTCTTCTTTCCTTTTGTAGCTGGTGGCGGCTGCCTGTGTTCCTCTGCTCCTGGCCCCTTCCCGCAGTGGCATCACTCCGAACGCTGCTTCCATCATCACATCTCTTCTCTCTCCGACCCTCCTGCTTCCCTCTTATAAGGAAGCTTGTGACTAGCTGGGCCAGTTGGATAATCCAGGATAATCTCCTCAACTCAACATCCTTCACTTAATCGCATCTGCCAAGTCCCTTGTACCAAGTAAGGAAACACGTTCACCAGTTTTGGGGATCAGATGTGGACATCTTGGCGGGGGGCATTGTTCAGCCTACAACAACTGGGCCGGCAATTCTGAAGACCTACTCTGAGTTAGGGGCTGGCAGGACAAAGATGCATGTTCTCCACTCAGAGGTCTAATCAGGGGTAGGTTCAGAGGGCATCTGTGAAGCCCCAGGGAGCCCAGAGGCAGGGGCTGTGAATTCTGCCCAGGAGGGCACAGACCGGGTTCAAGGAGGCTGTTCTGGGCACAGTCATGGTCACTCTCTGCAGCAGGGACCACGTCGACAAAGGTAAGTGATGGGAAAGAGTGTGGCCTGTGGGGGAACAGGAAGGCACCTGGGTGCAGCTGGGGTCCAGTTCATTCAAGGAAGGGCAGGAGAGGTGGGGGCCGGAGCACACGCAGGGCTTCCTTCTGAGGGCAAAGAGACGTACGGGACAGGTGTGGCAAGAGCAAGACCTTCAGGTTGCAGGGCTGACATGGAACTGGGGACACTGCAGGCAGGAAAACAGCGGATCCAGCAACTACAGGGAGGTGAGCACGGGAAGGCCCACCTAGACGAGAGACGCGCTCAGGGTCAGGACCGAAGGACACAGAGGGAAAGGAAGGGCCAGAGGAGGATGCCATCTGAGGCTTCAAGTCCTTTCACCACCAAATCTGGCAGGTCATCTCCAAGCCCCCTTCCCACCCGCTGCCCCAGTTCCCAGCCAGAAGGGCTCAGAATGCCGCCTTTTAAGTATGTCATACCATAGAGAATTAAAAATAGTTTTAAAAAAGAGAGGGATATAAATATCGCAAGGCTCCTGGCTGCATGGAGAACCCCCAGGAGAGGGAAGCAGGGGTGGGGCGTGACTCCGTCACCAGAGCCCTGAGACTCCTTCAGTTAGAACAAGTTCTACGATTCTGCAGGAGCCCAAGGTCTCGCTGATCAACGCCAAATGACCACAGGGCTTCTGTAAATTCCCCGAATCCTCCTTGGCTTCTCCTTGCCTTGGGGGCTCTGGATTATAAACGCCAAGAGACAGCGGATCGCACGGTTCGAAGAGCAAAAATGAAAGGTGAATGTCAACTGCATGGGCTCCCTCTGGGACCCACCTCCCTGCCCTCCCCAGCCAACACTGGCTCCCACCCTGCTGAGGAGCTTGCTGGGTCTGGCCTGCCCCACCCCGGCCCCAGGTTCGCATCTCCTGCTTTTGCGATTACAGACTTTCCCCTGCCTCCCCTCCCCACCCCGACTCCTGCAGCACCCACCCTGAGCATCCTCAGTCCCAACACGCTGATCTCAAGCTCATGACACCCTCGTCCCCTCTGTACGGAGAACTCTTGGAGTGTCCCATTCGCCCCTCCCTCCAGCCCCGGCTCCCAGCATTTTGGGAGGACTCAATAACTGTTATCTGACCAACGGGCCAGGCTTCAAGCGGGTCAGCCCATTTCTAAAGCAGGCGCAGAGTGAACCCCACATACAGTCACCCTTTTGAAAAACCTGGGCCGTTACACATACGAGTGTCCCCTGCTGTCATCACCATGAGTCTCTTCTACCTGTCATGTGCCCTGGGTCTGGGCTAAGAAAATACAGTCCCTGCCTTCCTACAGGAAGTCTTCCAGATTGCCGCATTCTGGACGGGAGACCACCAATACTTGCTGACACGGAAACACAAGCACGCATATTTCCTACCCCGCGGGGAGGCCGGCCCCACCAGACTGAATCCAGCCTCCCCAGACCCCCTGGGACACATCCTGCTAGTGGTAAGAAGGGTGATCCCTTGTCCCACAGGTGTTGGGTTGATACCAGGGCCTCGCCCAGGCTTTCTTCTGGATACAACCAGACACAGGACACCTCTGGGAAGGCAGGGGTGGGAGGCACATGGCAGCTGGTCAAAGCCAACGCCGCGGCTCTGGGATCTGGGGGCATCTCAGGAGCCTCCACCCTGGGCCATTGTTCCAAGTCAGAGCAACTGCCTTGGTAAAAATACTTACTGAACAAACAGACAGGGCAGGCACCCAAATTACACATACACACACGCGCACACACACACACACACACACACACGCACACAGGCTAGGCACAGCCCCTTTTCCTTCTGCTGGGGGCATTTTACTTAGTTTATTCAGTTCTCTGTCTTCCTTTTTTCTGTACTGGGCCAAAGGGTAAATATTTTTGGTCTTATGGGTCCTTCCCTGCCTCAACCATGCAACTGTGCCCTTGCAGTGTGAAGGCAGCCATTGGCGACATGCAAGGAATGGCTGTGGCTGTTCCAAGAAAACTTTATTCGCAAAAAGAGGCAGGGGGCCAGATGTGGCCTGCAGACCATAGTTCGCGAATCCCTACTCTGACAGAAAAAAATTAACAAAAGGAGACAGATCAGTAAAGAAGAAAAATGGTCGAAGAATTTTTAATGCCACACTTACGATTTTTGATGCTCCCTCTAATTCCTTCTGTGACAGACACAATCTACCACTGTTTAAAAAAAAAAAAAAGAGGTACAGGGAAGGGGAAATTTAAAAAAAAAAGGTTTCTATGGGAACGGGGAGTTCACTTTTAATGGTTCAACCACTAAAAGACAATTACTTTATTTTTCTCTCTTCCCTCAGATGCAGGGCAGGCGTGACCTATGGCTTGTTGGGCAGGAGCAGCCTCAGCTGTTCCAGTAAAAAATTAAATGCTGGAGAGCGCCACAGGTCAGGGAGGGCAGCTCATGACATGTGGGCGTCTTGGGCAAAGGGCTGCTTCCCCAGAGCAGCAGAGCTGGTCAGATGCTCCCCTCCCCCTCCCCCCGAGACTGCTGGGCTGTCCTGACAGAGTAAAGACCACCACGAGCCGTGGCCGCTGACACGTGACTCTGCGGTGAAACCTCTTCCCAGGTCTGCAGCCAACAGGACGAGGGCTTCTCTCGCTGCTGACAAACCGTGTGCAGATGGGCTTCCATTTCACCTGCCCCTGAACATCCTCGTGCATGGGTGGAGTCAGGACCCCCCGTTTGCCCTGTCCGGTCACTAAACCTCCCTGGACACCTTCAACTCTATCGAGTACAAACCAAGAGTGCGCACGATTCACCGCTGTGTACTCTTCACAGAAACCTTTTCTGCACAGGACCTTGGTGGAAGTGAGTCTCCTGAACTAGACAGCGAAGAATCCAGGACCCAGCCAGCTGTGCCTGGTGGAGCCCAGAGTCACATACCGCCATCCCCCCACATGTCCCGGGCACTGGAATACAGATGGCCGTAAGTGGGCACACTCTGCCCAGGCTCCGCCGCTCCTTGCACCACCTTCCCAGGGATGCATTTGAGTCCCTGATAATCCAACCCTCTCATTTTGCAAATGAGGAAACTGAGGGATATTGAGGGAGAGGAGTTTCCCAGGATCCTACAGCAAGTTAGCAACAAAGCCAGGACTCGGGCTCAGGCCTTTAGCCTCCTGGTCTTGGCTGTGGCTTCCCCAGCTGCACAAAGTTCCACCTGGAAAAGACCTTCGAGAAAAATCCACACTTGGAATTAGGGATGGAGGTGGCACTAGAACACAGCCTTTTGCCTGCAATCGGGGCTTAACTTAAAGCCTGTGACCTGTCCCCACCTGGAGCCAGAAAGAAACTCTACATGAGGATTCATGCCTTAGAACCAAGCACATAGCCCCAGGGGCAGTGCCCTAGCAGGCAGCTGCTTGAGGACATGAAACCTCTGCTTTTGGTTTCCTTTTAGTTTTTGTACAGAAACCTCAGTGCACTTGCTGCATCTTCCAAGAGCTGGGGAGGTGGGAGCTCCTTCCCTTCTCCGGCTGCCAGATAACAGTGACCACGGCAGCATCCCAGTCCCATTGCTGTGTACCCCACTGCTTTATCCACGGAAGGTCTGGAGATGGGGAGATAAAGGCAGAGGGATGGGAGGGCAGGGCTGGGGGAAAGAAGGCTGTCGTGGCTGACTTCATCCTATGAGCCAGGGCAACCCTGCCTTTTTCTCACCATGGTATTTGTGGACCATGACACTACGGGTCCTGGCAGGGGACCAAGGAGCTGCCCAGGCCCCAGCTCTGCTGTCCTTAACTCACAGGTCAGGAAGCTCTGCTGCAGGCCACAAAACCCGCTGGAGGCTTTGGCAGCGACATGTTTGTGTGGCTGGGTGGTGGGTGGACTAGAAAAGGTGAGGCCAGGCCCCAGCCATAAAGGAGTCATTGCTGAGTCCAAGCATGCGTGAGGAACCTGGGCCCGAGCCAGGGGATCGAAAGGAGAAAGTGGGCCACATGGGCAAGAGCTGGTCCTTCTGAAACACACAGGCACCGTCCCGCCTCCAGGCTAGTCCAGCGACTTCCCTCGCGGTCCACGCTGCGCAATGTAGAACCTGTGCAGTCAAGTTTCTGCTCGGCCTTCAAAGCCCATACACAAAGCCACCTGCTCCGAGAGGGCTTTGAAGCGCCCAGCCATGAGGCTAATAGCCCCTTTACCTGTATGCCCACTGCACATGACTCATAGAGCAAGCACGACAGGATGCATGGGGTTTTTTAGTCTGACCCGGGTTCAAATCCCCACCCCACTTACAAGTCACGTGGCCCTGGGCAGATTCTGATTGAGGGTGGGAATGCCACTTAGGGAGCAGGATCCAGCCAGGAAAGATGGACACTCCCCCATGCAGCTCCCCCAGAGCAGCAACAGCAACAGGCTTGTGCCCCACTAACTCGCCCACCTCCAATTCTGGGTGCCAGGGCCAAGCCAAGCCTCTCTGGAACAGTGGGGTCAAGGATCACAGCATCAAACCCCAAAAGCCCCCAAACAACAGATGATAACCCAAAACTGACCTCTGCGCTGCTAGAAATCAGAAAATTCAAGCTCCAGTCTGGCTGGGTGCCTGTTTCACACTCCTTAAAGGCAGAACCAGCTGTCCGTCCCCCAGTGTCTGCCAGCTGCTACGTGCTCGGCACACGTTTGCTAAAGTGCACAGAGAAGGAATATAGATTCTTTGGGTAGTGGCGGCTTCCCACACAAACAGGAGCTTCTTCTAAATCCTGGCCCGATGTCCCTTTTTGCCCAACAGTAAAGTGCCCGCAGAACTAGTGGAGCCCTCAGCTGGAACCTAAGGCCAAGGCAAAGAAGGAGAGGGGACAGCCAAAGCAGCCTTGTCATTGGAAGGACACTGGAGCACTGGAGCCCACCGCAGGCAGAGAACTAAGGCACAGACCCTTAACAAACTGTCTTCAACCTCAGATCTAGAAAATACAGTCCCTGCTTTCCCATGTGGCTCCAAGGAAGTGGGGGCCCCCAGACAGAGGCTGCCAACATCCTGCAACTCCATCTTCTCCTCTCCAAAAGGGTCAACAGCTTGGACCACCCCCGCTTCCTTCTAAGCGACCCTGCGAGGGTGCAGTCTTTGCCTAGAGGGACATCCGTGCTCTGCCAGGGAGCCCGGAGTTTACAAACATCTCTATGAGCCGTCCATAGCGACCATATCCAGAGAACTCCATCTGCCTGTCAGACACAGGAAGTTGGGCAGCAGGCCTCTTGGGAGAGGCCATCTCTCTGTCCAGCTCACCCTGACCTCCGAAGACAGGTCAGGAAGTCTTCACTCCAACAGTCCTTGGGGGATGATCTTCGACATCACAATCACACTTCATGGATTCCAGAATCCCACAGTGCAGGGCCACAGATGAGGGCCTTGGATGAGCAAGTGAGCAGAGGCGAACGTCCCTCCAAGTCAACTTAAACATTAGATATATGGACAGATACAAAGACATAGATCTAGTACTAAACCATTCTTCCCTGCAAGGTAATATCCCAGAGGCTGTAACCTTGGGGCTGCCCCTCATTACTGACCCTGGAACCACCCCCTCCCAGGACCCCAAGAGAGTCAAAGCACTCTGAAAACAAGGATACCTAACCCTGACAGCAGCTGCTGCCTGCAGATGGAGGCCAGAATCCCCCTCAATCCCCGTGATTACAGATTCATGACATCCCACTGTAGCCAGCCTCCCATCACCACAACAACTATGACGACCTGTGCTGTAAGTACACACATAGCTGCAAAAGCAACCCTCTTGCCTGAACTCCTGCCTCTCATGACTGCCACCCACACCAAGTTCAGATGAACAAGTCCTCCATGGATGATTGTCCGGCACATCTGGGGCCAGTCGACATCCAACAGCCAGTTTTGGCAGATGCTCTAACCTTGGCATTGGGCGGAGGGGGGGTGCCTTCCAAACTTGGCCCTTTGGTTGGTACCTTCTGAGTGCCACGGAAGCAAGGAGAGAAAATGTCTCTTAAGCATCCAGTCAAGAGACAGAGAAACGAAGGGGAAAATCAAGAGAAGGCAGATTTCTGCCCCCAGCCCCACTCCCAGCCTCTTTTCAGGAATGCTCAGTGAAGCAGCAAAGCCCAACTCAGCAACTCTGGGGTGCTGACAACCCCCAAAAGACACAGAGAGCTTCATTCACAAATAGCTCCAAATTGCAAACAACCCAAAGGTCCCTGGACAGATGGATAGATACCCAAACAGTGGTACATCCATACCATGGACTAGTACTCGGAAATACAAAGGAACCACTCATGAAGTCAAGAACAAGGATGAATCACAGAAACATAATGTTGAGCAAAAAAGGCCAGATCAAAAGAGTACACACTGTATGATTCAATTTTACATCAAGTTCTACAGACAAAACTAATCTTCAGTAATAAAGATCAGAATAGTCAGCTTGGTTGAGGGGAGGTGTTACCGACTGGGAAGAAAGAAGCCACAACCATCTAGGGCACCAGGAATCTTCTCCACCTCGATCTGGGTGGTGGTTACATGGGTGTATCCACATATAAAATTTTGTTGAGCTTATATTTAAGATTAGTGTACATTATATATAATACATATATATATACACACTAATTTAAAAGTTTATTTTTTTAACGGCAAAGCCCATTGATGCTCAAATTGTAACTGATCTTTGCCTAAAAGTGAGAACAGTTCACTGGGAGCTGAGGGAGAGCACCCTACCCAGTGAACTCTTACCCAGCCTTCAGGACCCATCTCAAATTGTCCCCATTCTGTGAATTCTTATCCTACTGTTCTGACTGTAACTTAATGCTGATATTGCTGAGCATTTCTTCACAACAGTCAATTTCCTGTAAACCGGGAGCTGATCCCACAGGAATGCAGGAACCTGTTGCACCAAGCATTGGTTATTAAGTGCCTGTGAAACACCCAGTGATTGCCTATGACGTACAGACACACACACACATCCTGACGGCCCAAACAAGATGGCATCTCAGCAAAAGATACTAATGCCCACCCCCAAATAGGATGTCAGTTCTTCTTAGGAAACAGGATCCAGGCACTTGGCTCATCATTGAAAGGGATCATTTTCTACATCCTCAGCCCAATCCTCCTCCTTTGACACAAATCACAGCCAGAAGAGATGAGAAAACGCCCACCCCAGTAGACTCCCTTCTCCTTTTCAGGTCACCTCTGCCTACAGTGTCCTTGCCCAACCCATGGGCGGGGCAGGTCCACCTGGGCTCCCAGGAAGCATTCGGTTGGGTGTAATGTTTAAACTCTACCGCTCAGCCATCCCCCAGCCTGCACTGAGCTGGCTGGGGCTCCCCGCCTTCTAAGGTAAAGTCACTGCACCTGCTGGTGGGAGGGGCGGACAGCCCACCCACAGCCCCATCACATCTGCCCAGGCCTCCCGGATGGCTCCCAACCACCCCCAACCTTGAAATCTCTAGAAATCCAAACCTGCAGGGGAAGCGCTACAGAAACTTCACCTGCATAGGTTAATGTGGGTGAAGAGAGGCCGGAAGAGGAACTCTGTCCAGTCTGCAAATCCACATATAAATAGAAAGAGGCTGGAAATACACTTCGGCGAAGAGCAGGTCTGTCTTGAGTGGGTGGGTTTAGGCAGGCAATTATAGGTGATTTTTTTTTCCTGCAAATATTTTTGTGCTTTCTAAGTTTCCACACTGAATAAATTCTTTTGAAAGATAAACACGTTACATGTGTGGCACAGCCACTCCTAGCCCTGGTCGGAAACAGCTGGTCACAGGAGGCTCTTTTTCACCTTGTCCCAGCGTCCTGCGCCCCTCAGCTGGAGTCCCAGCCTGCCGGGAGGGCGGCTCCCTGGGGAAAGCGGCGGTCCGGGCTGGGTGCCCGCCTGACCCCACCAATCCACACCCCTGGCTCCCTTCTCCCAACCTTGCCCCTGCGGCGCCGCCCGCCATTCAATCCCCCTGGCCTCGAAGGTGCTTAGGAAGTGCACGAACTTAGGCACTCACACACTCACTCTCTCTCTCTCTCTCTCTCTCTCTCACACACACACGCACACGCACACACACACACACGCACACGCACACGCATGCACACACACACGCACACGCATGCACACGCACACGCACACGCATGCACACACGTAGTCGCACTTTCTCCTCCCCTCCCTGACCTGGGCCACCGCCCCCAAGAGCCCACATACAAACTTCTCCAAACTCGAATCGGTGGCTGGACAGGGATGGTGACGTCTCCCTACTGAAAAGGGCCCCCCCCCCGCCGCCAACACACACACACACACACACACACACACACACACACGTGCCGCCCCCCCACCCCCCGG
>NW_012148731.1:58091-86732 GCF_000956105.1 Propithecus coquereli
GGGGCGGGGCGGGGCGGGGAGGCTGGCTCAGGCTGGTTTCTTTTTTCCCTGGGGAGTCTGTTGGTTGGATTGTTTGGTTGCAAACGCGCGCGGTGATGCGGGCGGGGTCCCGGCCCCCAGATTGTGATGTCTCAGGGGGCGGTGGGCCGGGTGACGCAGCCGGGGGTGAGGCTGGCGGCCGACTACCTGGTCAAGAGGCTGCCCCCAGCGCCTCCCTCTCGTCCCGGATAAGTCTCCTACCTCCCCTAGATTCCCCCACCACTGCCCACTCTGGGAGACGGCTGGCCTTGGCCTCGGAGGCACCGAGCCTAAGCCCTGCCCAACCCCAACCCCTGGGGGCCCCTCCGGAGGAGCATCCACGGCCTGAGTAGGGGGTGAACTGGTGTGGAGATAAAGTTGGAGGAGTCTCCAAACTGGGAGGCCATGGGGACAAGGGCCTCTTTCCTCAGTTTAGATATCTGGAGCCATTATCTGTCCAGGGATGTGACCCCAAGTTCTGGGAGGAGCTAGAAGCACCCCAACTTCCAGGAGCTGAGGTGCCCAGTGGGGTCCTGGGCCACCGAGTCTCCAGGTGGCCCTCTCCAGGGCCTTACTGAAAATGCCAGGACATTTTCTGGCCGGAATCCCTTCCCCCACTGTTTAACTCAGGAGAATTCCTGGATCTTATCTTGTTTGGGGCCCACAACTCCTATGTACCTCAGGCAAAGAGTTCTTTATTGGTTTACACTCTGAAAAAGTGAGGTTCCCCCCACCCACCACTCACGATATCTGCCCAAGGCTGAGGAATGACTTAGGGGCATGAAGTCCCAGCTCCCTGCTCTCAGCTGGGTGCTCTGTCCCTTTCTGGGACACCTAAGGCCACAGAGAAAATGGCTTTAAGTATGGTATATGCCAAGAAAAAAAATATTGAGCAGGGCTGGTAGGGCATTTAAACACATGGGCCTGTGGTCACCATTGCCCTGTTCGGGGTACTGAATACTGGAAACCCTGCTAGTCATCAATTAACAAGTAACTGTGCAGGCCCCACTGGCGAGCAGATCTGTGTCCCTGAAGCAGGGCCCTGGAGGAGAGTGAGTTTACCCTCGAGTCATCCATGGGGCAGGGGAGACAGAATAAACGAGGAAACCTAAGGACCGACGTGGAGCTCAGCCTGCAGGAGGAGAGGAGCCCCCATTGGGACAGCAGCAGCCAGGGATCAGCGGGGACAGAAATGGAGGCCCCTTCAGGGGCTCTTGGGTGCAGGGGCGTGAGGCAGGAGCTGCCTTCTCCCTGCCTGGACTCATAATCGCGTGGTCATTTCACACTCCAGTGAGCAGGATCTGTCTCTGCATCCTGCACGGCCGGGGTGCTAGTAGCCAGGCTAATTTTGCCCCATCTGCTAGCCATCTCCTGTTTTCATACCTCAATTTATTTTCTGTAATTGCTGTTGGGTGAAGTTGGGCTGAAAACCATTTTCTTTACAAAGCGAAGAGCCAAGAGTCCGCCTTTCTCTGCATGGCCAGGCGGGTTGCAGGGAATCTGGCTCTAAACAATGTGCGTGGACTGGATGTGGCTGCAGGGGTGGGCCATTTTTCATGCTACAGAGATGACTGTTCCTGGATATGCAAGGCCGCATGATTTGGGGAACATTGCCCAGGTGGTAACAGCTCCCTGGCAGGGAACACCCATGATCACCATTTACTGAGCACGAACTGTGAACAGATGTTGGACCCTCAACCTAAAGAACTTTCTTTGCATTGAGGTGGAAAAAATTTTAGGTGGTTTTCAGAATGGAGTAGGAGCCAGCATTGAGCAAGAGGCTGGCCTCTAAAAAGTACTTGAATATTCATTGAACTAATGTGTCAATATCACCCCTGTCCCCTTCAGTTCTCTGGGCTCCTCAGTGGGACACACAAGGTCATCTATGATTGGTCCCCATGTCATGTCCTCGTCCCTGCATCGTGGCTTTACACATTTTGATCCAGTGATGCTGAGCTCCTGCAGGTTCTGGTCACACCTGGTCACCTCCAGGCCTTTGTTCAACTGTTCTCTTTGAAAGGCCCCTCGCCTGCTCCCTGCACTTACCTTTACCTAGCTTACTCCTGCGTACTCACGTGCCACTCAAGAGAACCTTCTTCACCGCCCCCAAGCCCATGTGAGTGTCTGGCTGGTACAATCTCATAATATCCCAGGAACTTGCTACTCTGTTTCCACATTGCATTGTACTGCAATTAGCTTACTTAATGGTTTTCCCCAATAAACTGGGAAGCACTTGAAAACAAGGGTTGTGTCTTATTCATTCCTCTATCTAAGCACTTAGCATAGTGCCTGGCAGAGAGAGAGGTCTCAATGTTGAATGGGTGGATGAGTGAATGACTCTCACTGTAGGCCTGAACTCAGAAAGCAAGAGACCAAAATGACAAAAAGTTGACCCCCATGTTCTGGGCCCAAGTAAACTTTTGAGAAAGTGATCAAAAAATGATTGCTTATTTGCAATGGGCAAAGCACATGCTTGTGGGAACCAGGCAAATACCAAGTTATAATATGTCCCTTTCTCCAGCTATGTACAGCCTCCTGGGTGCAGAGTTCTGGCCAGGAGAGAAGGGTGTGTGACTTCCAGAGGGAATTAGGTATTCGGCATCTTGCATGAATTAACAATACTCTTATTCTTTTGCACTTTTTTTGAGGAAGGAGAAGTACTCTGCCTGAAGGCTTAGCTTCCTGGGAGTTTCCAGACACTGAGTTTATAGAAGTTGCCCGATTCTGCTAGAATCCTTGTCATTGTTTAAAATTGATTTCTGCTGAGGGAAAGGACTTGGAGTCAGAGAGTTGCAGAAAATCCCTGTACTGAACCTCAGAGACCGCCGAATCCAACATCCTTCCCCACGTAAGGACTTCTGAAACATCTGGCCCAGTGATCTCCCTGCTTCCGCTTATGGGGACTGATGAGTTCAGGCAGGAAACCCAGACAGAGGTTTGCATCACTGCGTGTCAGACCCGCTTTGGGAAAAAATAAGAACAATGAAGAAAACCCCAGGATACCTTCCCAGCCACTCCCGGGACAGGAGTGTGATGGGGGCAAGTGGGATGCTGTCTTCTCCGGCCACAGCCAAAATCCCTTGCACGTGGGCAACCCTTTAGGGTTTCGATAGCCCTTCCTCAGCTGGGGTTCATCTGGTCTTACAGTGACACTGTGAGGCAGAGGAGGCAGGGATCAGTTTTAGATGAGTCTTAAAGTTGTAAAAAAGCTGCCCAAGGTCACAGAAAAAGGGGAAACCAGTCTTTGCCCTGTTAGCCCTCACCGACCACCCACAACTCTCCCAGATATGCCTGGACAAGGGCTTATGCTGTGGACCAGACTGACACTTAGCAATTCGGTATTAGTCATATGGGTATGTCATATTTTCAAAAAATCTTAGCTCTGTTGAAATCATAGTGCTCATCAGCATATAAAAACCTTTAGGAATTTCAAATTAAATCCAATTAAGAGGTTATAGTGCACTACCTAGATTGACCAATGATTATTATTCAAATTAGACCAAGAACATCTCCTGGGCGGGGTGGTCTGCATTATGATGTCATGAGGCTGCTCTGCAGCATAAAGACCCTTGATCTCATTTATTCACTCAACAAACATTGGTTGAAGGCCCACCTATGGCCTAGCCCTATGCTAGGACCCAACTGTGAAAAAGACCCAAGCAGGAAGCCCAGCTCTCTATAGTGTGGCCCTGGCTCCAGCGTTTGGACCTTGTCATAAGGGCAACGAGGAACCTTTGGAGGACTTAAACCAGTCAGATTGTCCCTATAGTTGTGGTGTGGAGAAGCCATCAGAAGTGTTAGGCAGGATGCCAGGGGGCCCTGCTGGTCTCGGCGAGGCGGTGAGGGCCTACATCAGAGCAACAGCCATGAAGATGGAGTCTCCAGCTGTTCAGGTGGCAGAATCAACAGGACCTGGTAGCCAGCTAAGGAATTTTGCAGCATCCTGTCCATGTGCTTTTGCTTCTAGTACTTCTGTGTATCTGTCGCACCCACTGCGCTGCAAAGTCTTCAAGCATGCCATGCAAGCAGGGCTATCTAATTCATTTGTGCTTCACCAGAGCCCAGTACCATGCTAAGCTCATAGTAGGTGCTCAATAAACGTTAGTTGCATGCATGTAAACAAATTACATTTAAACTTCACTGAGCAGTCACTCTTAATATTCACTGAGCCCCAGGCTCCTCAAGAGAGTTAAGCTCTCCTCTGTGCCTTAGGAATGCCAGGTGTCAGCCTGTCTGCTGGTTTTCTTCCTACTAAATTTTCCCTACATGTCGTCACCTTCCTCCAGGAATCCTGTGGGACATGACGCAGAGGCTGGTAGCAGAGAGAGCTGCTGGGACACAGAAAGAATCCAGGCCCAGGTAAAAGGATGGCAGATATGTGGGGCAGGGGACAGTGGGCAGAGAAAGTTTCAGCCTTGTTTTGGCCACTCACAAACTTGTGACCTCAGGCAATTATTAACCTCGCTGGGCCTCTGTGCTCTCATCTGTAAAAGGAAGCCCACAGTTCCTGCTTGGTAGGAGTGTGTGAGATCAAAGATACACATATACAAAATGAGCCACATTCAGAAAAAAAAAAAAAAAACACTGCTCCTGAACTTGGGAGATTACCTATAATGTAAATGATTAATGTATTCTCTGAGATTTTATTAATTTTTTGGTGTGTGGAGGTGTTGGTGGGTGGTTAAAAAAAATCCTGCTTCCCTAAGTAGACAGCACCGGATGCCCCAATTTCCACAAATAAAACCCTTCATTTCTTCCAGGTTTGAATAGTCAAAGGCTGCTTCCCTGGAGACAGCTCTGCTAATTTTTTTTTTTTTTTGCAGGCATTAGAACACTATTTAAAGAGTGTACATTTTCCGGTGAAGCAAATGATAAACTTTTCCCCCGACAAAAGGAGAGATGGGGCACTGTGGAGGCAGAGAAGGCGCCGTATAGCAGCAGTTTGGAACAACATTGCAGAGATGTATTTAATTTATTTTTAACATTTTGAAATCAAAAGCAAACTTTGTTGCTGATAATCCCAGGAAGAATGGTTTAAAAACTAAAGCTTGGTACCAACAAAATCCCCGGGCCAGCCCCTCAAGCTCACATTCCAAATCTACACCGCAACTCGATTTCAACATACTGTGTACCTATTATCTTACCGTGCAGCTGCCATTTCCTGAGAACTCACTATTTCCCAACGACTGTGTCAAGTGCTTTGTATTTGTTATCCCATTTAATCCTCCCAACAGCCCTTCCAAGAAAGTACTAGTATCATCCTGATTTTGTTAACGAGGTAACTAAGGACAAAAAGTCCAGTGACGTCCCCAAGGTCACATGAGTCGTAGGTTAGCCAGGACAGGACTGGGGCCCAGATACTGTGCGGAAACCAGGTCTAGCCTGTCTGCTCCACAGCAGCAGCCTTCGACCTCTTTGAGCTGGTCCAGGTTACTAAGCAGAACAGTTCAAGTTAGAGATTCACCGGGAAATTCTTCCAGCCAGTTGCTGGCCTTGTCAGCCAACAAGAGCACCAGCGGCAAGTTTTCCCTTATTGGGTCAGGAGCAAAAGGACTCCATTGCCCTCTGCAGGGAGGTTTCCTTCGCGTGCGCGAAACGCTGGGGGCGTTTCCACCTCCGACCCCTGACCCCCAGCAATGGCAGCATATCTTTGTGAAGAAACCTCCGTATGGCTGTGCTAGAAAAGTTTGTATGTTTCGTGCTGTTCAAATAGATTTTAACACATGGATTCCAAAGGACGAAGGGCAAGAGCCTTTATCCAAGCCAGTAACAAGTCTTGTCAATTTTATCCAATAAAGATCTCCCAAATCCATGCTTGGTAACTAGTGTCCACAGATGGCCTCCATCAACCCTGCCCTCCCTGCGCTGGCATGCCACTCCTCCATGACGCAGTAGAATCTAATTTTCCCTCCCTTGAAACTGGGCTGGACTTAATGACTTGCTTGACAAAAAGAATGTGGCAGATATGATGTTCTGGAACCTCTGAGACTGGGTCACAAGAGGCCTTGCACCTTCCATCCTGGCTTCTTTTTTTTTTTGAGACAGAGTCTCACTGTGTTGCCCGGGCTAGAGTGCCATGGCGTCAGCCTAGCTCACAACAACCTCAAACTCCTGGGCTCAAGAGATCCTCCTGCCTCAGCCTCCCGGGTAGCTGGGACTACAGGCATGCGCCACCATGCCTGGCTAATTTTTTCTATATATTTTGTTGTTTGGCTAATTTCTCTCTATTTCTGGTAGAGACGGGGTCTTGCTCTTGCTCAGGCTGGTCTTGAACTCCTGAGCTCCACCGATCCACCCACCTCGGCCTCCCAAAGTGCTAGGATTACAGGCGTGAGCCACCGCACCCGCCCATCCTGGCTTCTTAGCACACTTGCTCAGGACGAAGACTTCTGCCACTTAATCACGCTGACGCTGCCATGCCGTGAGGAAGCCCAGCTAGCCGCGTATGGGGTGGGATGGGCAGGGAGAGAGAGATGCCCCCAGCCCCCAGCTGCTCCCTTAGACAAGAACTCATCTCCAGCCCAGCTAAGCTTTTGGGTGGCTCCAGCCCCAGCTGTCATCTGATAATAACAGCATGAGAGACCCAGGAAGTGAGAACTTCCTGGCAGAACCCAGGTAATGCCCCAAATCATGGGAGAAAATACATCGCTTAGTTTTAAGCCATCAGCAGTGCTAGCTAACCAGAACACCATCTTCTCCTCTCCATCTCCACACATCCCGGTCCAGGCCATTGTCACCCCTCCCTTAGGTTCCCTCCACCACTGCCTGCCTGTTCCCCTCCCCCACAATGGTGGCTCACCGATCATATATTTTCTGTGCGGATGATCAATAAAATGCGAAAGAATTAAAGCACCGTTCCAGCTTCTGCCAAATGACTTTTGCACGCACTTTCCTTCGCGTGGTATTCTCTGCCTTTTCTTAGTCTGTCTCTGATTAACTTGCACTGGCCATTCAGATCTAGCTCAGACCTCCCTTCATCAGCAAACCCTTTCCCTGCTGTATCAGTTAGCCTTGGCCGTGGAGTGGACGTACCTACAAACAAAGCGTAGTGACTTAGAGCAACAATCATTAATTAGCTCGTGGGTTGGTCTATGGTTGGCAAGTTGGGCAGTTCTTATGCTGCTGGAAAGGGAGACACGGACCAGTTTTGAGCAAGCGAGGACTGAAGAAAGAGGGTCTTAATCCAGCGTCCATCTGCAAGGCTACATTCCTGTGGATCTGACTTAGTGTGCAGTTCTGTTGTTGTATTTCATCAATGCAAAAATAAAGGATTGGTAATATTTGCTCTACAATCCCAGCTAATAGAGTTTAGATATTTGGCCCCTCTGAATCTCGTGTTGAATTTTGATCTTCACTGTTGGAGGTGGGGCCCATTGGGAGGTGTTTGGGTCACGGGGACGGGTCCCTCATAGACGGTTTTGTGCCCTCCTCATGATAACGAGTGAGTTCTTGCTCTGTTCGTTCACGGGAGAGCTGGTCATTTAACAAGAGGCCGGGACTCCCTCCTCTCTCTTGCTCCTTCTTCCACCCCATGACACCCCTGTTTCCCCTTCGCCTTCCACCTTGATGGGAAGCTCCCTGAAGCAGATGCTGGTGCCGTGCTTCTTGTACAGCCTGCAGAACTGCGAGCCAAATACCGGGCCTCAGATGTGCCTTTACAGCAATGCAAAATCACACCCGCCGAATACTGACGTCAGTTACTGTGCCGGGAGCTGGGGACAGATTGAGGAATAAGACTAATACAAGAGATGAACATGGATTCATTTGTCATTCATGCATTCATTTCCTCAACCACCTTTAACTGAGACCCTGCCAGGCAGCATTCTGAGCACTGGAATCCAGTGAGGGACGTGACTAACAAGATCCCTGCCCCGAGGCGCTGCACCTTAGGAACGACAGGTGCACCTTAGGAACGACAGCACTGAAGGAGAGAGAACGAACAGAAGGAAGGAAGATAGTGCCAGCTTGTGAGAAGTGCGAGCAAAGAAAGATGCACGGCGATGAGACAGTAACTTGGGTTTCTTACCACAGGCACACAGATGTCACAGGGTCCAGTGTGTGTACACGTATTTAGAGTCCAATTCTACTGGGGAAGAAGGGTAGGAAAACTTTCTAAAAATAAGCACCATTTTTTAACCAGAAGCTATATCAGGGGCTTAATGTGTTTCTTTTTTCTAATCTAAACAACAAACCATGAGGTAAGCATCACTGTCCTACCTAGCAGATGGGAAAACTGAGGTTCAGAGAAGTTGAGTCACTTGTCCAAGGTCACACAGCAAAGTTAGGGTGGCCCCCAGGTGAGTGTGTTCCAAAGGGCATATGCTGCCCAGTTTTGCTCTCTTTGCAGAGGTGACGGCGAAGCCAGATGAAGCCATGAAAGGCAAGTAGGTGTTTACCTGGTGGGCGATGGCCAGGGGGAGGGAAGGGCAGGGAAGGGGTGCACCAGGTGAACACAGGTGCTGGGCATAAAATGCCTGGTGTGGTCCAGGAGCTCAGTGTGGCGGGGCCAAGCATGTGAGCTGGGAGGTGAGGCTGGAGGGCTGAATCCAGAGGGGAGAGGGGCCCCGGTGATGGGGTCATGGGGAGTGTGAGGCCAGGAGGGACGTTTGTAGGTTCCCGTCCAAATTCAGCTGTTCAGAGCCCATTTCCCCGTAGGCCTCCAGCTCCCTGGGTGCAGGGAGGAGGCTGCACGATGCCTGGAGCACAGGCTCTGTGATCAGATGGCACAGCCCGGGTTCAAATCCCAGCTCCACCACTTCCTCCCGGTGAGACCTTGGGGAGCAGCTTATCCACTCGGCGCCTCCGCTTCTGCCCTTGTGAAATGGAGTAGCAGTGAGCCGTAAGTGAAGCAATACATACACAGCGTGGAGAACTGTTCCTGGCACACGGCAGGCGTGCAGCAGGACCGCTTGCTGTCCTTCGGGACATCTGAACAAGCACCTTGCAGGCCAGTGTCATTCCGAGGCCGGGGCAACCCTTCTCTGAAGGCAGCACCCCTAGTGAGGGCAAGACCCCAAGTGAAAGCAGGTTCCGAGGTTCCCAGGGAACCCAGCATCTTCAGTGCAGCGGCTGGACGCCGGCCCAGATGGAGCTGTGGCCTGGGAGCTCCTCTCAAAGCGTGAGGCCGCTGGGCCCGAGGGATTGTTGAGCTTGGTTCACGCGGAGGGGAAGGGCCTGCACGGTCTTGGTGGCCAACCTCATTCTTCTCATACTGCTCATTTCACCAGTGAAGAGGCATCTGCTACATCTCCTATGCTAATTAGCCAAACCCTCGGGGCGATATAGCAAAGCCATATTTGAGGCTTGCTGTGGTGTGGAGCTGATCCCTGATTATGTTGCTTCAAACACCCTCCCCTAGGGTGTGGGTTCAAGTTTACCGGCACAGTCTCACACATCAAGTGGTTTGGACTGAAGCACAGTTCTAAAGACAGTCACAGATGTGTGCCCAAGGCTTAGTGTGGGACTGCGCCCTGCCGTGTCTGCCTGCTCCTCTGCCACTCCCTCCCTCCTGGGTCAGGAACCGGCCCTCTCCATAACTAGTCTGTTCCCGCTGGGTTGGTCCCAAGCCCTGCTGGAAGCCTGGAGTGGAGGTGGGGCTGGGACGGCAGTAAGGAAGGCAGGACGTGACAGCAGGGACACTGGCCTCGATCTCGAGCCCCGGCTGCCCTAATTTGCTGTGTGACCTCGGAAGTCCCTTCCCTCTTGAGAGGGGATGGGGTTCATCTCCTTTGTAAATAAGACATTCCACGAGAGAAGCAGCCACCCGCTGCCCACGGGAAGCTGCAGGCCTGCCCTAGGGCCAGGTCATTCCAGGGTGGCCCCTTGCTAGCTGGGACACGCTGGCTCCTCCTCCAGCCTGTTAGCTGCCCTCCATCTGCCACCGCCCAGAGGTCAGGGGCCCGGGTCCTCTGACACCGGCATCCATCGTCACCAAGACAGAGAGGATTGAGCCCCTTCCTTCGGTGCCACAAGGTCTCACCATGGGCACTGCAGTTTGGCGATTATGGAATCAGATTGACTTTCTTCCTGGCAGGTGACCATGGATATAGAGCTTCCCTGAGCCTATTTTCTCATCCGTTTGATGGAAATACGGATATGCCTGTCCTAGATTTCTCATGGGGGCTGGTGGGGTGCCCAGCTGAGATTATAGGGGGACACATGTTCATGACAATGTGGGCAGCAAGTGCAGGGGGAGGGGTCTGCTTGAGCCATGCACATAGGAGGAAGGGGCAGGGGGCAGAGGGGCAGTTACTGGGGCAGGGGGGAGTTGAGCTGCACGTTGGAGGAACTGAAGGCCGAGCAAGCAGAAGAAAGAGGGTGGGAGGGTAGTGGGGTGGGGGCAAGATGCGGAGGCTAAAAGGAGAGTAGTGGGCTGGGGGGACAGGTAGGGTACCCAGCTGCCAAGAGATGTTCCAGTTTGTCCTCTGACAAAGAAGAGCCTCCATTGTTCCAAGACTTATTCCCACCCTCTTGCCTGCCCACCTTTTTCTCTTCCCCTCCCTCCTTCCCTCCCTCCCCTCTCCTTCCCTCTCTTGGTTCCTTTTTTCCTTCTCTTTTTCCTACTTTCGTCACCAGTATTAGCGCCCTGCCATGTACCAGCCGCCGTGCTGGGCATGGTGGACACACACCAGCCCTTGCCTGCGCGGCAGGACAGGGGAATAGGAGAGAGACACAGGGATCGATTCATCACACAAATGGTTGATTACACTGCGGGCAAATGTTTTGGAGAGTCAGGGCGTAGTGAGAATATCTAATAGGAGTCTGTTCTCTGTGTGGGGTGGGGGCAGCTTATAAGGCATGGCCATAGTAACTCCTCCCAGCCAGAGGTAGAGTTTATTTCTTCACCTCTTCATTCAGAGCTTGGCCGTGACTTGCTCTGGCCAATGGACATTAGCAAATGTGGCACGAGCAGAGACTTAACAAGCGCATATGCGTTCAGACTTTTGTCCTCTTTTGTGGCGCTTGGAATTCTGAGACTGTGATGTGACGAGCCCAAGCTAGCCTGCCGGAGAGGCCACATGGAGAAC
This sequence comes from Propithecus coquereli, assembly GCF_000956105.1. NCBI lineage: Eukaryota > Metazoa > Chordata > Mammalia > Primates > Indriidae > Propithecus > Propithecus coquereli. Next base: position 69,137 of record NW_012148731.1, read on the forward strand.
AGAGGTGCCCCTAGCAACAGTGTGCCACCTGCCACACAAGTGAGGCCATCCTGGGTCTCCAGCCCAGCTGACACAGGTGCATGTGTCTGTGTCTCCCTCCTCAGCGGTGAATCTCAGGCGAAGAGGACTGGTGGAGACCCTGCAGCCCAAGAGGACTGGGCCTCTCTTCAAATGCCCAACTTCTCATTGTTTTTACGACTTGCAATTTTTGCGTGCACCCAAGTTTGCTTGGCTGCTGAAAATGCTCACAGTTGTGAAATAGCACCTGAGAGTATATCACATGAGTGGAATTTGTGGTTGGGGGAGGGATCACCATATTTCCCAGAGTTTGTAGGTGGGCCTCAGTTCCAGAAACATCTGTAACTCCCACCCGACCTATAGCCCCAAATGGGCTCTGCTTGCCATGGGGTATCTTTGCCGGGAGGGGCTTGGGTCCCGTGGAGTGATGGCGGCCAGCACCCGTGCCTGATTTGGTTAGGAAAGGAATGCAGACCTTCTGAGAGGGGTGACCTTTTTCAGCGAGGCCATGTGGCCAAACTTTGGTAACACCTCTCCAGTAAAATTGATGTTCCCCCTAATCAGCAGTGATGGGGTGATTGTTTCTTAAATGCTGCTAAATACAGTGATGGGTCCCAGGTGAGAAGGCAGGGGTCTTGCTAATTCTCCTTGTGGATGTCCCCCAGCCAAAAAGGGTTTCTGGCAGCCCCTACCTGTGAGAGGGGCCCATTTCCTGAGGTTGGCTGACAAGCATCTGGAAACCAAGAGTTGGCTGCACACTGCCTGTAATTTCCCTTTGATTTTACACATCTTCCAGCCCCCAGAACCATTATTTTTTAAGAAAAGCAAAAATTAAATCCTCATACCTCTCCGGAAGCGTGAGGGGGAGACCACATTCCAGCACATTTTGTTTGTCCCAAAAATGACTTCAAGTGAATCCATGTAATACTCTTTCAGAGGAAAAGCAGAACCATCTGTAGGGCCCAGGGGGCATAAAACACATCGAGGAATTCCACAGGCGGTCCACACCGGGGCATGCAGTGGCCCTGGAGGACTCCGGGGAACCGCTCACATGGAATGTGTATCACCCTTGAACTGTGTCTGCCACGGTGACTTCAGAGCAGCACAGACCTGTGTTGGACCCAGCGATGCCCACAACTTAGCTTTTCTGGGGTTCAGTTCCCATGTGGAAAATGCACTAGCTCTGAGTGTTAAATGAGAACGAATGTCCGTACGTCTCACTCCTTTCCTCATGCAAGGAAAACACCTTCTGGACTCAGACAAGTGGCCATAAACATCTACAACTGGTGCAACAGTCATGGATGCCCTGTGGGCTGTAACTAATACGAACGGCTGCTGTTTATCCGGTGCCAGGCACACGCGATTGCACCAATTCTGCACCACATTCCTGATAGCTAGAACATGGTCTAACCGTCCTCTCCATCGTACAGATGAGGACACTGGGCCTCCAGAAGGGGAAGTGCAGTACACATGTGTTGATTTTTCCTACCAACATAGATTCCACTCCTTCTGACAATAGCACCCTGACCTCACTGTCATGGAGCCTCTTCCTGTGGCGGGCAGGCTGGCGGGATTATCAATCAAGGTGTTTACCTCCCCCAGCCAAGGGGTGAGTCTGGGACCCAGCTCAGCCCATCAAAGGCTCTCTCTCAATCCCTGGAGTTTCCACTAAAGATGGCTGAAGCTGATTCTCCCCCAGGAGGAGGGTAGGGTAGTGTGCTAAGGAGACCTCCTTATGGGTTCCTGCTTCCTAGACTCCTGCCCTGCCCCTCTCCTCCCCCAGCAGCCTTATTCTGCCTTCAGAGTCTGGTCCTTCACTTTCTTTTCAATTCTGAGACACTCTCGGGCCCGCCCTTTGTGTGTAAGTTAGCCAGATTGGTTTCTGTTGCTTGCATCCCCCAAACTCTGCCTGACACAGGAAGTGACTCCCCCCTTGGTCACTGAGCTAATGAGTGACATAATCAAGGGAAGACCCGTATCACCATGCTCCCAGGCCAGGGCTCTTCCCACTGTGCCACATGACTGGCCTTGGGGTGGTCCCACCATGGGGAGAGCCTTCTGAGAGGGAGGAACAGCACCAGCAAAGACCTGGTGATGGCGACACATGCGGCGTGGCCTCACCGTCACGGAGCCAGCATGGAGGCCAATGTGCTGGAGCGGAGCTTTGAAGATGTGGTGGAAGCAGACCACAGAAGCCTGAAAGCCATGTGTGGCCACGTACCTGCTTTTCATGTAATTAATGGGATATTTTTCTCGTTCCTGCCAGCAAACTATTTTGCTACTCAAGTCCTCAAGTACATCATCTATTTCTTTAAGCAAAAAAGGATGCCTTCCTGAAATAGGCTCTCTCTCATTTTACTTAATAATGGTGCAATATTGACTAAGTCGTGAGAGTCTGTGAGGGCACCGCGCCCTCACACTCCTCCTGCAAGGCCTTGGGACAGCATAGAGTCAAAGGAACACCAGCCTGGCTGGAGTCCTGCTCCTGCCCCTGCCCCTAACCATGCCATGACCTTGGGCATGTCGCCCACACATCCTCTTCCTCAGAGTGTATTGGACTAGTTGGGGGCTGTAGGAGAAGAGTGGGGTTCAGAGCTAGGCACCTTTAGCTACGTGTTCTTACCCTTTCCCTAATTCACACACTGTGTGATCTGGGATGATTACTTAAACTGCGAGTCTCCCTTTGCTAACCGTAGAGTGGGGTCACCGCCACTCACCCGTCCCGGATCGGGGCGAGGATAAAATGCCTGTGTCTGAAAACCTGACCCTCAGTGTTTACTTGGCAACCATTTAGCTCGCCATCCCCCTCCTTTGGTGGGTCGATGAGCAGCCAACGAATCATCACCCTAAAGCAGGTCCAGGATGCACCAGCGGCTTTGAAGAACAGGTTCCATGTTAGCCTGCAGCAGACACCGTTGCTTGTCTACACCACAAGATTTCCAGTCTCTTTTTTCCTTGTCCACTTCCTCCTGCAGAAGCACAAAATCCCAATACTCACTTTCCCAGACTACTTTGCGGCTGCCAGTGGCCACATGTCCCAGTTCTGACCAATGGTATGAAAGCAGAAGCATTGTCTTCATTTCATTGGTCCCCAGGAGGTTTCTGGGAAATAGTTTCCTCCCTGAAGGAAGGTGGGAGGCTGTGGGTGTTGTTGCCTGAAGATGCCGCATGCAGGCCAAGGCTAAGGCCAGGCAGCCAAATGGGGCCCTGTGTTTGGAAAGGCCTCATGCATGGGGTTCAATGCTCTACAGTCGCTGTCTTGAAAATACTAATCATTTTATCTTTGAATTTGTGTTCTGCAAGTGAAGTCCAACGGGACAATGAAGCATGCCTAAAGGCTTGGTCCCACTTCCCCAGGATGGGTCTCAGCTGCCTGCTCCCCACCTTCTGGTGCTCTGGGCTCCACCCAATCTCCCCCTCTCTGCCCCTGCTTCTTGACTCTGTCACGATCTACCCTGCCTGGGGCCTGGCAGTAACATGGTGTTGGGGGGGAGGCGTTGTGTGCAATTTCTTACGGTGGGGCCCGATGGCAGCCACCCCAGCCTGAGCTGGCAGCACCATGCCTCCTTTAGCAGGTGACTTGGGGAAGACCAGCCTCAAGTACTGGGCGTGTCCTGTTGCAGTTTACAATCCCTTGGGTTGGGGAGAAGGGGTTGTGTTGTCCACTGCCAGTTGGGGTGGAGCTGCAGGCCTGTGGGAACGGGCTGTGGACCAGCCAGGGCACAGCATGCCAGTCCCATGGTTGGCAGAGGGAGGAGCCCAGCAGCCAGCCTGCCCAGCGTAGGTGAGACACCCGCTCGGGACCTATATGCTCTTATGAGGAAGCACAACATTAACTAACAAATCAAAATATTATGACAAGTTGAGAAAGAGACTAAGGAGGAAAGGAAAATGATGTTTTCTATTTTAGTACTGTTTATGGCACTTTTTTCTGCTTTTTAAATAAAGGGTCCTATGTTTTCATCTTACCGGGCCCTGCAAATTATCTAGCTGATCTGGGCTAAGTCAGCCAAGTTGGAATGGCAGAGACAAAGGATAGAAAGAATCTGATTCATTATTTCAGCCACTGTCATTTAGATGTCATGTTACTTGCAGCCCAAAGCATCCTAACGCAAAGCCGTTTTATTGTTTATTCTCAGGATGATGCATTAGGCCCCCATTGAACAGCCGTTTGATGGCACCAGAGACAGCAGTGTGCTTCTTGTTGACAATTTGAAAAGTAAGGTCCCTTCTCAGATCGCTGAGTAGCAGTTAGTCTTGGACCTTTCATTAATAGCAAGCAGTAATAATTTAATGACCCATTTTACAGTGCCATCTTGTATGATTCTGATGTCAGTATTATTTTCCTCATTTTTCAGATGTGGAATCTGAGGCTCGGAGTAGCTCAGTAATTTGTTTAAGATCACCCAGCTCGTAAGTGTCGAAGACAGTGATTAGATCCATGACGTTATCGAAGTTATTGACGGACTCCTCCTTCACATTCCCTCCCCTCATCCCTGGTACCTCTGGAATCCTTGTATGCCCCCTATGTTGCTCTTGGGGCTGCTTTCTGGCTGCCCATCTTCCTTGGGACCTTGTCCGCAAAGTTGCTGCTGGGACAGGGCAGTGAGTGGGCTTCAGACACCAGCAGGGCCTTTTAGCTTGGCTCCTGCTTCCTGCCACGTTTCCTTTGCTTTGTTCTGATGCCCTAAATGAGAGCCTTTCTCTGGCACACTGTTTGGAGCTGAGCCCTCTGGGCAGGATCTGGAGGCCAGAGGGCTGGTGCCCGCCTCTGCCAAGGTACAGCTGCAGCCAACGCGAGACAGAGCCATGAGCCCACGGCTATTTTCCCCGCTGGTCTGGTCTCCAGAGCTCGCTTTCTCTCCCCACACATTTTTCCAGGACGCCGATTCCTATTTGCCCAGAGAACATTCCCAGCCTCCCCGCTGCTTGTCTCTGGGACAGTAATCTCCGTTGAAGTGTGAGTTGCGGTAGGTGGAAACCCTTGAATTCTCCTTGCCCTCCGCCAGCCCTGCGTGGACCGCTCTTCCACCCTCTGTCAGAACGCGCCTCTCCAGTGGTGCGGGGGCAGCCAGGCAGCCCTTAATGGTAATAGCTGTAACTGCGGCCAATTTTCGGTAATTGGTGGCATTTTCCAGGGAATTCCTGCCTGTCGCAGCGGCTCCTTGTTGCTGCCTTTGATCTCTTACCAGTCTCCGTGAGACACAAAATACTGTTGTCATCTTCAATTACTCCAAGAGACAGAGTGGCCTTGACCTTGCCACCAGACGTCCTCTGCCCACATGAGACATCAGCAGTGGAAAGCCCAGCCGTGAACAGGGGGCGTCCCCAGGCCCGTTCCTGGGGACTGGGCCCTCTGGAAACCCCACTGATATGTGCAAAGCTGTGACTCCAGCGCCGAGGGTTGTGGCGAACATGCTAGCAGATCCCAGCAAGCAAGGCTGCCGAGCACTTCTCTAATCCTCTCAGCAGCTCCTCTCCCAGGACCTGTTATTTCCATTTCACAGAGGAGACAACCGAGGCTCCGAGACAGTCACACAGCGGGTCAAAGGCATAGCCAGTGGAGGGTGAGGGGAGCTGAACCCCGGCTTTGCCTGGCTCAGGTTCAGAGATCTTTCCAGAGTGCACAGCTCTCTAGATGTGTGGGTGAGATGCAAGCTTTGCCCTTCTTACTAGGGTCTGCGTTCCTCGAGGGCAGAAATTGAGTCTCCTTCCAATCTGTCCCCTCCCAAGGCTCCTGGTACAGAGCTGGGTTTGCTGCAAATGCGCTGACGTTGTCCAGCCCTGGAGATCGTTTCCTTGGCCTCTCCTTTCATCCTTTACACTTTCTCCGCCGTGATCTCATGTAAGCTCGGGGCTTTATTTCATCATCTGTACACTGACAACTCCCGCATTGATACTTCCTATACCCACCGGCCCGCTTCATGTCTAACTGGCATCTCAAATTCAACACGTCCCAAACTGACTCCTTATTTTCCCTCCAAAATGGGGTCCTCCCCAGTTTTCCTGACCTTACGTTGGGGTACTCTGTCCTGAAGTTACTGTGGCCCAAAACCTCTGGTCATTCTCGTCTCCTTCATGGCTCACGTATTCTGCCTTCAACCCACAAGGACGTCCTGTCAGTTTAACCTAAAAAAAAATTCCATAATCCGACCGTTTCTTCCCACCTTCACCGCCCCCGTCTCTCGCTGGGATTGTGGCAGTCGCTTCCTGACGGGTCTCCCTGCGTCTGCCCTCGCTCCCCGCTGCAGGGAGGCTCAGCCGGCAGCTGGGTGGACCCTCTTAACAGTTAAGATGATGTCGCTTTGCTGCTCCCACCCTCCTGTGGCCTCTTGGCTGTGCCATGGGGAGATTCACTGAGGTCGTTGACATAGTGCCTAACATCCGTGAAAGGGGACTGCTGTGGCCAGTGGAACAACAAAGGCCTATAGCATGGCCACGGAAGCACACGGCAGGGGGACTCCTGCCAACCAGGGGATGGGGCAGGCTTCCAGGAGGAGGTGTCATTGGTGTTAAGCTTTGAGTCCTGAGTCTATCATGTTGTCTCGAGACATGCAGATCGTAGTGCCTGCAGTGCTGCATGCTGGCGAGGGTGTCCCCTGCGGCCGGTTCCCACCAGAGGGTCGGCCCAGCTCTGGGGAAAGAACACATTCATGCTACCAAACCTTCCCTGTGCTCCTGTGCACAGGCACTGGGCGGGTTCTCAGACCCAGCCCAGGGCTCAGCATCCTCGTTGCCACCATTACAAAGCAGACATTCCAGCCGGCGGGACAGTGAGCAACTGTGCAGAGGAGAAGGCCCCTCAGGAGCAGCACTGGGGTGGTTATTATTTATCATGTAATAACAGATGCCTGCACCCGCTTCTTCCTCATCCATTGGTGCAAGTTGAGAAGACGCAGATCATTCTTAATATCAGCCTCGACTAAGGAAGGTCCCCATCCAACTGCGTAAAGCCCAGCTCCACCACCTCGCCACTTCCTGGGCTCTGGCTCCCATACGTGTCACCCGGATGATCTCACTTCTTCCTCATGAACTCCTGCAAGGTAGATAATACTGTCCCCATTTTATAGACCTGGGGAGGTGAAGCCACATGCTCACAGTGCCACAGCCAGTGAAGGGCAGAGCCAAGACTGGAAGTAGGTGTGTCTGTCACCAAAGGGCCTCGCTCTTAGCCATACACCGGCCACCCGCCTGGGAGACTTGCAGAGCCACAGGGAGATCACGCGTGGGGCTCTTTCTGGGCTGATGCAGGCAGGTGAGCGTCGACCTGAAGCGCTTGAGCTTCGGGTTTTGTCTTCTTCTTCCCCACTGCACTGCCCCCCAGGCTGAGGCGCACTGGGCACACACCCAGAGACCTTTGCACTACAGTTTGGAAAGTTATTTGACCAGAAACTTTTTGCATTTTTCTTGTCCTCTTGCCAGAGGCTTCTGTGTACATAGCTCTGCAAACTGCTATGCTATTTCCTTATAGAAGCCAAGTTGATTTTTATTCTCTCTTCCTTCTATGCCAGCTCCCTCTAAGTATTTCTATGGCCATTTCCTTTTTAAAATATAATTATATATCTTTATGACTATGTCTACACCTATATTTATAGGTGTATGTGGGTGCTATTAGCTCTCCTTTATTTAAGTATTTCTTTTCAAAAGGAGTCTGAGATCCGAAGCCACAAAGTGAGAATTGTCTGTTTATCCACCTAAGACCTGGGAAATGATTCACAGCAAGCAGGTCAGGTTCAATGCGAAGCTTCCACAAAACAAAATTTCAGACCCAGGAACACATAGGGAGAATCGGAGTCCTGGCCCTGAGGCTCATGGGCTCTGTGAGCCTTTGCCCTCCTCGCTCCCTGTGCAGCGGGACTGTACCATGTGGTGGAAATCACGTGGGCTTCAGCTTCAGAAGGTCGGGGGTTCAAATTCCAGCCCTGCCAGTTTCCCTGGGCATGTTTCTTAACCATCCTGGTTGCAGTTTCTTTGGTAAATAATGACGATGGTGGTGTTTACCTGGCAAGGTCTCAGGGTGACTGATGTCAGAAAACCCACAAAGGGCCTATCACCAAGGGCGACACACAGATGTCTCAGCTCCCTTTGTGGGCTATGGTTGGACCCCAGTAAGACTGGGCATGTGGGTGGTGCTGGGAAGAGGCACAGTGCCTCTGTTTCCTGCCTGGGGCATGTTGTCTTGCAGTGAGCCGGAGAGGGCTCCGGGAAGGAACACGACGAGAAAGTGAGCTTTTATGGACACTCGCTAGCTCACCCTCAATTACCATCACGATGCAGTGGTTTTCCCAGGGGCCAGTGTGACAGCTTGTGGATCTTTCAGATTCTTTGTTTCAGTTTTTTATCTTCCATCCACCTAAAGACTGGTCTCTTTGGGTTTCTGTGCCAGCCCTACCTTGGTAAGCAGAGGAAAGGATGTGACTTTTGAGTCAGTTTCTCCATGTGCTAGAAACGCTGTGGGAGGGGGTGAGGAAGAGGGCACAGAGTGGTTTGTTCAATCAACACATATTTATCGAGTTCCCAGTAAGTGCCAGACACTGTGCTAGACACTGGGGACATGGGAGTGAACAAGATGGAGTCTCTGCCCTGGTGGAGCTTACGTTCTCTAACGGAAGGTGGAATCAATAAATAGACAGTTAATAAAACGTCAGGTAGCAGCAAGTGCTATGCAGACATATAAAGCAGGGCAAGGGATAGACAGGGAAGGGGAGAGGTGGGCTGTGTGATTGTGGTTAGGGGAGGGTTCTCTGAAGAAGCGACATTTAACAAAGACTTGAATTAGGATGTGAACCACATGAGTACTGGGGACATATATATTAAATATAACCACTTTGGAAAACTTTGCGGTTTATACAAAAGTTAGCTTTTGTATAAACATACATATTCCCTGTCAATATACACATCAGATGGGCTCAGGTTGAGGGTCATCCTACAGAATCATTGAGAAGATGAGAGGCAGGGAAAGAACAAGAACCCATTCCAGAGTGAAGGGGACTGGAGAGAAATGACAATAAAATGCAACTGATGTTTCTCATGACCGGACTGTATCATGACAGTTTTGTTTCTTCTTTTATGATTCTTTTTCTTATTTTATTGCATTGGCTGTGACATGACCTGAGTGTTTTAAGCAAAAGAGTGGCAGGATATGACTTGTTTTGAAAGATCGCTCTGGCTGCTGTGTGGAATTGGGGCAGGGTGTGGCAGCAAGGAGGCATTAGGAGATTCTTGCAATAATCCAGGCCAAGGAAGATCGTGACTAGGATCAGGGAAGACAGAAATGTCAGATTCCAGAGATATTTTGAAAGTATTGCTAAGAGTTATTGGTGTGGGAGGGAGAAAAAAAGGACAAGAATGATGATGCAAGGTTTTTGGCCAAACATGTGGACGAGCAGTGCTGTCATCTGCCAAGACGGGCAAGGCCAGGGCGCTGGGACAGGTCTATGTGTGGTGAGGCAAGCAGCAGGAGTCAAGAGTTCAACATTTGCAACATCCAAGAGAAGGGAGGTGTCACATAGGCAGTTGGCTTCGTGGATCTGAAGCTCAGAAGACAAGACAAGTCTGGAGAGAAATGTTTTGGAGTCATAAGTGTATAAATGGCACTTGATGCCTTGAGAATGGACAAGGCCACTAAGGGGTTGGCTGTAGGAAGAGGAGAGGAGAGAAGGGAAGGCCTGGGGATAAGAAGGGGAAGGAGGGAAGGGAGGAGATGAGATAATCAGGAATGAGCAGCCGGCTAAGTAGGAGGAAAACTAGGGAAACGTGATGTCCCAGAGAGTAAGTGAAGAAAGTGTTTCACGACAGAGGAAATAGTAATTAACCACATTAAATGCTGCCAAGAAGATGAGTGTGAAAATTGACCATTGGATTTTCAAATTGGAGGTCTGAAGACTATTAACTAAAAGTGAGACTGGGTCCACAGAGGGGAGGTAGCTAAGCTCCCAGCAAAAAAATGGGTCCCTTTGGTAGAGTTGCAAGCAATAAGAAAATAATAGAGAAAAATGGAAAATGAAAGAAATAAAAGAACACACTGAGACAAAGATATAGTTTTATAAGTTTATAAAGATTATAGGCAAAGTGGGATCTCAGAGGGCCTAGACCTTCTCCATGGGTCTCAAAAAGCCCCGAACGAGGTCTTACATGGCACCTTAAAGGGAATAGTGAACAATTGTCAGGGGTAACGGATTTACATAACAGCAGGTAGTTCCTCTCAGGTTAACAGATTTTCAAAAGGCTTCTACAGATTCTTTAACTAATTCTATCTACGTGAGCAAACAGTTACAAAATCTTTCAAAGGTTAACTTCTAAGTTCTAAGGTAAGTTTATCACTTAACAGAGGGGTTAAACAGAGATATGTTGGCTCCATGTTTATTAAGTTATTGTGAATGGAGACAGGTAGTCTAGAGTGGTTTAAAGAAGAGCTTTGCTTCTAGCCATTAGGGCAGCTGTCTGTTCCGGGGGGCACTCCATCGTCAGCTCTCAGCCTGTAGTTTTTAACAGATTCACTTGTGCTTTACAAAGCAAATCCAAACCTTTAGGTCTGAGAAACGCGGCGCCTTATGGGATACAGCTGCTACTGTCTTTCACAGACGCCCTTCCGAGTATAACAGCATTTGAAATGCAAACCAACACATTCACATATTCCTTCAGGGCAAAGCTCTGAAAAACTCCTAAGACAAATCCTGTCCCCAAACACGTTTAATATTAATTCATGGAGCAACAGTCAATGAATTCCCTTCATAAACTGTCAGGGGCAGGATACGTCCAGTGTCCGACTCGGGGTTCCTAATCGCGGTTACTATTACTCCACTGGGAACAGGTCCCTTGTTCCTCTGGAGTCACAGAGATGGCAACCCCAGTGAGGGGTGAAGGAACAGCCATTGCCACTCAAAACATTGACCACAGGCCGGGCGTGATGGCTCACGCCTATAAACCTAGCACTCTGGCAGGCCGAGGCGGGCGGATCGTTTGAGCTCAGGAGTTTGAGACCAGTCTGAGCAAGAGCAAGACTCCGTCTCTACTAAAAAAATAGAAAGAAATTAGCTGGACAACTAAAAATACATATATATAAAATTAGCCGGGCATGGTGGTGCATGCCTGTAGTCCCAGCTACCCAGGGGGCTGAGGCAGTAGGATCGCTTGAGCCCAGGAGTTTGAGGTTGCTGTGAGCTAGGCTGATGCCACGGCACTCTAGCACAGGCAACAGAGTGAGATTCTGTCTCAAAAACAAAACAAAACAAAACAAAACAAAACATTGACCACAATGGCCTCAGGACAGTGGGGTTTGCTAGGGCAAAGGAACTTGAATGCTTTGCTGTGAAAGTCTGATGTGAACCACACTCTTGCTACTATTCCTCAGTCTGTATTTCCAGGTGAAGAAGGAAGAAAAATCTAGATAAATTTTTATGTAGAGAAGACCCCCTGGCTTCATTTGAGCCATTCAGGCTAAAATTGAAACTGCTCAACGGGGCGGGGTCAACTTAGGACAGATTCACTGAGGAAGATTTCACTTCTTAGCACATTGACAGCTGATTGATTTTTTGATTCACTGATGCATCCATCCATTCATTCACTCATAACCCATTCATTCAATAATCCTTGTATAGCAGAGGCACAGTAGGGCTGGATAAATGCATAAGCCGTGGTTCAAAGTCCTATGCGTGTGCGTGTGCGTGTGCGTGTGCATGTACACATGGGGTAGGGGGTATGACAGCAGGAAAAGGCCCTGCCGTGAGTGGGATCAGAGCCAGGATGGAGGCAGAGCACACGCTACAGGGAGCACCAGAGCAAGAGAGGGGTCAGCTTCATCTGGGGCACGGGGGGTGGCCAAGGCTAACTGGGCTTGGAGGATGAGGTTAAGTTCTCCAGACTGGGAGTGGGATGGGCAGGCACCCGGGGCAGACAAATAGCACAGGCAAAAGCAGGACACTGCAAGGTCTCGGGAGAGCTTGGAGCATAAACAGAGATTTGCAAGGTACAAATATTATCATCAGTAGTAAGGGCAGCCCTGGCTAGCACCTATTTACTTAGCTGGATAATAACATCTCATGTTTGCAGTGTGCTAGCCCCTTTAAATGGAAGGAACATTCTATCTCGTGGTGTTTAGGTGGAACTGTTTTATTCTCCCTATTTGTCAAGGCCCTGAAATGAGGACTCAGACGAGCAGATTCTCACACTCTGCAGTGGACAGCAGACCACCCGGGTGGCACTGGCAAGGGGGGTGACAGAAAACTGATTCTGTGACCACTGTCTGCTCATCCTCTGCAGGACACAAAGGGCAGGCCAGGGGACTGGAGGATTCCTACATGAACTGGTCCCTGTGCTGCACTGTAAGTGCCCCTCACACCCCAACCAGGAAGACGTGGGTGCTGCTTTTCCCCCATACCAGCGGGTGAGAGGGGCTTTGAGGGCACCTCAGGGAGTGTGATACAGTTTTCTCCAGCTTCAGAGACACAGCGGGCTGGTGTTTGACTCACCCTTCAGACCTATCAAGGGCTTTTTAAGATGCTGCCGGAAGTGGCTTTGGCAGCAGGGAGGGGCAGCACACCTGTGCTCCCGTGGACAGTGGAGCAGCAGATACAGAGGGGTCCCCAGGGGCCAGCATGCTGCCTGGCCCTATGCTCCCTGCATCAGACCCCGGCCAGGGGAGGGAGGAAGCTTTAACTCAGTGATGTCAGGAGCGTTGCTTATTACATCGAGTGAATGTAACATTTACTAAGATGAGATCAGGAGACCACTGTGACCATAGGATTATTATTAGTCATAGCAGTATCTAAGAATGAGCAGATAAGCCATAAAGATTGCCCAGGACCTCTTCACGGGAGAGGAACTAGTCCCCAAGAGCAGATTTGAGCAAGCAGGAGAGTGGAAGGGGGTCTGTGTGTCAGATGGGGGGAATGTTCAGCACCTTATAAGCCCTGCTCATTTGATGCGACTGTTACAGGCCTTCCAGCAATTCTATAAGATTGGTCCTATTATTGTTCCCATTTTACAGAGGGGGAAACTGAGGCACATGGATATCGAGAGGTTTTGTGGCAGCTCCGGAATTTCAATAAAGGACAGGGTGATGGGTCTCCCGGCGAGTAGAGCCTGTGTTGAAGCCATTCCCATAACAAGCTGCAACTTTCCTCCTGGACGGGCGTGGAATGTACGTCTATGGCTTGGGAGGAAGGAGGTGGGTGGAGATGGTTGAGGTGCCCTCCCAGGCTGTTTTGGGGGCTCCCACTGGGTGAGATCCAAGTCAGAGAGACCCTTTAAGAGGCAAATGGAACAGTGCTGGGGTGGGTCTGGGTACTTAGATCCTGCCCTTGGGATGGAGGTGCCTGGAGGAATTCAGGAGAAGAAAAGGGTCAGAAACTCACCCTGGAGGAGGTTCGGGAGAAGAGAGATTGCAGGAAGATGCCCGCATTTCTGCTTCCAAAAGGAAGCCAGTTTCATGCAGGTGGGGAGAAAGAGGCAAACAACCACGTGTCAGGCAGCCTCAGAGAAACGGAGAGGGAACGAGTCACTAGAAACGTGAATTCCTGGAAAATGGGGACCGGGCGTCTTTGTCATTTGCACAGCCCCAGGGAAGCAGCCCTGCAGGAGGGTGGGGACAGGAGCTGGGGAGACAACATGGTAGTGGAAAACCTTGGCCATGGACAGCCCCTCAGCCCCCCTTCCCACCGGCCATTGTACAAGTTGCCTTCCAGCTCCTTCTTTGTCCAGCCGTGTCACACTGGGAAACACCGTTCTAGCCTTTGGACATCCTTTCAGGTGTTGATACAGATTTGGAAAGGAAACCAAAGGCCCATCCCTAAAAACTCATAGCCCCCAAGGGCTGCTTTGGGCTCCTTTACAACAGAAGTGGATACCCCGCCCCCCTTGCCTGCTTACCCTTGACTGCAGGAAATGACCTAGAGATTTTAAGAGATGGCTCTTATTTGTTTAACATTTTACTGGCCTCACCTGGCTCCAGAGATATTTACAAGTGTCAATATATGGCTAAAAAGCGCCAGCTAACCCTTCAGCATCCACACATTTGCCATCAGTCTCCCCACCTACAGGGAACGACTAAATCCCGTGCAGTCCAGTGGTGGCGAGAATGAAGGTTTGGGCAGGATGGAGCCCCAGCTGTGCCGATGACTGTGGGCCCTTGGGCAAGTCATTGCTTCCCTCTGACAGTCTTCCCTTCTGTAAAATGGGCATGTGATTCTTACCCGGAGGTCTAATGAGATGAGGGTAGGGCTTTACAAGCGGTGAAATGCATGCACAGGTAAAGACATGGAGGTTGTTCTAACCCTACAAATAGCTCCTTCTCCTCGTAATATTTTATGGCACTTCTTGTTGGGTGTGAATGGACTCTGCGCGTGTGTGGGTGTGGACCCAGAGCAGGAGCAAGGGGTATTCTTGGGCCCCTCGAGGCTGGCTAGCTATCCAGTCAAGGCAGCTCCTTGATTCCCAGGGGCCAGGTAAGAGAAGGTGGCCGAGTTAGTGTGAGCCACACTAGGGCAGGGCAGACCAGCAGTTTCCTGGAGCACCTACTAGGTGCCAGACACTGAGGCCCGAGCTCTCTCCTGCTCAGGAGTGAAAGAGGCAGCATCACTATGGATGATGCAAATATTAATAAATAATAATGCATAATTTTATACATTATGCATAAGTTTCACACATGGTCCTATCTTCTCAACTGAATATAGATCAAGTTTATAAATTTGAATTCTAATGCAAAGATACTGCATTGAAATTACATCAACAAATCTGATTTCTCTGTAGAAAAAAAATATAATGATGAGCTGTTATCTCTCACCAAAGATCCAAGGCCCAGTTTTTAATAAGAATGAGCATAAATGATCAAATTTAATTAGCTATTAATGTAATTAGCCTTTGTATCCTTAATGCCTGACACAGGGCCTGAAACCTAGGAGATGCCCAATAAATCTTCGTTGAATCGATAAAGGAATAAAGATAAATAGGCAGGTTAAGGTTATAAAATAAAATAATTTAAAATGCAGCACTCGATAGCAACACTTCTTTACTAGATCCCCCAGGAAGGGGACAGGGAGCCGGGAACCCTGCGTTGTAGGTGTGCGGGGTCTGGAGAAGTTACGCGGCCCCTAGAGCTGTAGGGAGGGGTAGCTGTGCGAAGAGCATGACTAGCTAATTTCAGATTTTCTGTTTCTTCTTGAGTCAGTTTTAATAGGCTGTGTTTTTCAAGTAATTTGCCCATTTCATCTAAGTTGTCGTGTGTATGGCATAAAGTTATGCAATATATTTTTCATTAATGTTTGTAGCATCTGCAGAGATGTTCCCTCTTCCATTCCTGGTACTGACTGGTAAATTGTTTGTTGGCTTCTCCCAATCATTTATCTAGCTGGGATTTATATGCTTTATTTATCTTTTCAAGGAAACTACTTTTGACCTTGTTGATTTTTGCTATTATTTGTTTGCTTTCTATTTCATTGGTTTACACTCATCTTTTTAATTAACTTTCTGTTAAAGTGCAATTTGCTCTTTTTTCCCCCCTAGCTTTTTAATGTGAATGCTTAGATCGTTGTTTTTAAAGCTTTGTTCTTTTTATAATCTAAGCATTTCCCCATAAGAAGTGTTTTAGTTGCATCCTACATATTTTAATATGCTATATTATCATTCAGTTTAAAATATTTTCTAATTCCCTGTGTGATTTCTTCTTTGATTCATGGATTATTTAGAAGTGCTAAACAAAATATCAAAATTTTACTTTATTTTATTTTATTTTATTTATTTTTTTGAGACAGAGTCTCACTCTGTTGCCTGGGCTAGAGTGCCATGACGTCATCCTAGCTCACAGCAACCTCAAACTCCTGGATTCAAGCGATCCTCCTGCCTCAGCCTCCCGAATAGCTGGGACTACAGGCATGCACCATCATACCCAGCTATTTTTTTTCTATTTTTAGTAGAGATGGGGTCTCACTCTTGCTCCTGGTCTTGAACTCCTGACCTCCAGTGATCCTCCTGCCTCAGCCTCCCAGAGTGCTAGGATTGCAGGCGTGAGCCACTGCACCTGGCCATAAATATCAAAATTTTAAATAAAAAATGATCACTAATGGTGCTGTGCTGATCCATATTGTAGCCTGAGGCAAGAGAAAAAATCAGGAATACCGATCCTATCTTTATTTAAAATTTTGATGTTTTCTTCGTCAGAGATTTTTGGCATTAATTTTGATTTTTAAAAATATTTATCTTATTTTTTTTCCTTTTTTCTACTAAAATATTATTTATCTTGATTACAGAGTTCTTTGTGACCCCTTAAATTTTGCACCCAAGGTGAGTATCTCATGTGCCTTCCTCTAGTCCTGGCCCAGGTTCTATCAATTACTGAGAGGGGTGTGTTAGTTAAAACCTCCAACTACGATCATAGACTCGCCTATTTCTTCATTTAATTCCGTCAATTTTTGCTTCATCTGGGTTGAAGCCCTATTATTCGTACATACACACATGTAGGGTTGTCATGTTTTTTTTTTTTTTTAATGAATTGACCCTTTTAACATTATGCAATGTTTCTCTTTTTCTCTGGCAATACACCTTGTCTTGAACTCTTCTTTGTCTGATAGCATTATATCCACACTGGCTTTCTTAGTGTTTTCATTTTTATGTCATTTTAATTTCAGATCTGTTTTCTTCATTATATTAAAAGCTCTCTCTTGTTAACAGCATAGAGTTATGTCTTTCTTTAATTAGTTACTTTTTAATCCAGTCTGACAACTGTTGTCCTTTAACAGGAGTGTTTATTTTATATTTAAAATAATCATCGATGTGGTTGGATGTGAGTCTCCATTTTTGACTTGTTTTCTTTTTTCTATTTTCTTCTTTGTTTCTTTATTGTTCTTCCTTTCAGCCTTTCTTTTGGGATCAAGTATTTTTATCTTCCAATTTCTCTCTCTGTTGGCATTTTGGCTGTATCCATTCGTATTTTTTTTTTTTTTTAGTGGTGAGACTTTAGCACTAACACTTTGGTTATTACGCTATGCACCCTTGACTTATCTCAGTTACCTTAAATTAATGTTATACCACTTCAGGTAAAATGCAAGAACTACAATGGCATAAATCCATGTATTCTTCTCTGTCCTTTGTGCTTTCTTGTCATATATTTTACTTCTATATAAGTTATAAACTCTACAACATGTTTTAAAATTTTTTGCTTTAAGTGTTTGTCTTTTTAAAAAATTAAGAAAAAATGGTCACTTGTATTTCCCTTCATATTTACCCACATATTAGTTACCCAGGACTCTTCTTTCCTTCCTTTCGGTCTGTATTTCCATCTGCATCATTTCCCTCGAGCCTGAGAAAAATTTTTAAACATTTCTCATAGTGTGGATCTGCTGGCAATAAATGCTCTCCACTTTTGCTTGTCTGAAACTGTCTTTATTTGAAGAAAATTTTTACTAGATATGGAACTCTGGGTTCAGTGCTTGCAAGAATGTCTTCCACTGTCTTCTGTCCTCCTGTGCTGCTGTTGGGAAGGCAGCCGACATTCTCATTGTTTCCCTGTGTTTCATGTAGCTTTTTTATTCTAGATGCTTTTAAAATTTTCTCTTTATCTTTGCTTTTCAGGCATGTGATTACA
>NW_012148731.1:87177-233786 GCF_000956105.1 Propithecus coquereli
TCTTGCTCAGGCTGGTCTCGAACTCCTGAGCTCAAACAATCCGCCTGCCTCGGCCTCCCAGAGTGCTAGGATTACAGGCGTGAGCCACCGCGCCTGGCCTCTATCGTGATTTTTTTCAAGTTCACTAATAATTTCTTCTGCCATTTACAATCTGCTTTAAGTTCATCCAATAAGTTTTTACAGCTTTTTGATATATAATTGACATACCATAAATTACATATATTTAAAATGTAAACTTTGAGGAGTTTTGATATATGTATCCAACCATAAAAACTTCACCACTATGAAGATAATGGATTTACCCATCACTCCAAAAAGTTTATATGCCCTACTTTGAAATCCATTCCTCTCTCCCACCTCCCATCCCCAGGTTGCTGCTGATTTGCTTTCTATCACTATAAATTAGTCTGCATTTTCTAGAATTTTGTACGATTGCAACTGTACAGTGTGTACTCTTTCTTTTGTTTCTTGCTCTTTTCTCATAGCATAATAATTATATACTTTATTTTGTTACAGTTTCAACAGTGCATTCCTTTTTAATTGCCAAATAGTATTCTGTTATATGGATGTACCACAGTTTGTTTGTCTATTCACCTGTTAATGGATACTTGGGCTATTTCTAGTTTTTGGCTATTACAAATGAACATGCTGTGAGCATTCACATATTGTGTGGAAATATGCTTGCATTTCTTTTGCATGAGTGTACAGGAGTAGAAAGGGTGGATGATATGTAGGTATGTGGTTAGCTTTTAAATAAATCACCAAAGTGTTTTCCAAAGTGGCTGTATGATTTTACATTCTCATCAGCGGTGCATGAGTGTTCTAGTTGTGCTTTCTCTTTGCCAATACTTGGTATGGTCACTCTTTTTAAAGGAGTGAAGAACACCAGAATTGATAAATACTGTATATGGGTAAATATAAAATATATTTTTCTTTTAAAAAATAATTGTTTGAAGTAAAAATATTAACAATATAGTGTGGGGTTTATAACATATGTAGAAGTAAAAGTGTATGACAAATTAGCACAAAGCCAGGAGAGGAGAAAGAGAAGTATACTGTTGTAAAGTTTTTATACAGTATGTGAAATGTCATAACATCACTTGAAAGTAAATTGTGATAAGTTAAAAATGTGTACTATAACGCTAAAGCACCCACTGAAAGAAAACAGAAGTATAGCTAAGAAGCTAACAAAAGATAAAATAAAATCATAAAAAATACTCAATCCAAAAGATGGCAGAGAAGGAAAAAGGGAAAAAAGGACAAATGGGATCCTATCAATCAACATGATTTAGTTGACATTTATGGAAAACTTCACCCAAGAGCAGCAGAATACATACTTCTTTCCAATGCACACAAAACATATACCAAGGTAGACCATATTCTGGGCTGTGTAACAAGCTTTGATAAATGTAAAAGGATTCTGATTATATAAAATATGTTCTGAGCTCACAAATTAGAAATCAATATCCAAAAGATATCTGGAAAAATCCCATAATATCAGAAACAAAATAACACACTTCTAAGTAACTCATGGACCAAAGAAGAAATCAAAAGCAATTTGAAGTGAATGAAAATAAAAACCGACATAGCAATACTTGCAAGATGCAGCCAAAGTGGTGCTTAGAGGAAAATTTATAGCACTAAATTGCCATTTAAGAAGAGGAAAGGTCACAAAACAATGACCTAGGCTTTCATCTTAAGAAATAAGAAAAGGGAGAACAAATTAAGCCCAAAGTGAGAAAAAGAAAGGAAATAAAATAAAATAAAATTGGAATTCAATGACATGAAAAGCAAAGAGGAAAGAGAGAAAGAGAGAGAGAGAAACTAAAAGCCTTTTCTTTGAGAAGATTAATAAAATTATATGCTTTATTTTTTCAAGAGTTGTATTCCACAAGTTTCGAGTTGCTTTCTGGTGCTTTCAAATGATTTTTAAAAATTCTGTTATTCATAGTTTTAATTGTTATAATCGGGAAGGTTAATCTGACTCAAGCCACCCCTCCATTTACTGTACCTGAAACCCTGCCTTCCGGCTATTTGTTGCACCATCTGCGTGCTTCCTTCTGCAGCCTTCTCACCACTTCTTATTTACTATTTCTAATTGTCTGTGAACCAGAAGATCAGACGATCACACTTGTGAGAATTTGTAAAAGCCAAAGTAAATGGCTCTGACAGACTCTCTGGTGAATAAGGTCTGTGGGTTTCCTTCAGAAGTGTCCTTTGTTTACTCCCCAGGAGACAGAGTGATGTAATGAAATGGTGATGAGCCACAGAGTCCGACTCGACCTAGGTTCAAATCCTGGGTCTGCCACATGGAGGTATCATGACCTTGGGCAATGTACCTCACCTCTCTGGACTCAGTTTTCTCACCTGTAAAATGGAGTTGATAAGAATCTCCAGATTGCTATTGGGTTTAAAAGACATAATCTATTGAAAGTACTTAGCACAGCCTGTGCATATAGGTGCTCAGCACAAATGACCTTTCCTGCCTTTACCCTTTCCCGCCTGCTCTGGAGAGTGGCTGTTGGTGGATCAGTTACCTCCAGGTAATTAAATTAAGATGTTTTGAGGTATTAACATATATGTGAGCCAATTTGCTTTTTAATTTTTCTTTATGTATATTCTAACAAACTGTAAAGGCATTAAAAATTCTATTTGCTATTGCAAACACTCATCCAGTACTTCATATTACACATATATACCCAGGATGAGTGCCTGAGTGTATATCAAAAATAGAAGTAGTGGGATTTTCAGGAGTTGGTGAAGTCCAACCTTTTATTCTCACCGAGTCTGTGTAAGGGAGGAGGCAACAAGGTCCTTTATGTGCAGCTTTTAGGCAGATGTGTGGGGGACTCACCTGCCTTGGGGGTAGCGTGGCCTCCAGCAGACCAGGCGCCATCCAGCCGCCTTCTGCCGAACAGCTGCAGACTCAGCGAAAGAAGCAGCAGGCCTCCCAGGTCAGCTAGCCCTCACATCTGTCTTCTGCATGGCCCCTCCTCTGAAAACTGAATTTAAAATCAAGCAGGGCTAGGGAGTCACTGCTCCTGGGGTGTTTTCAGGAATTATCACAGATTCTGTTTAAAGTTCTTAAACTGACAGGATTAGGGGATTAAAATTCTATACATTCTAGAATCCAGGCTCAGAAACCCTCTTGAGAAGAAAAACGCCTGGCTGGGTGGAGGAGAGTTAAAATGCTGTAATAACTGGCAGGTGTATCCAAGGCCGGCACACTGCCCATGCATTGTCCAATCATCCATTCATTCATCTGTTCATTCATTCGTTCATGCACATTTATTCATTTGATTGTTTATGCATCAATCAGATGTTTCTTGATCACCTATTATGTGCCAGACACTGGACCAGGTACTGGAGGCAAATGTGGCAACCCAGCTTTGCCCACTCAATACCTATTCCCCATCCTTCTGATGTCAGTACCCTGATTTTGTTTGGGGGACAGCCCCACCCGATGGATACGACCCTAGTCAGACTGTCATCCAAGTGCGTCTGCCCTTCTGTGGCCCCAGGTAGGCCATCAATAGTTTGGCAGCCCAGCATTCCTGGGCATTGGGGCCATTGGGGTCTCAACTGACTGTGCCATCGTATCTGTTTCCGCCATGCCTGTGGCTCCTTGGGGCAGACCTCACATCTTACGCCAGCAGCCCTAGTGCCTTGAACTGTGCCTGGCCCACAGGCCAGGGGCCAGCAAGTATTCATTAGATGAATAAACAAACACACAAATGTTCCAAGTGAAGGATTTTGGAAAACGCACAAGTGTTCCAGTTCAGTGAAAAGCGAACATTTGGCTTCAGCTGGGGTTCATTCCGCCTTGCGTTCCTGGGTCATTTCAGTTCAGGGCTCTGTTCAGGAATGCAGGGTTTTGCCTGAGCTGAGCTGAGAGCAGTGAGGGTGCCTTTATCAGGGGCAGAGGGGTGCCCGGAAGCCTTCGTTTTTTAAGTCCCCATGACCCTAGTGCTGGGACAAATGCACGGTGTCACGTCCTGCACGCACTCCAGCCCCAGGCGCGACCTTGATCGGGGACCCCTGGCCCTGCGCTGGGCCCCCGACAATGCACAATGCACGTGGAGCCCGGGCCGGCTGCTCTGCGCCTTGGGAGGCCACAAGGGCTCCATTGAGCCGCCGGGGCAGCCGCGGAGGCGGGTGGAGCCAGGGGAGGTGCTCTGAGGCCTCTTTGTTCGGGAGCTCACGTGGGGGCGGGTGCCGAGCGGCCTGCACAAGTATGCAAAGCCTCCCTGACCCTGGCTGTGGAAAAAGCCTGCCCGGCCGCCCCCAGCCAGCACCAGAATCAGGGTCTTATTCCGCAATAGCAGCTCTGCCCGCCCAGACCTTAAATTCTCTATTTGCAGGTGGGGAAATCAAGGCCCAGAGAGGCCAATGAGCTTGTGTGGGGCTGGCCAGCCTGAGAAGAGCTGGAAAGCCCCAGATTATCAGGAATGCCATGATACGCCGGTGAAAGCCATCGTGAAGGAGATCTGAAAGGATACATCCGTTTGTTTTGGAAAGCAAGGTTGCACGTGTTTTTGATGGGGGCTCTGTGGGACCTGGGCCAAGTCATGGAAGGAATGTGGCTTTGGATCTCCGCAGGCCAGGCTCACACCCTGGCTCTGTTTGATATGGCTGTGTGACCTTGGGTAGGCATCTGACCCTCTGTGCTTTAGTATAAAATAGTGCCTACCTCCACGCTTGTTGTGAGATCATGCACGCCCAGCCCATGCTCAGAGCCAGGCCCCTGGGCACGTCTCCACGGATGGTAGCTACTGGCTTTGCAATCGCTATTGTCCAGATCACACCGGGACTCAAGGAGGGACGCTCAGATCTGTGTCGTATGTGGGCTTCGACACAACCAGGTCTGGCTTCTCCCACTCCGAGCCTCAGAGGGGTTGCCTAGAGCAGCACGTTGGACATTTGGGGCCAGGTAGTTCTTCATCATAGGGGACCGTCCTGTGCATTGTAGAATGTTCAGCGGCATCCCTGAACTCTACCCACTAGATGCCAGTAGCACCTTCCCTCCCAGTTGTGACAACAAAAATGTGTCCAGACATTACCAAACGTTCCCGGGAACAGGTGAGGAGAAAGCAGCACCTACTGAATGCCTGGCGCTCTGTTAGGCTCTGTGGGTAGCAGGACCCTGCCCATGAGGACCTCATCTTCAGACTGGAGACGTTCAGTCAGCATTCGCACAAAAAACATTCCAGTTCTGCAAGCACTGGCCGAGCACCTTCTCCATGCCAGACCCTGCTGGGTCCTAGAGTCCAAGTTGGGGCATCCAGGAGGCCGAACAGACTCCCCCAGGTGAGCCAAAGGGCTTTCCTCTGTGCTTAGCCTCCCAACATCCTTGGGGATGATTTTTACAGATTAGGGATTTGAGGCTCAGTCAGAGATGGTGAATGACTTGCCCAAGGTCAGGCTGCCACTAAGAACCAGGTCTCTTCCCACTGGGGCCACCGGGGATGCAGCTGATGGCATGTTAGCTGCAGTAGCTAGCCAAGGAAACCCTGGATCCCTGGGGACAGGCAGCCCTTGGAATGACAGGATCTGACACTGCGGCACAGTAGGAGCCTGAACTTTGGAACTGGAAAGGCCTGGGACATAGAGAACACGTATGCTCCGTGGCTGACGGTCTGTGTGGCTTTTGAGCCTGCCTTTCATATCTGCAAAATCGGAATAATTATACCTAACCCAGAGGGCTCCTGTGGAGTTTTGGTGAGATCACGATCACACAGTTAAAGCACAAGGCACATAGTGGGTGCTCAGTAAACAGAAGGTGTAATGATGATCGCTGCCATCATCATTGGAAGTCACCAGGCTCTGCCAGGCAGGCCTGACCTGGGTGGCCTGAGCCTGCTGCAGGGCTGGAGACCTGCCTCCCCACTCTTGGGAAGCTCCTGGGGCAGGGGCCACGCTAGGAGCAGCAGGTGTTTAAGGTCTGCCAATGTGGGGGCGACAGTGCCCCCTACTGGGCAGTCTGCAGAGGCCGGCGGGCCTGACCACTCTGGCCTCGCTGAGCTTCCTGGGCCTGGCCAGTTTGACTGATCCTTCTGGCCAAGGAACGACTCACAAAGACTGTCCCCTTTCCCAGGTGAATCCTATTGTGTTGGCGGAGCAGCCACCCTCCCCACATCCTCCCAAGGACTGCCTTTCTCGGTTCAGCTGGGTTCATTCTTCTGTTTCTCTAACTTAACTTGAGTATCTTTCCCCAGGGAAAAGAAAGTAGAGAGAACTCTGCACCAATTAGCCGAGTTATTGTCTGAAACCCGCCTACTGGCTTTCTGGCTCCGGGAGAATAGAAGGTGGCTCTGTGTCACTGGCGGTGCTGGGGCACTCAGGAGGGGTCTGTGCATGTGAACATGCTTCTCAGCGGCAAAGTCCTCCTGTCACAGAAAGGCGGGGGTTCATTTTTCTCCAGGTTGCCAGCAACTTCCTTTTAGCCAATATTTACTAAGCTCACCTGGAGCAGATGTGAGCCTGGGCATCTGCCATGCAGAGAAGCCTGGAGAAAGACAAGCATCCACACAGGCAGAACGTCCCCTGGCCTCGATGACCCTCTGTAGTCCCGAGCGTCTCTGCAGAGGACGAGGGTGGTGACGGGCCACGTATCTGCTTGCTCTGATGCGGGCATGGCCGGTCCGGAAGTAGCCTTGAATCCTTCCATGCTGTTTCGTGAAAGAAACAAATGTGGTGCTTGTTCTGGGAGCTGGACTTTAGCACCTGAGCAGGGCTAAAAATACTTAGGTGGGCTTTTCTGCTCTGAGGGGCGACCTGCGTGTGATCTCTGGTTTTCCAGGTGCAAGGGGCTGGTCCACGAGACGCTAACTTCTGCCTGCAGTTGAGCAGTGGGTTGCTAAGTTGGAAGGAGAGGGGAATAGAAGATCAGGGGTCTCAGACGAACTCATGCCAGGCTCTGTTTTTGACATCTGATCACGTCCCTAGCCAAGTCTCTCTTAGCACCCGTTGGCTACCCCTCTGTGCACAAATGCAGAGAAGGGCTGATTGAGCCGTGGACAGTGCAGCGGGCTTAGAGCCTGTCTGGGGTAAAGCCGACCTTGCATCTCTTCACTAACATTGACTGGGTGTGCCTCTTTGCTCTCAGCTTGGTGACAGGCCGGATTCTAGTCACAATCAGCTGATGGCCTCGACGGAGTCACATCACACTGCTCTGAGCTTGGGGAGGTTGGACTAGCTGAGTTCCAAGTCCCTCCGACTCCTGGGACTGACGCTCTCCTCCTCTCTCCTCTCCCAGGTAAGGGAATGTGGGTCTCCAGCAAGAGACAGGACCCAACTAGGCCACTTGCCTGCCACTTGACCTCGCTCATCTGGCTTCCTCATCCACCCCTTCCCTTGTGGGATTCTTGTGAGAGGTAAAGGAGACGATGGGTGCCAAGTCCTGGCACCCGGCGGGTGCTCAATACGTGGCCGTTCCTTTTCTCCCTGCCCCCTCCCTGTATCCTGTCCCTCTCCCTCCTGCCCTCTGGTCCGTTATCTTGGCCTCAGTTGGCCTCAAGTGACATACACAATAAACGAATCTTTTTTCCATGCTTTATCAGTCTTTAGTCAGAAGATAAGAATAATAGCTGAAACTTACAAATGTCTCATCCTTTCTTTAAAAAGGTAAACTAGACAAACAAACAAAATCCCACTAATAGGAAAATCTTCCCCAGGGACTAAAAACCACATTCATCCAATCAAAAGCAGTGCTCTCAAACAGGGGCGGAGGAGGGAGCCTTGCCCCCCAGGGGACGTTTTTGGTTGTCACTACTGGAAGGACGCTGCTAATATCTTGTGGGCACAGGCCAGGGGTGGTGTGAACACCCCGCAGTGCGTGGGACGGCCCTCCGACGACAAAGGGTTGTCTGGCCCCAAATGCCAACAGTGTGGAGGGCGAGACAGGTCGGCTTTCAGCTTTACTTCCTACTTCGGCCAGTGTGGGAGAAAGTCTCTGGATTCTTCTGCACAGTAATTGTAATCACTGTTCTCCCTTCCTTGTCTGCTGACGGGATTGACGCCAAAGGACGAAGCTGCTTGTATTTTCCCTGCAAGTCACTCTGTTTCTTGGTGCCTCGGTTTTTCTGTTTAGTGAAACGGGCATGAAGATTCTGGCTGATTCCTACAGGTTTCTGTGAGACTGAGCAAGTCAATGGTCCCCGACCTTTATGACTCCAGGGATGGGTTTCATGGAAGACAATTTTTCCACGGGTAGGGGGGATGGGTAGGGGGAGGAATGGTTTGGGGATGATTCAAGCGCATTACATTTATTGTGCAATCTAACTCTCTGCTAATGATGATCTGTATTTGCAGCTGCTCCCCGGCGCTAGCATCACCTCCTCAGCTCCACCTCAGATCATCAGGCATTGGATTCTCATAAGGAGCACGCAACCTGGATCCCTCGTGTGTGCAGTTTACAGCAGGGTTCGTGTTCCTCTGAGAAAATGGTGCTGCTGCTGATCTGACAGGAGGCGGAGCTCAGGCGGTGATGCGAGCGATGGGGAGCAGCTATAAATGCAGATGAAGCTTCGCTCACTTGCCCACCACTCACCTGCTGCTGTGCGGCCCAGTTCCTAACAGGCCACGGACCACTATCAGTCCATGGACCAGGGGTTGGGGACCACAGGAAGAAGTGATCATTCTGCTGAAGAATGTCTTTCCATTAGAGGTAGTGCATTTTCATTTTCATTCATTCACTTGTTCATTCATCTGTTCATTCATCTACTCATTCTGTAGACATTTTGGGTGCCTTCTCTGTTGCAGACACTGCCGAGTGCTGATGCTACAGAGATGAGTACAAGATTGTTCCCATCTTTGCATAGTTTAAATCACGAGGGCCAGAAACAAAGGAACATAAAATTGTATCAGTGCAAAAAATACTGGGAGACAGAGCCAGCCGTGGGGGTCAGTCAGCATACTGATCGGGGAGAAGGCATCTGAGATGGACCCTAAAATTCAAGTAGGGGTAAATGTGATGTGGGAACAAGAAGAGGATTGGGAGAGAGGGCTGGAGTCGAGTTTGGGTGAGAGTTTTTCAAACTGTAGGTGGGGATCTTCTTGAGATCAGTGGCAGATTATGATAAAATAGTGGCTGTTTTAAAGAATGGACTGGACAGAATAGACTAGACTAGACTAGATGAGAATGTATCCAGAGTTAAAGGGAAAATGATCGTCTAATAATTGCTTTAGGGATGTGTGTGTGTGTGTGTGTGTGTGTGTGTGTGTGTGTGTGTGTTTGCTGTTTCCTGGTATAAAATGTTCTCATTCCTGTAGATTAAAATTTTAAAAAAGGAAATCCTATAGTCCAGATGAGAGGCTGGAGGCTCTCCATCAGTGGTGTGCTGGTAAGTTTTTAACAACTGATTCTCTAGGAAAAAAATGTATGCAGACATATATATGTGATTTATTATACATTTTACTGATATGAGCGATGTGTAGCACACAATTTATAAATAAGAACATATATAATAGTCTTTATTGCAAACTCCATGAAGCCAATTCATGCTCATGGAATGTTTTTGTTGATTTTTGCTGAATTCTTGCATTTATAGCTAACCTGTGGTTGCATTGCAATCACAATTTGACAGATAAATGTTTGGTTACCGTTCAATTCAGCAAGAGGTGACTCCCGTCATTGACGAAGGAGTGTAGTTCCATGTGTGTTGGTTGGTATTTTTATTTACCCTAATGAGTAAGAGTAGAACAAACCAACAGAGATGTCTGTCAGAACCTCACTCCACCAATGATCCGAGTCACTTCTTTACTGGATTGGATAATAGTTGCCAAATTCCGAAAGAGTATTTTCTCAACTTTTTTGGGCTGTTCACAATGTAATGGCTACAGATGCAACATATTTTTAAATTTAATCTCTTCAGGAACAATTGTGAAAGATTTTGAAAAGAGTAAAAGATTGTCGAATATTCTTTTAATGGATCTCTGGGCCCTCCAGGGATTATCTCATTTTATAAAGGTACGTGCCTTTGTCTATGTTTGTGTTTTGCAGTTCTGCAGAGAAATTAACTTATAGAAAATTGATAGTAATGCAAAGCTTTTGTGTCTGTGGCTATGCAAGTAATTCCTGTTCAGGACTATGCAAACGGATTTTGTCAGGTAGAAAACGCAAATCTCTGTAAGGCAAATCCTCATTTGACCCAGTTGTAACTTCTTACGGGGGTCCTCATTGACTAATGAGTTAGGTAAAATGTTTGACTTGTATTCATTTTATATCTGCATGAGAATCATGATTTTATCTTTTTTTGAAAACTATCTTCTAACAATTAACATGATCTCCATCACTTTCTAAATGTAGATAATCAACAAAACAATAAATCAAGCTTTCATTTGTAGCCCTTGCCAATTTCCGTGGTGTAAACACTTCCACAGTGATGAATTTCAAGCTACCAATGGGAGTGACATTGTTCAACAGAGAGTCGGGGAGAGAGGTGTAGTGGCGCACCACGATGCAATGTCACCACCACACAGACGCAATAAGTATATATAACTTCAAGAGCATAGGTAACAGTAAAATGTAGTGAAATAATTAGGAAGTGATGAGTTTGGGGCATTTATTGGTGTCTTTTTAATATAATTTATTCAATTATAAGCTTATACATTTAATATTTATTGTGTTTAACAATTTCAAAATCCTGAAAATTTAACAGTGGGCTCTCATGAGATCCCTATATATCAAAAAACACCCCCATAGGAACAAAGGGGTTCTTGGTGGTTTTTTGGCAGATTCTTGGGATTCCAAGCAGTGAATTTAAATGAAGGAACTGGATAAAGATCTGTAAACAGAGGTGGGTCAGCGTAACCCTTTGATTTCCACCTGATGAGATCCTAGAGTAGTATCATACCTGCTGACCTGCTGAGGAGGCTTCCAAGGTGACATGGCCAGGTGGATCATGTCCCACTTCTGTGCCCTGAGCTAGTAGGACTCACTCTTCCATGGCTTAGGGGCTGCGGAGTGGAAAGGGAAGCAGAGTCTTGCCCTGGCCTGGGAGTTGGGAGACCTGGGTTCCAGCCTTGTCTTGCTGGAGGCCCCCTTCTGTCTGAGGCTCAGTGTCCTCACAGAGGGTATCTGTCCTATGCAGGAGCAGGCAGGTGGCATACATATGATCAACAGCTGATCCTCAGGTCATGGGGGTAGAGAGCAGGCGCAAACATGGAGGGTGCATGCCCTACCTGCAAGCATTCAAATCCAGACATTTCAAAATTAGTGGGAGCTGCTGCCCAGCCAGACTTGGCCACCAGGCTGCCAGTTTGACCCCTCAGCTAGAGTATTTCTAGGGCCGAGTCTGGGTGGACACACCCTCTGCTTACCCACCATGCTTGAGCCCCACCCACTCCTGAACTCCTGTCCTTCACGTGCACACCCAGGACCATGCTGAGGGGGCCCAGGAAATGTTTGCTACATTGAGTGGGGATGTAGCGATGCCACAAAATACGTCATCCTTGGGAGACTCTCAGTGTTTGGGAGTTCGCAAATTTTCAAAGGGGAAAAAAGTCTTCGTGTTGAATGTTCAATCCTGGAGTCCAGAAGGTTCAAAATTCTTTTTACCCCCTCCAAACAGATTTCTGTGTCTGTGGGAGCCCCCAAATGAAGGAGTTGCCTTAACTTTCGGAGTCATAGGATGGGGAAAACGTGTGTCTTTAAGCCCCAGAGAAGCCTGGATGGCCAGTGCTCCCTTCAGGGACGTGTCTGGGCAGGTGGCAGAGGGGGTGGGATTCAGTCTCTGACCTGAACCCTGGGTGGAATGGCAGGCCGTGTAACCGCACCATTTACATGTGTTGTTAATACTGTCTTCCTGCAAGCCCTCATGGACGAATTTGCAAGTTACATGCATTTAGGTTACAACTGTGCTGTACAAGGCAAACAATTTTCCTCTTACAAAGAGTGACTAATCACCTGTCAGGAGAACTTCTGAGGACTATGATAGTGACATTTTATATTTATGTATGTGAGGAGGCAAAATGTGTGTGTGTGGGACATATACATATATATATATATATATTTTTTTTTTTTCTTCCTTATTAAAGACCCCTCTGTAATCTCAAACGTAACGTGCCATTCTGAATTTGGTCACTCATGCACACATAGCGTTGCCAGGTAAAATACAGGACATCCACTTACATCTGAATTTCAGATAAATAATGAATACTTTTTAGCATAAGAATGTCCCATGCAGTATTTGGGAATACTTATGTTTAGAAAGTACTTACTTTTTGTCTAAATTCAAATTTAACCAGGCATCTTATATTTTTATTTGCTAAATCTGGGAACCATATGTACGCACAAATACACACTTGTGCATGTGTCTCCATGCACACCTCCCACCACGTACATAGACACAAATATGTGCACATGCGATTCGTATGTCCAGTGCCACGAATTATTCAGATGTGCACACAGCCATGCATGCATGCACACATACGCACACGTGCACACACACACTCACACATACACACACACACACACATACACACACACACACACTTCGTCCTCCTCTGCCGCTGAGCACAGTTGTGTCCCAAGGTGCTGAGTTGAGTTTACAGCCACAGGGCCTGCCATTGCTTCCTGAGGCCGGGTTCCTCCCAGGTTTCTTCAGGAACCTGCAGTTGCTGGGCGGTCATTACTCTTTCCTGAGGTTCCCATGGATTTAACGGCTCTGGGCCTGGTTTTGGAGCAGGGGCCCCGGCCAGGCGGGCCTAGGCCTCCCTTCCCTAATGGCGTCTCCATTACCTTCGGGCCTGCGGGCCGGCGGGTTGAAGGGCTTTCTCGGGAGCAGGCCTCTTCCCTCCCGCTCCCAAGCTGCTCATATCCTGATTTACAGCCCCGGGGCAGTGCCTACGGGTCCTGCAGGCTGGATGTTCTGAGATTTTTATTGGCATCTCCATCAAGATGGGGGCCACGGGGGTCCTTCAGGCCTTCCGGAGTCGCTTTATTGGAGCGGCCTTCCAGACGTGGCGGGGCGCAGTGATTTCCAGGGGAATCTGGTTTCTCTGCTGGGCTCACACTCCGCTCCCTCTGTGTTTAGCTTGGCAGCGCCTTGGCCTGGCCTGTTTTGATCCTCACATCGTCTTTGGGCTTTTGTGGCCTGTCGTTGGATGAGGTGGCGCGGGGTAGCCATTTCCCCGCAGCCACAGGGACACAAACAGGGCTTTGTGTCAGGCGGGGCACAGGTGGACTGGAAAGAGTTCAGGCCCCTCCGATGCTCAGGGGAAATGCTCTGGAGTTGGAAGACGTTAAAACAAATGAAAACCACTCCAAATTGTCTACACCTTGGGAACCCAAGCTCACGCATGAGAAGACTAAATGGCTGGGTCTCAATTACTGCCAACTCCTTTGGGATCCAGAATAGGAAAGAGGCAGGCGGGATTAATATTCTGCAAGGGGATTTAAATTTTAAAACCCCAGTGGGGGTTAAGCTCTCAGTCAGCTCTGAGCAACAGATGGCCGGAGTGTCCTGGAATTTAAGGCTGGAAAGGAAATGCTTGGGGAGAAAGGGTCTGTCCCTCCTGTCCCCTCCTGGCCACAGGCTGGCACGTGTGGCTCTTTCTCCATTTGGTTGACCACCAAGCCAAATGAATAACCAGCCTGTTTTTAATAAAAGATTCAAGGTTAATGTTTGGGCTGAATTGTGCCCCACCAAATTCATGTGATGAAGTCCTAATGACCAGAACCTCAGCATGTGACTGTATTTGGAAATAGGGTCTTTAAAGAGGTAACTAAGTTATAAGGAGGTTGTATTAGTGGATACTAGTCCAATAGGACTGGTGTCCTTTTTTTTTTTTGCGACAGAGTCTCGCTTCGTTCCTCGGGCTAGAGTGAGTGCCGTGGCGTCAGCCTAGCTCACAGCAACCTCAAACTCCTGGGCTCAAGCGATCCTCCTGCCTCAGCCTCCCGAGTAGCTGGGACTACAGGCATGCACCACCATGCCCGGCTAATTTTTTATATGCATATTTTTAGTTGTCCAGCTAATTTCTTTCTATTTTTTTAGTAGAGACGGGGTCTCGTTCTTGCTCAGGCTGGTCTCGGACTCCTGAGCTCAAACGATCCGCCCGCCTCGGCCTCCCTGAGTACTAGGATTACAGGCGTGAGCCACCACGCCCGGCCAGGACTGGTGTCCTTATAAGAGGAAATTTGGACACAGATGCACACAGAGGGAGACCACATGAGAACACAGCGAGAAGGCGGCCGTCAGCAAGCCAGGGAGAGAGGCCTCCGGAGAAACCGGCTCTGCCGACACCTTGATCCCGTATTCCCAGCCTCCAGGACTGCGAGGAAATAAGTTCCTGTTCTTGAAGCCCCCCAGCCTGTGGCACTTTGTTATAGCAGCCCTAGCAAACTAACACAGTTAGCAACAAGAAGAAAATTACTAGATAGAACTTTAATTTTATTGGCCTTATAACAGAATGACAATGCTCAGGTTGTTCAGTCCCCCCAGTGATCCAACGGTTCTGCAGTTCATCACAGCCGTCCTTTGCTTTGTCATTTGTCAGCTCATCGTCTAGGCTCCCCACAGAGCTGGCCCTGAGCTGTGGGTGTGAGTAGCCTATTTGGGAGGTGGTCCCAGGAAGCACACGAGGGAACAGGGAAGGGACGACAGTCAGAAAAGGGTGAGTTCACGCATGGGTTACTGTTGCGGGCCTCAGGAGCTGCATTCCATGGGGACCCTCTGAGAGACGATTTGGAGCACCCCCCATAATTGTCCCCCCAAAGGCCGGAAGCCGTGGTATTTTCCCAGCCACTCTGTGCCTCCTTTGGGGAGGGTCCCTCCAGCTGTTGGAGAAGGTCCTCAGGCACAGGACACAGGAGATGGCCTGAAGGGGGCGGGGAATGTCTTCCCTGGGGCAGGAAGCAGACGGGGGCCGCCAAAGGCCTCTGCTCGTAGCTGTACTTGCTCAGTCTCTCACTGATCTCGCTGACCCCAGGGCTGACCAGAGCAAAATCCTGGACCCTCCAGTCACCATGTCCCTCACTGTGGACCTGCTTCTGCTCCTCCTGCACCCACCTTCATGCTTGACCTTCTTGGTTCCACGCTATTAAGGTCAGGAAAAAACCAAAACATTTTTCCTAATCGCACACGCTGCTCAGCACAGCACCCTCTGACACCAGACATGTGGGCAGCTTTCCCCACACACCAAGCAGCTGTCCGGCAGACACCAGCTGGGCGTCCTATCATTCAATTCTGACGCTGTCTACCCGCAGATAGCATCAGATGCCACAGGCTGCGGGCTCAGTCCCCAAGACTGCCCCCGACTTCAGATGCCAATCGCAAGCCCCAGGGTGTGGCCTGAACTTCTGACAGGAGTAAAGGATAATAACAATCTTGGGACCACCCTTGCCCCCAACTCCTATGCAAAACGAAGGCCAAGCCTGGAGGCTGAGTCACACGAGGCCCCCTCCAAACAAACAGCTGCTACTAACAAGACACATCAGCCAGATCTCCACGGAGAGGTAAAAGGCCTCAGGCATCTGCAAGGATTGTCCCCATAGATCGTTCGTAAGGAAATTCTGTGCCGGCCTCCCATGAACAAGGACGTGCAAATTGTAACTTTGGATCTGCAGGCTAAGTCTAGCTCCTGAAAGTAAACTCTGTTCAATTCCACACGAATGATGCCGATTACAAGTTTATCTTCCCAGGTGCAGAGCAGCGACAAGAGGCGATGGATCATTCTTCCACCCACCCAGGGACATCTACGCAATGGGTTCTTCCTTCACTGCCTTTTTCTCTTCTACCTTGCCCCTTGTCTTTCTAAAATGTAGGTTTTCTTGGGTCTCCTGAGAATGTGACCCTTTGCCTCACCTCCCACCCCCTCCTCCTTTTTCCTTCTGTGTTCCCTTTCCCCTTTCAATACTGAAGCTCCCGAATTCCCCTTCAGAAAAAACAGTCACGGATGCCTCTGTGGTTTGTGTTTTTCCCAGGCGCATCCTGAGACGTTGGCTTAGGAAACCCTCATTGACTGAGAGCTTTGCCTCAGTCGCTCATCTTTGGTTGCCACCCGCTATACGTCAGGGTTCCCACCACCTCCTTCTCGGTTTGATTGATTTGCTAGAGCGGCTCACAGAACTCAGGAAAACCTTTTACCTTAGGTTGACTCATTTATTATAAAGGACACAGATGAAGAGCCAGGTGGGAGAGATGCACAGGGGGACGTATGGGGGAAGGGGCACAGAGCTTCCACCCTCCGGGAACCTCCGCATGTCCAGCTGCGGAAGCCCAGCTGAGCCCTGTCTGTCTGGGGTTTTATGGAGGCTTCATTACATGGTTGATTTATCAAGTCATTGGCCTTTGGTGATCAGCTCGACCTCCTGCCTTTGCTCACTCCTGGAGGTTCGGGGGTTAGGCTGAGAATCTTAACTCTCTAATCATGCCTTGGTCTGCGCTGCCAGCCACCAGGCAGCTCGTTGGCACACGCAAGACATTCTTATCACTCCAGAGACTCCAGGGGTTTTGGGAGCTCCCTGCCAGGAGCCAGGGGCAGGAACCAGATATATATTTCTTATTATGTCACAGTGTCATACACACTTAACCCTTAGATCTGTTGGCAGATTATTTCTCCAGCACTCATCCTGTGTTCTCCCCCTGGGACAGGAGTCCTCTCTCACGCCGGGGACTTCTCACTTCTGGAACCCTCCATTTCTTACCAGCTCAGTGTGACCTCTGGTAACTCCCTTGAGGCTGTGACGTCATCCCAGGACCTGCCCCTTCATAGGGTGAAGGTTTTTCTGGCATAAATTATTGCTATTTAAAAAAATCTGACAGCAGTACAGTTTTCTTTACCTTATAAATCACGTGTTATTTGTTCTTAAGCTTTCAAAGGACTTTTTCCTTAAAGTCTGTGGTTTTGATAGACTATGTTTTGATGTTGGTTATTCTTGGTCAATATTCTTAGATACACAGTGTGCTCTTTCAATATGTGGCTTCAATTTTTTTTTCTTTCATAAGAGTGTTCTTAAATTATTGTTTCTAGCATTTTCTACTGCCTTGCTTTGGTTTTATTTTTCAGCGTCTCCCATTTCCCACATATTGAATCTTCTTTGACTGTTTTCAATATTTGTCACACCCTCTCAAATGTTCGCCTCTTTCTTTGATTTTTATTTTGTATTTAAAAAACTTACCTGCGTTTTATCTCCTATTTTTCTTAAGGCATTTTTAGCTGTGTCGTTTGCTGTTGTGTTTCTTCCAGTTTTGTCTTCCTTTCCAAAATGGTTCTTCTTCTGTTTCTAATTCTTGAGTTCATCTGTCTCATTTTTTTTTTGGTTTTTAAAATTCTAATTATGTTTTTCCTTTGTGTCTTGTATCATATCCCAAATGACTGTTAGTTAGCCTTTTCAAAAATACTGTTGACCTCTTGAACAATACAAGTTGGAACTGTAGGAGTCCACTCACACAAGTAATTTTTGAAACCAAACTGAGATCAAAAATATAGTACTCATGGGATGTGAAACCTGAATATACAGAAGGCAGACTTTTCAGATATGTGGGTTCCCCAGGGCCAACTGTGTACTTGGGTAGTCACGGATTTTCGTATACTCGGCATGTCCTGGAACCAATCCCACAAGTATACCAAGGGATGACTCTAGCAGGTTTCAGTTTGATCTATTTTGTGAGCATGTCTTTCTGGTGTACTTTCATTATCCTCAGGTATATTATTTTGCTTCTTATTCTCTTTTTTCTTATAATAAATTGGTATAAGTTTTTCCCTGATAAATTCCTATTGCTCATTTTTATGCTAATTCAGTTTTCTTGAATTTTTTCAAGGAGGTTTTGTTCAGATAACTCTCCTAACTTCAGAGAGCTGCTTCTTCTGCCATTTTCACATAATATTAAAAAATATGGTGCACAGATGTGTGAGTTCCCTGACTCTGTTCATCTCCCCCGCTCTTATCTGGCCTTTCTCTTCCCATAACCTTGAAAGGAATCAGCTTTGATTCCCTTCCAGAGGTTTCTGCTCAGTGTGGGGCACGGTCCTGTGTTCTTTCTAATACACAGCTCGATGGCAGAGCTGTACGGAGCCCTGACTTTGCATCTTCCTGGGAATTTTATAGATTCATTTCTACAGATAAGATACCTGCATGTGGATGACAAAGAATACGTTGAAGGCAACTGCTTCACTGTGCGCGTGACATGTCTCCAGTGAGAAATGAGAAGAAGACAGCTAACCCACAGGACGGGGCACGTTCAGCCTGGCTATGAGGCTGGCCAGAGTTTGACTTGTGATCTGATAGGAAATTGAGGTGTCCAAGTAGTTTCCTTTGGATGAACGTCTGTTCTGAAGTCTAGACATATCAGACTTGAGATGTTTAGGGTTTTTTATTGACATAGGGGTATGCTATGGTCTGAATGTAATGTCCCCCTCAAATTCATAAGTTGAAATCCTTGCCCCCAAGGTGACAGTATTAGGAAGTGGGGCATTTTGGAAGCAGTTAGGTCGTGGGAACAGAGCCTCATGAATGGGATTAGTGCCCTTATAAAAGTGGCCTGAGAGAGATCCCCTGCCCCTTCCACCATGTGAGGTTGGCGTGAGAAGACAGCTGTCTATGAGGAAGTGGTACCTTACCAGGTGTGAGTCTGCCGGCGCCTTGATCGTGGACTTCCCAGCATTCAGAACTGCAAGAAATAGATTTCTACTGTTTATAAGCCAGCCAGCCTATGGGATCTCGTTACAGTAGCCTGAACTGAGACAGTTAATCACAACGAAAGTGCATTGTGATTGTAAAACATTTGCCAAACCGATTACGGACGTTATGATTATGCCTGAGGTTATGACTGAATTCATCTGTTAGGCAAATATTGAGTGAGCTTCTGCTATGGGCCAGGCCTCGTGTGAGGGGCTGGGGATACAGTGGTGAAAAAGAGATAGTCTTTGCTTATAAAAACTCCTGTTGGTCTTCCTCTTCTGTTTACAAAATTGCACATGAGTAAAATATTTACAAGTCTGTGAAGTCACAATATTTGAGAACGATAATAGCAGTGAGAAGTTTAACCTTTTTTGGAAAGTAGAATCCTAACAGGAGGACATTTGCATTTCTCTCTTTTAAAACGCTCTCCCACATACAGAAAAACCACACTGAACAAAATACAGTATCCACGTCTCAGTTTCCACGTCTCAGTTTCTGGTTTTAATTTTCTCCTTTGGGGCCCAAATCAGATTGAGTTTCTAAAGAAGTTTATCAGTAGTAGAAGTGGAGTTGGGATTTTCTACTGCATGGAACTCTCCCGTTTGAAGCCCTGGTCTTGAATGGGTATTATCTTCTGCTTTCAAGCAGATGTTTCTGTGATCTCCACACTGGCCTCTCTCTGAGGCCTGATTTTATCATGAAATGTGATAAATGAGGCCAAAAGATCACCTTTATTGTTCAGCAGAATACTAAACCTTCACAAAAAAAAAACATTTATTGTCTGATAACTTGTTGCCAGGATTTATAGCCGCTGGGGAAGAGGAGAGGGTCATCCAACTGTAGCATCATGGTTTCCATCAAACAGGGAAGCAGAGGGCTCCAAAATAGGATTAGTTTATCGACCTGTGTTCTCTGGGCGGCTGGTCTCGCCAGAGTCGGTGCAATGCACCAAGCGTTTGTTCAGCTCCGTCACCACGCCAGGCACCACACTGCGTCCTACTGAGTCAAGACAGCCCCAGCTTTTGAAAGTAGGCAGAGGGGACGAGGAAACCAGCACTTACTGGCCACTGTCTATGGGCCTGGCATGGTCTGAGACACCTTCACGGGGGGCTGCGGCCAGTCCTCAGAGCAACCCTGGAGGGTCACAGGGAGGGAGTGGGGGTTCGGAGGGGTTCGTCGAGGTCAAACGTAGTGCAAACACGACTGGGGCCCAGGTCTGAGTCTATGGCTTCTACCTTTAAAAATCCCTGGGCAGGAGGACAGAAGCCTCAATCTCATGGCAGATAATCTGTCCCTGGCTGGGAGGATCTGAACAGTCCAGTAGATTTAATATGATTAAAATATGTGTGCATGCACACATGCTCATTTTATATATATATTATATATATATACCCACATACACACACCCACATAGCTACACATATGCACATATCTCCTGACACTAATGTATACATTCTGCTATTTTCCTACTGTGCAATCTTTAGCCTGTAGGACTGTGAACTTGGTCAGAGCAGCACCACCAGCAATTACGACTCGACTCAATTCTTCTACCCATCGTGATATAACCCAAAGAGGCACATCAACATGTGGCCAAGTAATGACTGCATAAAAATTTCTTTGGTCAGGATGCCACTCCTCCAGTGGGTTCAGCTCAGGTGTCACCTCCTCCAAGAAGCCTGCCCTGACCTCCCACTCCCCAGCCCAGAGACACCCAGCACGGAGCTTGCATAGCCCCAGTTCCTTGTCCTCTGACTCCGCTAAGGGCCTTCCACATTCTGTCTTATTAATGCTCGCTCACGATAGGCCTCTGATGCGATGTTCTCCATGTCACCCCCATCGTGTAGATGGGGCTCCGAGGCACACAGAGTGACGTCCCCGGTCCTCAGTCGCACAGCGTGTGAGCGTGGGGCCACGGTGTGATTCCGGCAGTCTGGCTCCGGGCTCTTAGTCACTGCATATACCACCGCTCAAATTGAGTGTATTCAACAAGAGCATAATTACACAGAAGAGATTGGGGGAGATACAAGAAAGGATCGTTACCCTAAGCGTGTCTTGCTCTGTAGCAAAAGGCAGAGAGAGACCCTTCTGCTTTGAAAGCGTCCAGGAGTGGCTCTCAGTTTCCCTCCTTCTGAAAACCTGCTTCTTCCTCTGCCCG
This sequence comes from Propithecus coquereli, assembly GCF_000956105.1. NCBI lineage: Eukaryota > Metazoa > Chordata > Mammalia > Primates > Indriidae > Propithecus > Propithecus coquereli. The sequence goes on from NW_012148731.1 coordinate 107,958, forward strand.
CCCAGCCACGGATGTCGGCTCCCCACCCTGCACCTCTCCCGGCTTTTGCTTCATCCTGGCCCCTGCCCTCTCGCCTGGCCCTCCTCCCACAGCGAGCCTGGCTCTGCGTGTGACGGAGGCCAGCAGGCACTGTGTACCCACTTCCCCCCGGCCCTGGGCAGCGTTTGCTGGGGGCTCCCATCCCCCTCTGGCCGTCTCAAGTGTGGCTCTTGTGGGTTCAGGGTCTGAGTCACCCGCATTCCTCCCTCCCCTGGCCTCCTGGCAGGGCCCCTTTTTCCCTTCTGCTTCTACACACCACACCCCACAGCAGCCGGGGGGGCCGGTCAGAGCACAGAGCCGGTCACGTTGTGTCTGCACGATCCCCCCGTGGCTCAGGTCCAGAGTGTGGAATAAAACCCAGACCCCTTCCTGCAACCGACAAGGCCCGGTGCCATCTCCCTCCTGCCCTCTGCAGAGCAAATCCTGGAGTTCCGTCACGTGCCAGGCACTGTGCTGGGCTCTGGGCGCTCAACAGCGAGCAAAACAAAGGCGCTGCCCTCGAGGGGCTTGCGGTCCCATGGGAGGGCAGAGGAACAGCGGGCAGATCCGCAGGTTAAGGGAAGACGCGGGCAGTCAGGAAAACCCAGCAGGTGGGGCTCATCTGCTGTCAGAAAAGGGGGCAGAGGCCCCGGCAGTGGCCTTTCTTCTTCCGCAAGTCTGCTGAGCTCCGGGCTGGGGCCCTGGTGCAGCTGCTCCCCTCTGGGCAGCACCCCAGAGCTCTGTGAGGCTTGCACCCTCCTGTTATTTAGGTCTTGGCTGAATCAACACTTCAGAGGAGCCTTCCCTGTCCCCTGTCACTTTGCAGATGAAAAAACTTCTGGCAGTGCAGCCAGCGTGGAATCAGCCCCAACTGCAGTCCCTGGTGTCCTGTTTCCTCGCCAGGCGTCTTTCTCCAGAGGACGTCAGGGAGCACTGTCCCAGCCTCCGCTCCTGGAGGCCACTTCTCCACTTTGGCCACCTATGCCCCTGCACGCCCGGGGCTACCTTCATCTAGGAGGTCACTGAGCCCCTCCCCGACCACGGCCTCCTGCCCATCTGGACCTCTGTCTCTGGACCCCATTCCCTCCGTTGGCCCCTCCATGGATCTCCTGCCCCCATCCCTAGCCCCTTTGCCGACGCCCCAGTGGCCTTTCCCTCTGGCCCTCTCTGCAGACACACAGCCTGCGTCCCCCCAGCCCTCCACCTGCCTTTCTCCCCTGCCTGCTGCTGAGGGCTGTTGTTGTGTGACTGATGCCACCAAAAACCCGTGGTCTCCGTCCCACCCTGGCCCTCCATGCCTTGGTGTTGGCCGGACTGATCCTGAGCCACTCCCAGCTTCTCATCCTCCCTCAGCGTGTTCGCACCTCCTTTAAGCCACAAGTGCCCCCTTCCCTCCCGGCCTCTCCACTCCCAGGAGAAGACGCGAACCTAATTCGCAGAGAGAAACGCAGGCTCCTGTGTGTGGCCCTCTCACCTGGCCTCTGCACACCTGCAGCCTTTGTCTAGCAGGTGCCACTTGTTCTTCCCTCCCCCCACTCCTGTCCCAGCAGAAAAGGCACCCCTCCTCTAAGTCGGGGCCAACCCCTCCCTCCACGCTCCGAATCTGCCCCTCCTGCCCCCTCAGGTCTCTTCACCGATTCCCGTCCATTCTCCCTAAAGATGAAGGCAGCACCATTGTGTCTTAGTTGCAAAGAACTCAAACCTTACGTCTCTGTGTCACTTAGCTGAGATTCTCAAAAGAGAAAGAGTCCAAACAGCTCTGATAGGTGTTGGGTCCCTTGGCCCCTTGGAGGGTCTGTGGAAGAAGATCCCATATGGAAGCTTCCAGGGCAGCTGAGTCACAAGGCAAAGTTGGGGCTGGCAGGCAAGTAGATCAATGTCTACCAGACTTAACTACAATGCTGTGTGTGCCCAAAGCCTGGCCTGGGGGAATGGGGAGGGTTCTGGGCGGGTTCTGGGCTTAGAACATAGGTTTGGGGCTAACCTGATGGCCAGGCAAGAATTTCTGAGAAGACCCTGCCCTGGAAGCTATTCCAGACACACTCTAGACAAGACCATCCCTGCGCCTGCCCCCAGCACAGAGTCATTCTTTCCTCAAACCTCTCTGGGGCCCTGGCGCTGCTTTCCCCAGCGAGGCCTCACTGTGTTGTCCCGTTTATGTCTGCCAGCCCTCCTGGACTGCAGGACTCTCACTCGTGGATGGCGGAATCTCAGCTCAAACTGGTTAGAGTATAAGAGAGAATTTATTGACTTATGTAACTGGGTAGTGCACGAGTGGAGCCGGCCTGAGGAGCGGGCCTCTCCGTCTCTCTCCCCGATCACACACACCCTCTGCTCCTCTCCTAGTTTTTTATACCTCGGATGAGTCCTGCAAGCAGTAGGGAAAGAAGGGTCACAGATGCAGAGACCTCCAGGTGTATGTCATCTTAGCTTAGCCAGCTTGGAAGTGAACGGTCTTCTTTCTCCAGCCGCCATAGTCGGACCCCAGCCTGGGACTGGCTGGATTGGGTCACCTGCGTTTTTATTGTGACTATGCTCAAAGAGGTGGGAGGCTCTGCTTGTCCAGGCCTGGGTCGTGTGCCCACCTCTTTGGCCAGGGGCTAATGGGCAGCTGTGCTAGAATCACACGCACGGAGGACAGAGCAGTGCAAGGAAGGAAGATCCTATTTCAAGAAGACGTGGGAAGGAATGTTGAATAAATAAAAACAGCAGATGACCTTTGCACCTCCTGTCGGGGGTGTAGGTTGGCGGGACTCCTGGATTGTTCAGAGATGTTTGTTCCCTGCCTCATCTTTCTGTTCTACGTGGACTCTGCGGCTGGTACTTTTTCTGTCTTGTGTGGCAAGTGTTCTGGTACATTGTCCGCCTTCAGGAAAGGTGGCAGAGTGTAAATACATGCAGAAACATAAATCAGACATGGCTGATTGAGTTTCTCCCTTGGGGTCCATACTGCCTCCTTCCTGGCTGGGCTGGGAGGACACACATCTCCCCACCTCTGTATTCCTTTTCCTGAAGGTGGTTGCACTTCAGATCCTATTAGTATTAACTGAGCACCTACTTAGTGTCCAGCACTTCCACATCCATTATCCCCCTCAGTCCCTGCATGACGGCTGAGGAACCCAAGGCTGGGAGAGGTGAACGCCTACCATCTTAGTTTCCCAGGGCTGCGGTGACAAATTATCACAACCTGGGTGGCTTAAAACAACAGAAATTTATTCTTTTAGAGTTCAGGGGGCCGGAAGTCCAAGATCAAGGTGTCGGCTGGGCTGGTTTCTTCTGAGGGCCTTGAGGGAGAACCCGTGCCGGTGCCTCTCGCTAAGCCTCTGGCAGCTGCCACGACCCTTGGCACTCCTTAGCCTGTGGGTGCATCACTCCGACCTCTGCCTCCGTGGCCACGTGGCCGTCTCTTCGTGGTCCTCACAGCCTTGTCCCAGCAGAACACCAGGCATATTGAATTTTGAGGCCCCCTGTATCTGAACTAATTATATCCGCAATGACCCTGTACCCAAATAAGGTCACATTTTGAGTTATGGGGGTTAGAACTTTAACGTGTCTTTCTGGGGGACACAATGTCAACCCCTAACACCTAGGAGACAGTGGAGCCGGGCCTCAGATCCAGGCCTGACTGCGGAGCCCTCGCTGCTTCTGCCCGAAGCTGAGGGTAGCGGCAGCCGGCACTTCCAGGGGCTGTGGCTTGCAGGCAGTGCCGTACGCGCTTGCCATGGTAACGTCGCAACAGCCTACAAGGTAGGCATTGGGCCCATTTTATAGGTGAGGAAATTAAGGCACGGGAGGTTAAATGCTCAAGGTCACACAACTACTTAGAAGTGTGACCAGCCCCATGAATGAATGGATGAGAAAGGACAGAGGCTCACTTTAGTTGGGGACCCAAATGAGGTGTCTATGTTTGCTCACCCTCCAGGTCTACCTGTTCTAGTGGAAATCCAATTCTTAAGCTGATTCCACTTGAGAGAGGGACATCAGAAGACAGCAATGGAGGCCCAGATGAAGGGGACCTGCTGAGTGGGCACATTGCCCTTCTCCCCCCACATACCCGCAGCCAACATGTCCCTCCCACCCTGGCCCAGAAACCAGAGCGCCGAGCTGAGAGACTCTCTGCCTCCAGAAGGCCCAGCCCAGATCCATTCTGATCCACCAAGTGAAAAGGTTTCCGGTGTGTTTATCTGGTTGCCATGGGTCCGCTTTCTGCGTCAGACATTCAGTCTGTCAGAGGTGACAATTGAATAATATTTTTATTTTTAGGCATGGGTCACAGCCTCTTTTCTTTGTACTGCTATTTCGCCCCCGCACTGGAACTCCAGGGCATCGGGCCCCTGATGCCCGGGAAATAAATGGCTTCAGCAGGGAGCTGTGGGCGGTGCTCTATCTGCTGGACGCTGTGTCCTGGAGTGAGACGACCTCGTCCCAGGAGGGGTCCGCCTTGTGTCTTGGCAGAGCATGGGGACTGCAGTTGGTCTCAGCCAAGACCTGGGTGCAGTCGTGCCCGTGTGGCAAGGCTGGCACTGGACCTGCTGCAGGTGGTGGGAGGACGTTGATGGTGACAGGGAGCAGGTGGCCACCCAGGTAGGTTGTCAGGATCTGCAGAGAGGCGTGGGGTGCCCCAAGGTGGGTTTCTGGTATTCACTGGAGGCAGGAATGAGCCCTCGGGGTTCTAGTCAAAATAGGGGTGGGGAGCTATTCAGAAATAGGACCCTCACATTAGGGGCCAGACCCAAGCCAGGCTAGAACAAAGTGGGACCCCAGGCTTACAGCAGGGGCCTTGAGCTGGCATGACTGGCATTTGGGGCTGGATGGTTCTTCGTCACGGGAGACTGTCCCGTGCACCGTAGGACATTTAGCAGCATTCCTCGCCTCCCCCCACTAGATGCCAGTAATGCCCCCTCCCCAGCTGTGACAACTAAAAGTGTCTCCAGACATTGCCAAACGTCCCCAGGACAGGAGGCGAAACTGTCCCCTGTTGAGGCTTAGAGGGATCTGGAGGCTGAACAGGTTTGGGATTTGGGGGACAGGGTCAGGCGTTAGAGAGTAAACAAAGATGCAGTTAGTGGAACAACGGCAGCCTCTCAGCTTGCCCCACACTGGGTAGGACCTTGGGTGGCAAGCAACGAAGTCAGCTGTGGCTAACATTCCTCTACGGCTTGAATGTGTCCCCCGACGTCCATGTGCTGGAAACTTAGCCCTCAATGCAGCAGTGTCGAGAGGCGGGACCTTTAAGAGGTGATTAGGTCATCGAGGGCTCTGCCTGCATGAATAGATTAATGCCGTTGTTGCAGGAATGAGTGAGCTACCATGGCAGTGGGCTCCTCATAAAGGATGCGTTGGTCCCCTTCCCTCTCTCTCACCATGCGACGCCTTCCCCTCCGTGCTATGACGCAGCAAGAAGGCCCTCGGCAGATGCCAGCACCTTGATCTTGGACTTCTCAGCCTCCAGAACCATGAGCCAATACATTTCTGTTCATTAGAAATTACTCAGTCTCGGGTGTTCTGATACAGTAGCGCAAATGGACTAAGACAATTCCCAAAAGGGGACGCACAGAACGGCTGTGGTAGAGGTCGGGGGACATTCCTCAGTAACAAGAGGCTGGCAAGCCTCGCTTAGAAATGGCAGGAACCCAGGCAGCCTCAGTTTCTTCTTCTACACAATGGGGATAATAACCATTCCCGCCTCGGGGTCACGGTGGGGATTAAATGTCACATGTCACTACCTGACATGTGGTGAACACAGTATGAGAATTAGCTGCTATAACTGTTGCTGTCGTGGTGTCAGTCTTGTTACCTTCCCATTCACGAGCTGGCTATCGTCTCTCTTCCTGCCTGCATGTCTTGTCACCCTCTCCCTCCCTCCTGCCCCAGCCGTCCCCTGCAACGGCCGGCCTCTCCAACACTAAGCCGCCTCACATTTCCACCCAGCTGAAGAAACTTCCATGAGATTTGTTTCCAGGTTCTGTTGATGTTGCCTTTGCGGTGTTTGGACGGAGAATGAGGCTGTCGCCTCGAACTAGCAAGTCCCCAGAAATATTTCTCAGAGGAGGCGATGAAGTGTTAAATCTGGAGGGCTTTCCCGAGAAGCGATTGCCACCACCAACCGTTTGAGGGGCGAGAGAACAGCTCGGAGCGGGGGACAGGCTGGAGCCCAGGTTGGAAAAACAGCACCCCAGGGTGGGCGGGACGCAGCCTTCACACACCACGCAGGGACACGTGTGACGCAAGATGGCCGCGTCTTTTCTGCTTGAGCTTGGAAGGAGATCCGGGCGAAGGGGCGCGGGCAGCAGCGAGAACAGTTTCACGTATTCCCTGGAACTCGCAGTTTCGGAAGCGGCGAGGACCAGTCCGTGGCGTGAACCCGAGGAAACGGCGCTGCCATCGTTCCCACCTCGGACGGCGGGAATCGCTCAAAGGCCTTTTAACAGCAAAAAGGTGAGATTTTTAACGTCGGCGCCATCTGCGGAGCGAGAAGGCTGTGGACAGGCAGCTGGCGCTTGTCATCACCTGGAAGCACCACGGTGAGGACAAAATAAAAGGCTTCTCTTCAGGGCACAGGGCGGAGGCGGCCGGGGGCGTGTGCGCTGCAGCAGCTGACCGCAGTCCGGAAGGTTCGGGACTCGTACCCAGGTGTTGTGTTTGTGTTAAGCCGGCTTCATATTGAACCTGGACTGGAGATCGTTATGCAAAGCGCAGTCACTGTGGGCAATTAAACATTTATGCTCTTATTTAACAACAATTTCCATTTTAGCAAAGGAAGCAGACGGCAGTGCTCTGCCACTTCCCACCTCTGCCTGGAGCGGCCCCAGCTTCACGGGAGCCCAGGACAGCGCTTACCGCTGGTCGCCAGGGGCGGCCCCTAGCATGGCAGGCAGAGCGGGGAGCGGTAGCGAGCCACCTTTGACCACAGTGGGCGGCGTTTGGTGACGAACCGAGGGCTTCGTCTTTGACCGTCACCACACCTGGGTTCACGTTCCGACCTCACCTTGAGCTAGCAAACTTAATTCTTCTGAGCCTTACTTTCCTTGTCTGTAAAATGGGCGTGAGGCTCTCTGCCCTGCGGGAATGTGGTGTAGCTGCAATGAGATGAGGAGTGTTGATGGTTCCCAGCCACATGGTGCATGAGATTCAAGGGAGAGATGGTTGAAATGCATGTTCCCAGGCCTCTCCTCAGATTTTCTGATTAAGTAAAATGAAGCTGGGGCGCTGGGCTATTCTTACAAGCATCTAGGTGATTCTCATCCAGGTATATTAATAAGAAACACTGATGTCCAAAAAGAGTTTAGTACCAAGCCCAGCACATAATAAGTCTTCAGTATATATCATTGGTAGTTGTTGTAATTATTATTCTAATTATTATAACAATAACGGCCCATGACAAACTATCCCCAAATCCAGGGGCTTAAGACAATAAGCAATTGTTTATCCCACGAATATGCAGGTCAGTGGTGTAGGCTGGTCTCAGCTGGGTGGTTCTTTTGGTCTTGGCTGGGCTCAGTGGCACGTCCAATGCCAGCTGGCTGTCCACTGGAACATGGGGCAAGAGGGCCACAAGCCTCTCACCCTCAAGCTGGCTAGCCAGGCCTGTCCTCTTGGAGGTGGCAGAGGCATATGTGCTTGCTACCATCCCGTTGGTCAAAACAAGTCACCTGGACAAGTCCAGAACCAAGGCTGGGGGCACCGCCCCACCCAAGAGTGGTAGCACGTACCCTGATAGAACAGATGCCCCGGGAAGGGGATAGAGGGAGGAGTGAAGATTTGGGGCTAATCAAGCCATCACAATTGTCATTTCAGAAAATAACGAAATTACACTTTCTTTGTTTACCAAATTTGCTTCAATGAGCACACATTGCATGTTTAATCAGAAGAAAATTTAGCTATTACCCCTTGGAAACAAATAGTGCTTAGAAAACAAGAGAGGATTATGATGAGGATTAAACTAGATTTGCACGTGTCAGTGCACGAGGAAGCGCATTGCAAGCTGCCTGGAAGCCTGGAAGGATGGCGCCGGGAACCAGGCCCTGGCGGTGTGAAGAGCCCCTTCTCCTCCAGCCTGCAGTCTGCTCCAGGGCTGGCCGAGATGCGCACACATCACCCCGGCGTTAGGATGAGATGTTGACACACCCCTTCCTCTTCCAGAGCCCCGGTGCTCTCATGGCCAGCACGTCTCAGATGGCAAAGCCACAGCCGTGCTGGTTCTCAGGGCTTCTTGTCACCCCCCTCTGCCCAGGCCCTGCCAGTTATGCACACGTGCTGCTCCCCGCTACACTGAGGGCTCCTTGCAAGACAGAGCTGCATCCCCAAAGTACATGATAAGAAGAGTAACAAAAATAAGAGCAACTACTGTTTTTTGAGCACTTACTATGCGCCAGGTGTTGTGTTAACTGCGTTTTATATATTAGCCATTTAACGACGCAGTGACCCTATGAAGGTGTGCGTGTTTCCCATTGCTGCTGTGACAAACTGCCACGTACTTGGTGGCTTAAAATAACACACATTTATTGTCTCACAGTTCTGGAGGTTAGAAGTCCTAAAATGGGGCTAAAATCAAGGTGTCAGCGGCCTGCGTTCCTTCCGGAGGCTCTGGGGGAAAATCCACTCCTGGCCTTTTCCGGCTCCCAGAGGCCGCATGCATCCCTGCGCCTGTGGCTGTCTTTCGGCAATGAGGATAAAGCGCTGGGTGCGTGGGTGGGCGGATGGCAGATGGATGGAAGGATACACACCCAGGAAGTCCTCCCTCTCCCTTGGGTGCTCGTGTCTACGGCTGAGACAACTGTCCCGCCCCGTCCCTAGAGCTGTCATTGTTTTCCATCTTCGTCAGCGCCAAGGTGCTTCCCACTCAGCTTCGTGGGTGAGAGCCTCTTCTCTTCCCAGACCTCCCGCAGAACGAGACTGCTCCGGTTAGGAGAACATAAGCGTGTCGCTGAATCACCATCGACGTCAGTCAAGGAACCTTAAACAAAGAGATTAGTTCTGCTTTTATTTGTTGGGACAGGGGAGCGCCTAACGTATTAACAGCATTGTAATGTGGAACAGATGGGAAAGACCTGGCTTTCGGGTCTCTGCATCTCTCCTTCCTCCAACAGCCAGACCAGGAGACCCTTTAGGACAATTTATGGGCTGGATGGCTGCCAAGGAGCTGCTCACCCAGGGCGTACTGCCGCCTGACAATGCCTGCTGGGTTCTTCATTGAAGAGGATCGAGTTACCATCCCTGAGAACCCTGAAAATGCCACAGCGGATCTAGATGCAATATTGGGGTCAAATCCTCACAAGCCTAATGCGTTTATCATTGTGTTTCCACTGAGTGCCGCTTATATATCACGGAATTTCCACCCACAAAACCAACCACTTGAGAAATCACCAAGGAATAAATTGTGACTTGGTTATGTGCTGTGCAACCTTGGGCAAGTTAGTAAGTCTTTCTGAGCCTGTGTGTTCAGCTGCCAAAAAAAGGGAGACGAGCCAGCTGGAAGAGTTGTTGGGAAGCCTCAGTGAGGTAATGTTTGCAGAAGCCCGGTATGCACATAATGGGTGCTCAAACTAATCTCAGGCCATGTTGTGGGTGGGGTGACAGAGTTCAGAACTACGGGTCTAGTGAGAAACATTTCACATGCACGTGCTGTGTGGATCTGCCTCCCACAGAGAAGTTTGGAATTTTTGATCTGAAAGAGATCTTGGGGTTTAGACTAAAGCTTGCAACACAATGGCCTGTGGGCCGCACCTAGCCTGAAAACACACGTGCACACTCATGTGTGCTTTGCACAGGTATTTTTTAAATATTGCCACTTAAAACAATTTTAACATTAAAATCTAAAATCTTGAATGATTGAGAAACTCAAACTCTAACCCAAAGCTCGAGTGCCACATGACAACAATTGGACAGCGTCCCGAACTTTCCCTCCTTCACAGTATTTCTCATGCTGGGTCTAGCGTGTGTGTTTCCTAGCTGGGTTCTGTAAGCATGGGAACTCATAGCCCCAGACTGAGAGCAAACCCCCCACTTTTACAGGCAAAGAAACTAAGGCCCAAGGAAGGATGACAAATACCCTCTCCCCACCACTGCCATGGGAGATGTCGCCTGGAGATCATGCAGCTCTTTCCTCGATCACAACCTCAGAGTCCTTCTTAACACAGTGCTCTTGGCAGCCACTTAGATAACCAGTCAGGTACCTCAAGGATGCAGGTATTGTTCAGAATCTCCCAACTCTGCTCTATGAACCTGAAGGCCCTGTTCTTCCACCTGCACCTGGTAGTCTTGGGGTTGTAGATTGAAGAGACACAAGCAGCGGGTTTGCTTTGTTGCTATGTTGCAGGTCCTGGTCTCATGAGAGGTCACAGGATGGCAGGATTGGAGGGCTGCAGGGCCATTATCTGGCTGTGGAAATGTAGCTTGTGTGGGATATTGCAGCAACCAAAGACTGTGCATTTTGTGTTTGGCTTTCCTGGGCCTTTGGTCGGGGTCGAATGTGACTTTCAGCAAAATCATGATTGTAAGAAGTTTTGTTAATTAAATGTGATCTCTTTCTTGATAGCCCTGCATTGCCAACCCCTACCCAGCCCCCAAAGCAATGCCAAGATATGGAATTAACATAGGTGTTTAACAACAGATGAATAGATAAAGAAAATGTGGTATATACACACAATGGAATACTATTCAGCCATAAAAAATGAATGAAATTCTGTCATTTATAGTAACATGAATGAAACTGGAGGGACATTATGTTAAGTGAAATAAGCCAGGAACAGAAAGCTAAACAACACATGTTCTCACTCATATGTGGAAGCTAAAAAAAGTCAATCTGTAGAAGTAAAAAGTAGAACAGAGGATACTAGAGACTGGGAAAGGTAGGCAAAGGGATGGATAGGAAGAGATTTGTTAAAGGATACAAAATTATAGCTAAACAGGAGAAATGAGTTCTAGTGTTCACTACCACTGTAGGATGACTATCATTAACATATAGTTTCAAATAGTTAGAAGGAGAATGTTGAACGTTCCCAACACAAAGAAATGATAAATATTTGAGATGATGGATAAGCTAATTACCTTGATCTAATCACTATACATAATATGTATCAAAACATCACTATGTACCCTATAAATATGTGCAATTATTATTTGTTAATTTTAAAAATTATTAAAATGAAAAAAGTAAGCTGATGAAAAGAGAAGTAAATAGATATTTTTCTAGTGTTCAAATATGCAGTGCTTGTCCTAAATACCACTGAATTTGGTATTTGGAAGAGAAGAGCAATCTTATTTAGAACATGCTATTATTTAGTATGGAACTTCTTACTATTTCTTGATTATAAAGTGGTCAGTAAAAACTGCAGACTCAGTTACTTCAATGTTTGATGCTTTTGAAAATCCAGAACTTTTCACCTATTGGGTAAAACATTACTCATAAGATCCTATTCATTTCATTTTAATGAAAATAAAGGTGAAATAAAGTGGAACAAACTGAAAAACTATAAATAAATAAAATTTTTATTTGGAATCATTTCAGAAAAGTTGCAAAAATAGCACAAAGTTCCCATTACCCTTAACCTAGTCTCCCCTGAGGTTAACATCCATGAGACATTTGTTAAAACCAAGAAATTCACACCAGTACAAAAGTGTTAATGAAACAACTTTGGAGTTTCATCGGGTTTTCTGCGAATACCCTTTTACTGTTCCAGGATGCCTTCCAGGACACCACATTCACGGCATTTAGCTTTTCTTTTTTTTTTTTTATTTCTCTTTTTCTTACACCATCACCTCGTTCCAAAGGAAAAGGGCCTCAGTTATTTGCACGTGCTCAAGGACAGGAAACACACACTCACGTTATGAGAGACACACGGTGTCTCAGAACGATTTAGAGCAATTTCCCTTGATGTCCCTTGGTCGAGGAGCCCTCCTGGTAGAAAGTGGCAGAAGAAGGCCACAGTGAAGACCAGGCTGCAGCTGGGCACGGGATCAGGATACACGCCAGCGGGCGATCGCGATGCGAAATCGCAGCCACGGAAGCCCCGAGCGCGGTGGGGTTGCTCCTCTTGCAGCGCAGTGGAGGGAGGCAGGCTGGAGAAAGGCCACTGCAGGGGCTGTGGGAGCCGGGGCTGGCGAGACCACGACAGGAGAGCAGACAAGGCCAAGTAGCCGAATCACATTCTCGCCGAGGGGATTCCGAGAAAGGAGGATGAATCTCTCCAATTCGACATGTCATGGCTGGGTTTGGAAGCCACAGATGAAAACAGAGGTAAGATAATTATTTCCATGGGACGCCGAGTTGGGGAAAAAAAAATTCACATAGTCATAAAAATGAATGAATCACCCAGCCAGGAATACGAGAGAGCTCTGTAAAGATTTAGAAAGCGCGTGTGTTTAATGTTACTCTCACAATAGGTTAGGTTCCCCAAAAGGTGCTAAATTAAAGCGAGGGAGGGTGAGTCTAGTTTTCTCACTGGAACAGTGTTTTAACGCCGAAGTTCCTGACCCCAGGTTTGATGCTCCTGCCGTAGAAATAAACACGTACAGCATGTTTAGTTACCATAAATGATACACGGCATTCCTTGACGCTACACGGATTAAGGCTCCCCCAAATCGGCTAAACAGGGCGACACCATAATCAATTCCATAGAGACCTAGGGGCAGAGGATCCCCGTGGGCAAAGTTCTGTCTTTCTTCACGGAATATACTTGTTTTTTGGACAACTACTTAGCAGGTGAAGTAGACAAGGGTCACAAGAGTTCCTGTGAGGATATTTGGCACTCCTCCAAGACTTTGGACAACAGATCCAAAAATGCTGGCTGGAATCACCTCTTTCAGTTGTAAATTCCTTGCAGCAAGCACTGGTCTTGCTGCATCCTGACAGCGCAAAGTGATTCTGCCGTTTGCACAGCCAGCGGTGTGAGCTGTGGTCCTGGGAACTTTATTTCGTCTTCCTAATGGGGCCAGCCTGGGGAAACAAGGACCAACCCTGCCCTTCAGACAGAAGAGACTTTCCCATCTTTTGCTCTTTCCCTGTGAATGGCTTCACCTGGTCAACAACTCAAGAGATCGATTTGATTAGTGTTTAACTCCAGGGCCTGTGCCGCTGAAGCAGTCCTGAACCTAGAAGTTTCCAGGCATTTCTCACGCACAGTCCTGGACTCCAGAGACTTTATGTTTTCTTCAGCAGCCACGTGAGGAATGAGGGCTTTCGGAGGCAACGCTTCTCACCTAAGCGCCCCTTCTCCCTCTCCTCCCAAAGGCTGAGAAGGGTCTCTTAAGATAACAGGTATGGAAAGAAAACTTAGCAAAACTATTAAAAGCATTATTAAAATAATGGCTGATTTCTAAAAATTCTCATTTGGGAGAATAAATTATACGAGAGGCAAAATCTTTTTATCTGCAATCTTTGTAATGGAAAGTGGTCTGAAGTGTACACTTCTGTGCCTTTATAAGCAGAAGATTCTGGACATAAAGTTTCCTTTTCTGGGCAAACCAAGGCCATTGTTAGACTTTGTTAGTGTGTGGTGAGCGCTGGTTTCACCTGCTGGCTTCTTAGACCCGTCCAGGAAAGCCAGGTGGCGTCTCCTCCTTCTGCACCTGGCAGAGTCCTCCCCTTCTGGTCCACAGCTTCCAGTGCACTGTGGCTGGGAAACCAGGTCCCCAAACCCAGGGACCGTTTGTTAAACAAATGGTCTTAGTTGGGCTTCGAGCCCTGATGTGGGAGTGAAAGGCTGGAGAGGCCTTGGCTCCCTCGCGAGTGTCTGCATCTATTCAGGCACCTGTTTCTCTACTGTACTAATGTACTAATGTACTACTCTCTAATGTACTCTACTCAGAGTACATTTTGAATTTTTGAAATCCACTCGGCCTAAACCTAACCCCCGGATTGCGGCTGAGGAGGTCTGGGGAGATGCTGAGAATGTTTGAAGCTGCCCCCAGGTGACGTCGAGGTTCACATCGGATTCAGTGTTGCTATTGCCTTGAGGTCAACCTCTGCGTAAACGAGGCTGAACTGGAAGTCAGAATTTAAAAATAAGCCAGCCTTAGCCACATGTCATCTTCCTTCTCCTAACCTCTTCGAACACCCCTTTACTTCAGAAAAAGAATTTCCAAACCACACAGTATTTCATAGACTAAAATAGAGATTTTTATTTCCAAACATAAAGCAGATGCATTTTAAAAAATATATAAAACAACAACAAAAATGTCAACCCATCTTTTAGAACACTGCTACTTCCAACTTGCACAAAAATCAGATGGAAACATCAACATAACCATAAAATATAGCACTGAGAAGAAACGAGGGGTCCCTGCGTTCCTCCCTACAAAGCCAGGAAGGCAGGGAAGGCTCTCAGTCAGCTTTGGACTTGATATGAACCAAGATAACACACATATGTTCCAAGACAAGTCATTTGGCTCCAAGACCTCCTTCCCAGAAAGCTTAATTTATTGCAAATGCATGTTTTACAATCACAAATAATATGACAAGAGTGAATATGGTCCCTCTGCACACTGTTTACATAATAGAACATTTAAACTATGAAATTAGTTTGCTTTTGACATCAAAAACCATTTATGCAGCATTTACACATGTGTACGTACACACACACACACACACACACACACACATGTATACATCCGCGCCATTGCTGGTCCACACTGCACAAGCCGCACCATTCCAGCCACATGAACAACTGGTCAGTATCAGGTTACTGTGGCCAGGTCTTCAGGTGTAAAAGATGGGTGAGTTTGCTCACGCAGCCTCGGCCTAGGGTAGAGTGAGAGCGGGATTCGGTTGATGCCTGCAGGGTGGGTGTCTGCGCAGGCGTGGGGCCCTCTGGTTCCTGAGCCCTCCCTGGCTCGGGAGGGAAGACAAATTAAATGAACAAATCAATCAGGGTTGGACGTGTTGGAAGGAGGGGGCTGGTCTTTTGGACTTGAAATGGAAGGAAAAAGTACTCATTCCTCCAAAGCTGGCATCGGAAACTTGCCATTTTTCCTAATACACACACACACACACACACACACACACACACACACACACACACACGAGAGTGAGAGAGATCTACGCCCTCCTGCACAAGAGGTTATTTGCCATCCTGAGAAAAAGAGAGGATGTGGTTTCCAAACCAGCCCGAGGACATTTCCAGATGACAGAGATCTAAGGGGTCCGTCGGCCTCCCCCCAACCCCCTGTACAGAGAACGTCAAGGAGGACAACCAGTTGCTCCCAGAAGAGGCATAAAACGCTGGACCTCAGGGGAAATGTTCTGGGCGGTGTGGTCTCCCTGGGTTCCAGAGACCATGGGCTGGGGTCTCCATTGTCCTAAAGCCCAGGGATGGGAGCAAGGGCTGCCCAGCTGTGCTTCTGCATGGAGACTTGTGTAGCGTACACACACACACACACACACGCGCGCCATACTCAAACACATGCACACACACACACCCCACTCACGGGCACACACAACTTCCCCTGTCCACTAACTCTTCTCCAGAAAAACTTCTGGAAGATGCACGGCCACTGCTTCTTTGTCTCTCCCAGGGGAGGCCCTAGAGCTGCTCGGCAGGCAGTGACCTCACAGAGCAGACTCTGTCCTCTGCCTGCCCCTGCAAGCGGCGGCCTGTCTCTGTTTTTCCAGGGGGACGGCAGACAGATGGTAAGCACCTGCCCCGTCCCCCGGCACTCCATCCTGGTGTTGCCAGCTCTTGATGGCGATGGGAGTCACCCGTGGGAGTGGGCATCGGAAGAAAGTCCTGCAGCCCCTGCTTGGGAATGTCTCCCTCCAACTAGCCAACCAGCTGCCAATGCAGCTGCAGCCTGGGGCCTACAAAGGAAAGAAGAGCAACTGAGGCCAAAGGAGAGCTCCACAGCATGGTGGAAGGCACATCTGGAATTGGAGCCAGCCATCCCTGGGTTCAAGTCCCAAATGTACCACTCACCAACTAGCTGGTTGCTTTTAGGCAGGCTGCTAACCCTCCCTGTGCTCTGGTTCCAGCATCTGAACACAAGATGACTCCATAGCACGGGCTTTTAGACAATGTCAGGGCCATGTTGCAGGCCCTCAGTTTATGTTTCCTTCCCTCCTTTTGTCATCAGAACAGGAATAGGGTCTGCAGGCTTTGTCCCTCATCCCCACAGAGGTGACTGGAATGGATGGGCCTCAGGCCCCCTGGTTGCTGAGCTCAGAAGTAAGCATTCCGGAGAGGAAGCCCAGGATCCTTTGGGGAAATTGAGGCCTCCCCATGCGATTGCTGCCTCCAGTCGGGTTCTATCATGTTACCATGACAACTAAAAGGCAGGTGCTGGGAGATGCTGGGTCCTGCCCACTGTGCTTTAAGACTTGGGGTGCCCTCCTATAAGGTTTGCTTTTAGACCAAGAGCTTGTGTTTTTATTGTCCTTTGAGACACAAATTCCTCCTTGTTCTTACTTTGACAGACAGAAGGCATTTCTTTTGTTTGGACCTAAGGGAGAAATGATGGCTGGTTTTAAGACCTTTGATTCTGGCCCTCTGCTGGAGGGGCCCGTGGAGGCTG
Source organism: Propithecus coquereli (assembly GCF_000956105.1). NCBI lineage: Eukaryota > Metazoa > Chordata > Mammalia > Primates > Indriidae > Propithecus > Propithecus coquereli. The sequence goes on from NW_012148731.1 coordinate 124,482, forward strand.
GTGGCGATGGGGGCCACCTAAGGGGTGTCCTCCTTTTCTCTTTCGAGACCTCAATTGTCTGCTAAAAATGAGGGGCTGGTCTGGACAGGCTCAGAGATTCTCTATTTCCAGGATTTGTATCCAGGAGCTCCTCGATTTCAAGAAGAAATTATAGCAAATGTGCATTTCCTGGGCTGCATCCAAACACAGGGTGTTGAAGCCTAGCCCTGGGTCCATACAACCAGGACAAAGGGCTGGAGGGGCTGCCTCCGCGCACAAACCTGGGCGAGCAGGGACACTTGGTGTATCTGTCTGTTCCCAAGTCTTGCAAGAAGAACATCTGCAGTACCTTTGGGTGGACTCGAGGGACTCAGGGGCCCCTGTCAGCAATGGGCAGGTGGCAGGCAGTGGTGGAGGGTCATTCTCAACAGTCCAAGGGTGAACGTCTCCAGGTTCTGTTCGTAGAGTGTGAGACCAGGACAGAGAGAGTCAGGATGAACCCTGGTTTTCATTTCTGACTGTGGAAGAGGCATCCAAGTGCCACCCTAATCCACCCTAGCCTTCTTTCTTACTAAACGAGCCCAATTTTTGGGGGGGACATGTCCCCAGACTCCTCGCAGATGTGGGAGAACCATATGACATGGTCCTGGCCAACAAGGTGACAACAGAAGTCACCGTGGACCTTCCGGGAAAGCTCTTTGTAAGGAGGGCAGGCTTGGCTAGCTCATCCCCTTCTCCCTGCCTGGAGCCCAGATGAAAACCTGGAGGGAGGGTGAGCATCTGGGCCATGCGGTGACCGTGACAGAAGGGAAAGTCAGTTGCAACACCTTGGCCCTGACATCCTCGGTTGAGGAGGTGATGCCAGCAACTTCCTCTCTCCAGACTTCTCAGGATGAGAGCAAGGTCAAGCCCCTAGTTCGTTCAAGCCAAAGTTGGTGGGGGAAGGGGGGGTTCTGTTACCTGTGGCTGAATCTAGACATTTCCCTCCAGACAGGTGCCCAGCTTCCCAGGGTAGCTAGTATTTCCAGGGGTGCTGAGGCACCAGGGCCGATTTCCCCTTTTGGTAATGGGTGGGGGGAGGTGGCAGGGAACTGGCCTGGGGTCGCATGGCCCCCCACCAGCAGAGCTCCAGCTCAACCCTGTCCAGCACTGAGCGGTGTGGCCCTGTCACCCGGGACAGACTTCCTGAGCCCACTGGCTGAATAGGAGCTGCTGAGGCTTCAAGTCCTAAGCTGTAAAATGGGCACAGGTTGGAACAGACGGTCTGTAAAAGTCCTCCGCTCGGACAACCCCAAGCCCAGGTGTGTTCCTCCGACAGAGGAGTTAGCATTTTCTCCTCCGCTCTGCCTCCCCTGAAAGTCCTGCCTGGTGGTTCCTCGCGTTACCTGCTTTCTGAGTTCAGCTTGTCTCAGAAGGAGACAAGGATGAAGAAAAGTGAGCTTTCACTGGGAACATCCTAATTTTAACACAAATTACAAAAAAAGAAATACAAAAAGGAGGCCAGAATTGAGTTTTCTGTGGGGCTGGTATCAGGTGCAAGGATGTCAAACAGGTTCTCCTCACCTGACAAATGTGACTAATCGGCAGCAGCTGCAGGAGCGGTTTTGAGGCCCGTGAGTGAGGGCCACTGGCTGGAGGGGGCAGGGGAAACGCTGCGTGATCAATTCTCCACATCTGGCGTGGGTGCAGCAACGGGGACAGCTATCCACACCTCCCTGCAAGGCTGGCCTAGACTGGGGACAATCAGATTGGGGGGAGGGGAGCGGGGGGGCCCCTGATGGATTAGCTGAGGTCCCCTGGGAGAAGGACTCAGGGCAGGACCCCTGTGGGCCAGGGACACAAGGGGCTCCCTCGCAATCACGGTGCTGCCACCACTAAGAGACACTGTGATGAGGCTGCAAAGGAAGCTGCTGGCATCCCGGGACTCAGGGAGCAGGCAGGGACCTCGGCCCAACAACCGTAGGCACAGCCTTCCTCGGGGGTCCCTCGGCGCCCCTGCTCTGAGGAGTAACCGTAGGCGGGAGGGGGAAAGGGCCAGAGATTATCCTAATTCACAGACACACTGATCACTGAAGTGTGAGCACTGCCAACCCAGAAAATCCCCGGTGGGGAAAAGTGGGTTTCTTAATTTGGTATTTCCAACCACAAATTTTTACCATGACTATAGACTAATAATGGTGCTATTAATAGAAACAATAAACCATGTAGTATTGAAAAACGCACATGTCCACAGCCTCGGCCTTGGGCCTCCTGCCAGCCCTCCAGGACGCTCTCCCGCTGTTTTGCTCTGGGAGCCGGCACAGCCCAACTCCTTCCCACCAGCCGGTCTGTTTCCCCCTCCTGCTGCGCCCAGGTCCTGTCCTCACCCTGCCCAGCCACCGGCTCCCCTGACCCACCTCCTCTGCCAGCTGTGGGGCATAGTCACCACAGTAACCTCCAAGAGACAGCCGGACACCCCATGCCTGTCCTGAGCGTTCCCAGTGTCCCCTTTGCGGCCCTTCCAGCTCCTGTGACGGGGGTCTGCTCCCTCTGGGAGGGCAGGCGGGCAAAGTCAAGGGCATCGTCAATTGCACGAACCCTTTCCCTGGTCTGTGAGCTCCTTGAAGGCAGGACTGGCTTTATTCGCCATGGATCTTGCAGTACAAAGTCTGGCACAGAGAAAGGACTCCAAGAATGCTTGTCGCATTGGACTAAAATGAAAAGCAGCACAGGACGCTTCTGCCGACTGCCCAGGGGAGAGAAAGCCGCAGGTCCTGGGGGGTGCACAGATGGCCGGGGGGGCAGGCAGCGCCAGTGGGCTTCTGGTTTTTTCTCTAAAGACCACGGCCGGCAGGCCTTTGACCTCTCCCCGGCCCATTTGCACAGATTCCCATGACATCCCTCTTCCCGCTTCTCTTATCTCCCTCCGGGAATCCGGCACCGGGCAATCCCCCCAGCTGCTCTCTTCCCCCCACTCTCTCTAGTGGGGCTCCCAAACTTCAGGGTTTTGTGTTTTTCCGGAAAGAACACTGTATGTGGGGCAACTTTTAATTTTGTCCAACGAGGGCTCGGAGAACAGAATATAAACCTTGAAAGAAGGCACAGGCGCCCCTCCCCGGCCCTCATTCCCCACGCAAGGTAGGAAGGACACGCTCCCGGAGGAAGAGTCATCGTTCAGTGGAATAAATCCTACATAGAGGAAAAACTCAAGGCGTTTCCCACTTTTTCACCTTGTCTTTGATCAGTGACGATTTTGCCACCGGGCGTTGTCCTCGGATGCAACTTGGGAACGAGGGAGGCCCAGCCTGGCATTCTTGTTCTCCCTCCCCGTCTCTCTGCCCGCTCTCTCTCCCCCCTACCTCTTGCTCAAATTGTGGTAAAATGCACATGAGATTTAGCATCTCAACCCCTTTAAAGCACACAGTTCAGTGTGTTAAGTCTGACGTCACCTCTGGCCACTCCCTGCCTGGCCCGTCCAGCCAGACCAGCGCCACGTGCAGGTCCCCAGCGCTTCTGCGCAGCCTCTCAGCCTCCCGGTCAGGCCGCAGCTCCAGCGCAACAGGAGGAGATGAGATCACCTCCTCTCTCCGTGATGGGGGCACCCTGCGCCCTCCCCCTGCCAGGCTGACACCGCTGCTCCCAGTTTGTGAGCAGCAACCCACCAGGGGCCCTGGTTGGCACAGACCGTCCACCTTCAGGCCTTTATCTGCCCTCCGCCTGTCACTCTCCTTATCCCCTAGGCTGCAGACAGTCCCCAGCGTCCTTCCCCTGGAGCCGCCCAGAGACAAGCACCTTTGGCCCCCTGGTCCCTGCTGGGAACCCTGGCAGCTGCCAAGGCAAACGGGGCCTGAGAGATGGGATCGGGTCATGACACCCAGGACCCACTGCCTCTGCACCCAAGAGGGCAGTGACGTGGCAGGAAACAGAAAACAGACTCCTCTGGGTTTTCAATGCAATTCAACAAACCACAGCGGAAGTTCCTACCTTGTGCTGGGTGCCGGGGCTGCAGTCACATCACTCACGACCGGGGGACCTCACCGTGGGACAGAAGAGGGGCTCATCTCCCAGGTGGGCAGAAAGTCTTGCTCCTCTGAGCAGTGTGAGGATGATGATGACGTTCCTCAGCGCTGAGGGCCACCCTCGGGGAAACCCGTGGAAGGGTCGGCTCTGGCATGTCCCAGCCGAGTGGGGGGCAGAGAGTTCTGAACCCATTCCCCGAGGCTGCAGCCGCTGCCACCTGGAGGACCAGCCTAAAGCCCCTCCTCCCCATGAGGCTTTGGGGTCAAACTTGGGTTCGACTTTCACTTGAGCAAGTGTCTCCATATCTTTTAGCCTCAGCTTTCTCATCTCGAACATGGGGGTAAAGCAATAGCAAACCCCTGGGGGACCACGGAGGGAATTCCATAAAACACGGCGGCAAGGAGCCCACTTTGGGGCCGCATGCCCGTGAGCACCAGACGGAGCATGTTCATGTCTCCGTTATCCGTCTTCCCTCTGCACCCCACTGCGCACCTCTGGGGCTCTCCTGGCTTCCTCTGCTGCCCATACCTGCCGTCGCCCCACTCCCAGCTTCTGTTCATAAACACCCTCTAGATCCTGCCTGTGTCTTGCGCACTCAGAGGACAGACTAAGAGGAGAAGTGCAGGGGCGGGGGCACAGGTAGGGGAGGTGGCCGATGCGTCAGTCTTACCCACTGGCGTTTCTCTCTCCTCCCCCTCCTCTCCCCTTCTCTCCCTCCTCTGTCTCCATCTCTCTCTGTCACTCTCCCTCTCTCTATCTCTCTGTCTCTGTCTTTCTATCTCTCGCTCTCTGTTGCTTTCCCTCTGTCTCTCTCTCTCTCACACACACACACACACACACACACACACACACACACACACACTGGGTTGGGCCATGATAGTCACATTCTTACCACCAACTCTAAGACCTCTCTCACTCTGGGGACAGAGGAACAAGACACACACGCGCGCAGGTTCCGCAGCGGTGCCTTTCTCGAGCGGGGCCTGCAAGCTCTCGGTGGCTGTTGTTGAAGAGGCTGGAAAGTGGACGCGTAAGGATAATTGGCTGCACCTGCTTTGGGCAAAGGAGGCTGCCTTTGAAAGCACCAGTACATGGGCTGTGATATCATCTTATAACTGTGTTTATATGAAAGTAATGAAAATATCAATTCTCTTTTTATAAAAAACAGTTATGCAAACAAGCAGACTTTATGGCATCGTTATCAAAGTTTAAAATATACGTATATATAGACATTCCCACCCGCCATCGCGCACGTGCGGTTTCTCCCTCCCCATGGGCAGCACGTGGCTCGTCCGCACGCACGTTGTCAGCGTTCCTTTTTGCAGTTGCCGACACGGGGGCATTGTGCCACCGTGAGCAGGGCGTGGCCTGAGGGCCGAGGTGACCAGTTGGCTCTGGCCTTGCTGCCTCTTGCTGTGTGGCCATGGGAAATTTACTTCCCCTCTCTGGGCCTCAGCTTTCTCACCTGTGTAGTGGGAGAGTAGACATGGAAACTTTCAAAGTCCCTGCCACAGCTCTGGCTTCCAGGGCTGGACCAATCGATTCAGTGGGCACCTGGGCTTGGCTGCCCAGGCCTGAGGTCTTGGCTGATTCAACCCTTAACTCCAGGAAAGTGCCACCTGCAGAGAATGGGCCTTGCGCGTTTCCAAACACCTGGAGCAAAGTGTGCTGAGTCAGCGCCCAGCGCTCCCCTCGCCGGCACTGGCTTCCCGCCCCGTGAGCGTCCAGCCATTCCTACTTGTCGGGGCCCGGTCCCCGTGGGACAGCTCACCTGGACCTGATGCAAGGGAGGGAGGGGTCCGTGTGTATGAGAGAGCAACATGCTGGGGGTCAGGACCCACGTAGGGCCTCACTTTCCCTCTGTTTATGGGGTCTTTTGGGGTCTGTAACACTTTATGACTCCAAAGTCCCCTGTGAGGCCTGAGGAAATCCCCTTCTGATATCATATCTGCAGTTCAACAGACAAAACCCATTCGTAAAGAGCGGGCACTAAGTATTTTCTAAAAAAGGAAAACTTAGTGTTAATTCAGGGAAAACATGATCCAGTTGTAAAGCACTCAAGAGCCAACCCACACATCCCTCGGGGAGGAAGGGACGTGTTTCCAGCCTCAGAGCCCAACATGGAGTTGCCCCGGCCCTTTCCCGGTGCCACGTGGAACCCAGACCTGGCAGGAGAGAGCCTGGTTGGGGGGCCTGGGCCCTGGTCCCATGTGGGGGTGCGTGTGGGACGTTCTTGGTCCAGTGGACCTGCCTGTCTCCAAAGTGCCTCTGGGAAGGGGTGGGAGAGCCCTTCAGACGGGCTGAGCGCCAAGGCTGATCTCGGTCTCGGACCCCCCGTCCTTGGCCCCTGGCATGGCAAGCGCTTCCCTTCTGCCCTCCAGCCTGAGTTCTAGACGATGAACACTCGGTCCCAGAGCAACAAAAGAAACACATCTCTCCCTGGCACCGTCAGGTGGGCTCTGCGCACAGAGTGTGTCTCACCATTCTGCATGGAAATCTGAAAAATTAAGTCTAGCTCCTTCCCTTTCTCCCTGAACAAAACACAGAGGGCATGATCTAACCACTTCCCGAAGACTCAGCGTCCCGACCGTGGACATTCACCATTGGTCCGTGTGATCAGAGGCTACTGAGCAGCGGGGGCCGGGGGCATCCTGCACTGAATGCCTTCATTCGGCTGTGCTTTTTTAGTTCTGGGTCTGCTCTTCGTAGTTCTTCTTTTCTTTCATTGCTATCACTCTGTCACTTGTCGCTTTTTACTGCCATCACTGTGCCTGCCTCCTCTAATCCACAGCATCTAATCTTTGTGGTTTTAACAACGACACAAGCACATTTGTTCTCATTGTGCGTAAAGCAAGAGTCAACAGGCTCTGAGTGAGGTCTGTGCTGCTCTTCTACACTGGCAGCTCAGAGGCATTTTCATTAACATCTGAGTTTTGGGGTTGGTTTCTGGATAAGAAACTGTCATAAAAGTGACGCGTTATTGTTCTTGCTTTCCAGGGCTGACCGCAGACCAAGTCAACACCACCATAAAATCCCACTGGAGATGCACACTGCTAGAAATTTTCCCAACTACAAACAGACCTCGCATATGAAATGGTACATACTGAGCATTTACATACAGAGCATATAAAATTCTACACATTATTCCCTCGTCACACACGGTACACATTTAGTAAACAGACTGAGACAACACTGTATAAAAAGAGGTTTGTCCTGGGAACACTGACACAGTATTTGGACTGATACAGCTCTGCGGTCTCCGGCCCGCCTCTGTTTCCAGCTTCCCTGGGTGGGCGTCCTCAGGAGCAGCCCCGGGACTGAGGAAGGTTGAGGAAGAAAGTCACCTGTGCGCCCCAGCGGGCTAGGTGGGCGGGGGGCCGTCATGGCGCAGCACGAGCGTGAAGGAGCGGGCGAAGTTGTTGGCCAGGCCGCAGCTGCGGGCCTCCTCCCCGACGGGCAGCAGGAACAGCAGCAGCAGGAACAGCAGCAGCAGCACCTGCAGCGGGAGCGCCACACAGCACACCTTCCGCAAGAGGGAGCCGAGGCCTCGCCACCGAGTCTGCGGAACCAACACAGCACGTGTGAGCGGGCGCAGGGGCCCTGCGGCGGGCAGGGGGCAAGGAGGATGCCAGGAGCGGTGGCAGTGCTGGACTGACTGTGTGACGTCTCGGTTTTCTCACCTGTGAAATGGGGCTAATGTGAATTTTGCCAGAAACAAAGATCTCCGCGGTTTTCTCGAACCATTCAGGGTGTGAAAGGAGGGAAAAAAATATAAAGTTATGGGCTCTGCCAGTTGTTGCATAAATCTGTGCCTGGCGCATCAGAGCGCTGGCTCTGAATCTGGAGGCGGTCGCTCAGCTTCTCTAGACCTCAAATTTCTCATCTGTAAACATGGGCAATAACGGCACCTGCCTGACAGAGCTGTGAAAACCAAGTGAGACAGAGCCTGGCACATAGTAGGTCCTCAAAAGCTGCCGTCATTATTAGCGTTGGTATGCATCCTTCATAGCACCACCGTCCTAACCATCGTCATCACTGCTATCGCCACGTGGTTGCCATCATCACCACCCCCGTGTCGGTTCATTATCGCTTCCTTGTCCTCCTCCTCCTCCTCCTCCTCCTCATCCACTTCCCCTCCCTCTCTCTTTTTCCTTCTTCTTTTTTCTCCTCTTCATCATCATCAATCATCGTTACCATTATCGGTATCACCGAAGGTCAGTCTCACAAGTCCAAATGTCTAATGGACTTCTCTGCTACAATGTCCGTGAAAGTGGCCGAAAAGCATTTCCTAAATTCCGGAGGGGCTGGCCGGATCGCGGCTTCATGGATATCTGCCTGCCAGGGAGCGCGAGGTCAAGAGCTGGTCGTGCAGGAGAGTGAGGCCTCACGGCCACGGTGCAGCATGGCAGGACAGACGCCAGCTCATAGGAACCTGGCAGACGGGGTCCCAATCCAGACTGCCACACACTAGATAGGTGACTTTGGGCAAGTCAATGACCTCCTGGAGCCTCTATTTCCTGCTCTGCCAAATGGGGATAAAACATCTATCCCTGTTTGCTGGGTTGCGGAGAGGACTCACAGCAAACATATTTATACCTTGATTGAAAGGTATACCAGCTCCTACTATTACACTGTTAGCAACTATTTGTAACAAGAGTACCAGCACTATTGGTAACTATTAGTACTATTAGTTAATATTATTATTAGTAGTAGCACTAAAACTACTATTACAGAATATATCTGCTGGCTCCCTGAAGAACCAAAGGTTCACCCTCCAGGGCACCAAAAGCCACAGTCCAGTGATGATGGCCATGGTGATGGTAGGGATGGCAATGATGCTTGATGGTGGTGGTGATAATGGTGATGATGATCACAGTGTTGGTGATGAGAATGGTGGTGATGAAGATGGTGATGGTGGTGGTAGTGATGGAGATGGAGATGGAGATGGTGGTGGTGGTGGTGGTGGTGATGGTGATGGAGATGGAGATGGTGGTGGTGGTGGAGATGGTGGTGGTGGTGGAGATGGTGGTGGTGGTGGTGGAGATGGTGGTGGTGATGGAGATGGTGGTGGTGATGGTGATGGAGGTGGTGGTGGTGATGGAGATGGTGGTGGTGGTGGTGGATGGAGATGGTGGTGGTGATGGAGATGGTGGTGGTGATGGAGATGGAGATGGTGGTGGTGGTGGTGGTGGTGGTGGTGATGGTGATGGAGATGGTGGTGGTGATGGAGATGGTGGTGGTGATGGTGATGGAGATGGTGGTGGTGGTGGAGATGGTGGTGGTGATGGAGATGGTGGTGGTGATGGTGATGGAGATGGTGGTGGTGATGGAGATGGTGGTGGTGGTGGTGGTGATGGTGATGGAGATGGAGATGGTGGTGGTGGTGGAGATGGTGGTGGTGGTGGAGATGGTGGTGGTGATGGAGATGGTGGTGGTGATGGAGATGGTGGTGGTGATGGAGATGGTGATGGTGGTGGTAGTGATGGAGATGGAGATGGTGGTGGTGATGGTGATGGTGGTGGTGATGGTGATGGAGGTGGTGGTGGTGATGGAGATGGTGGTGGTGATGGAGATGGTGATGGTGGTGGTAGTGGTGGTGGTGGAGATGGTGGTGGTGATGGAGATGGTGGTGGTGATGGTGATGGTGGTGGTGGTGGTGATGGAGATGGTGGTGGTGATGGTGATGGAGATGTGGTGGTGGTGGTGGAGATGGTGGTGGTGATGGAGATGGTGGTGGTGATGGTGGTGGAGGTGGTGGTGGTGATGGTGATGGAGATGGTGGTGGTGGTGGAGATGGTGGTGGTGGTGGTGGTGACGGTGGTGGAGATGGAGATGGTGGTGGTGGAGATGGTGGTGGTGGTGGTGGTCGTGGTGGAGATGGTGGAGAGGGAGACGGTGTGGTCGGTGGTGGTGGCCGTGGTGGTGAAGAAACATTGCTAAGTGCAGGTGTTCCTGGGAGGTTCTGACCTGGGCACTCTGCCTCTCTGCCTCTCATATCTGAGTCATCTTATTTACTCTCCTGCCCCAATTATTTCCTCCAGATAACACTTGACCTTCTGCTCCAGCCTGACACGTTTTCACTCACCAAAGGCCTTAGACACTGATTTTATAAAAGCGACTACCCAGGGCCCACACAATGGGTAAGTACTCTTGGCTGCATTTATTTCAGCAGTGACCTCAGGAGCGGCGAGTGATGCAGTGTTTAAGCAGCCGAAGGAGCACGAGTTCACAGAGGAAGTGGCTCCCTCAGCTGCTGGGCTGGGTACAGCCAAACCCTGACCCATCCGATTCATCCAGGGAGAGGGAGAAGCGGGTAGGATGACATGCTGCACGCCCACCCAGCCTGGGTTGACACTACTAAAAACTTGTGATTGACGGCCTCCCAATGGAGGGTCTGTTTACAAGCGTCCTTTTCCTGTTTGCCCGTCCACTCTCAGAGCTAACACTTGGCTTATTCAAGTGAGGGGTTGTGCCTTGGCCGTGAGCCTCTGGGGAAAACATCCCGAAGGTCCAAAGTATGTTTGCATTTACAAGCGTTGACAAGGGGTGGTCTTCTTCAAAGGACTCCTGCCGCCTGCCCAGTGCCCGTGCGCTCAGAGCTCACGTCTTCACTTTGAGGGCCCTGCGTTCTAAAATGCTCTTTAAAATGAAAGGCACATTTTAATACGATTCTCAAATGCTTAGAAAACATGAAAACACGCCCCCACACACAGACGCACAGACGTGAACTACCGTCTAAGAGGCCAACAAAGAAATTGACAAACTCAGCTCTTCCCAGTTCCAAGAGTTTCTCTGTGCCTCAGTTTCCCCACAGAAAGTACCACCTGTCTTCTGCTGGGACAGAACTATCCAAAGAGAGAAGGAGCTTCCTCAGGAAGTGATGAGCTCCCGATCCTTGAGGGTCCGGAAGCAGAGGGCCATGAGCACGTGGCGGGGAGGAGGGAACGGGAGATGCTCTGTAGAGGGACTAAATGCTCAGCAGAGGCTCTGACCCAGAGTCCTTCGAGGTCTCCCACGAGCCTGAGATTCCTGAGTTCTAAGAACTCAGGCAAGGTGAGTTTATCACAGTAACTGGGACTTAATCCTCTACCACTGATGAAACGGGATATGGCGGGAAATTAAAGGTTTGGAGTCCTGGGTCCTAACCCTGGCTCTGCCACTTCCTGGCTGTGTGACCTAGGACAGGTCACTTAGACTCTCTGAGCCTCAGTTCCTTTATCTGTTGGGGGAGAGGGAGAATGACGCCTGCCTACCAAAGTTACAAGGACAAACGAGGCAACGCGTGCTGTGCTAACACGCGTGGCAGGTGCTCAGTCACCGCCTGTCCTTCCTTCTCTCGCTGATGGGAGCTGGGGCAGGTGGGAGCTCCCACGAGCAGCACATAGTCCCCTCCACCAGGGAGTCAGGATCAGGCACCATCGCCACCTTCAGTCCCATCAGAGAGGAAAGCACCGCCCTCCTTAAATGCCATCTCTCTGCTCCTCAACGGCCCTCACGTCCTCTTGCCACAGGGCCTTTGCACAGGCTGTCCCTCCTGTCTGAAATGCTCATTTCCCTCTTTTCTCCAACCCACCTGGCTAGATCCTGCTGATCATTCTACCTTGCCTTGAGTTGCTTGCTCAGGGAGACCTTCCCTGGCCTCTAGACAAAAAACCAAGTCCCCACTACACATCCGCATGGCACCCGACGCCTTTCCTTTGGGTCACTGATGAAGCTCTGGGTTGCCCTTAACTCCTCGGAGGCAGGATCCACATCAGTTTTGTTCCTTGCTGTATCCCCTGCAGTGCTCAGTAGATATCTGCTGATGAAATACTGAATAAAAGGCTCCTTCCCTGCCCATGCCTCTGGCTGTCTGCTCCTCCCACAGCACCAGCGAGATGATCACAGAGACGCCTGCTGCCCCCTGTGAGCTGCTCTCACCGTCCTGACGTTCACCCAGCACGACTGCGCCCCACTTGTTAATGAACTCGCCGAATAGCCCCCAAAGGCCCTGAGCTCTGCTCTTCCCCTCGCCCGTGGGCTTCCTGAGCCCCTTCGACAGCTCTATGAGGTAGGCTTTTCCATGCCCATTTTACAGAGGAAGGAGCTGAGGCTATGGGGAGGCGACCAGCCCAAAGTCACATGGACAGTCTCAACTACCCAGCGTTGCCCCAAAGCCCAGGCTCCTCCCACCATCCTGCGTGCCACTTCCCACGAAAAACAGCAGCTACGACAATGAAAGGCTCTGCTGAGGATGGTCCCCTCCAGCCTGGGGCCCCAGGTGTGGACGTGATGCCACCTCCCCTCTGAGGCCCGGGGTCTTTCCCAGGACGCGGATTCAATAGCGGTTAGTATTTCTTCACCACTGAGTTTTATCGACACAGGTTTGGATAAGTGGGAAACCATCAAACAGAGAGGAAGGCACCGGCAGAGCTGGCTGGAAGAGGCGGACAGTCGTGAGCCCCACCGCTGCCCAGGCCGAGCACGGGAAAAGCACAGCATGGTCACCGGGCTCAGTGAAGACGTAGCAGCTGGTACCGCACTGGGGGGATTTCAGAGACTTGGAGACAGAGAGATGAAGAAACGGAAAGCAAGTGTAGATAACACTTTTCTGGATTTCGACAGTCAAGGACTAGTTTCAGAAACTCATGTCCGGAGTTTTAGCACCAGCTCATTCACAAATCAGCAACAACCGGTTGCTCCTGGGCTCTGTGGATGGACGGAGAGACAGGGCTCTGTGAGGACACTGTGCCTGGTTTGAGGCCTGTCCCTGGCTCTCCCATTTTAAAGGTCAGAGACGGCACAGCTGTGGCAAAGCCCAGGCCTTGGGCTGTGACCAGAGGTGACCTGCTCCCAGATTTGCACAGAGAACAGCAGGGGTACAAAGTCAAGCTATGCGGCCTTTGCCCGCGAAGGGGCCACAGGGTATTTGCGCCACTAAACAGAGTGAAGGCAGTTTTGAGTGTTACAGGGCAGGCACGTGGGTGTCCAGCACAGTGCCTGGCACAAGTGGGGGTTTTTAAACAACCATAGTGTGAGAGAAAGTCATCAGCTAACACGAAAACCCACCAGTGCTTTCTGAGATTTGGGATTACAGTATTTCATCCAATCTAAGATGCTGATTATAGACCGTTATTTTACCAACCACTAAGAAAGGAAAAGCCAGCAACTAAGACGGAGCACACAATTGGGGTGCCCACGCAAACGTGGGGCGCCGTCGTGTGAGGGGAAACGAGGAGCAAACTTACTCACAGAAAGGGGAAGAAGGAAACTCAAGGTCTTATCTGGGCACTGGGTAAAGGGCAGGAAATAAAAACTCTTTCTGAGAATTTAAACCCCAGGCTGGAGCTCCCCAAGGCAGTGGTCTGAGTTTACGCAATCAGTGTGGTCTGCAGGAAACCAACCAAGGCACCACCCACAAGCAGAGATTTTAATTTAGAGAAATCTCAGGTGGGTGGTGGAGGGAAGTAAACCCGAATCCTCACTGGAAGACCTAGATTGTAATAAGACACCCAAATTCCAGAGACGTGAAAATGTGAAAAATTATGAGTCTTAAAACCCACGAAATAGGCTCGAGTAAAGAAAATGCTACTCCCAGGTCGCCCAACATCTGCGTTCGCATCCCAGGAGCCCACGACATGCAACGATGGGAGGCGTCTGCTCCCCGTTCCTGCAAACTGCCATTGCCTTAGTTTACCCAGGAGACAGAAGCACTTGCCGATCTGCTCCCCAACTAAGAGCTTGTCTCGGGTAGGGCGACACCACTGCTGTGGGCCAAGGCAACTCGAAAAGCACTCACATTTCTGCGTCTGAGTGCTACAGGCAAACACACCCGTGGCGCAGAGTCGGCAAGTGCGTGGGCGGCTGCAAATTTAATAAATCTTAATTATTCTGTTTATACAAACAAGCAAGCTGAAGCCATTGACGTAGCTGGAGCTTTCAGTGACTTGGGGCACAGAGAGAGGAAAAAAGTGTGGCGAACCAACTGCTCATAAATAATTAGCTTCGGGCAGGGTTTTTTTTCCTTCCCTTTGGACTAAAAATAATACATGGAATGTTTCTAAGTTGGCAAGATTACAGCCTCGGAAGACAGCACCTATTTTCTACCTGTCAGGCCTGCGTGCGGATGCGCATACGTGCACGCGTACGCGTAGCCATATGCTCACACGTGCGCACCCCAGGCAGCGAAAACCAGCACAAGGACCAAACCTAAGGGAGGATCTCCCCCGGCAGAAGCGCCATTGCCGCCTTTGCTCTCAGAAAGAGAAGAGGAGGCTGCAGAGGTCTCCCAGGTCCTCATTTACGTGGCACTTGGGGACCTACTATGTGCCAGTTGTTACAACAGAAACTTTACCACCATTAGCTCAGCGGACCGTCGTTTTCCTTAGCGGAAGACGGTGGTTAAGTGACTCGCCACAGGTCGCACACACCGATGGTGGAGTCTGGATTGAAATCCAGAGTGTCAAGCAGTGGTTCTCAAAGCGTGGTCCCCAGGCCACCAGTATCACCTGGGATCTTGTTAGAAACACAGATTCCTGGGCCACCCGAGCCCTAGTCAGTCAGAAACTCGGGGGGCGGGGAACAATGCATGTTTTAACAAGCTGTCCTATGAACAAAGACGGTCTCTGTGTGTTGGCCCCTACGGTGCTCACTTCACAGCGGGCTCAGACCTGTTGGCTCAAAAGCCAGCTGAAAGTCAAATTTCTACATATCCAATTATTTTAAACACAGCGCAAGTAAGCAGATTTTTTTAGCCATTTAGGGCGGCGGTCCCCAACATTTTTTGCACCAGGGATCGGTTTCATGGAAGGCAATTTTTCCACGGACGGTGGTGAGGGGGCAGGAGGAGCTTATGCACTCATGCGAGCGGTGGGAGCAGCTGTAAATACAGACGAAGCTTCGCTCACTCACCCACCACTCACCTCCTGCAGTGTGGCCTGGTTCCTAACAGGCCACTGACTGGTACCCATCCACAGCCCAGGGGTCGAGGACCACGGATTTAGAGCCTTTCTGCTTTGTACACGCTACCAAACTGCACCCAACATCTGCTAGCTACAGGTAAGATAAGCCTCGGGGCTGTAGGACCAGCCCTTGGAGCTCCCTGACCCAGAGACTCCCACTGTGCCTGGGCAACATCAGCGGAACGCTCAAGCTCTCTCCAGATTCCCTTCTCTCCACCCAACCAGGATGCAGAGTCTACGCGGGCAGGCCATTACTCTTTTGTTCACTGATGTGTCCCACTGCCTAAAACAGAGCTTGGCCAAGGTCAGCACTCGGTAAATATTGGAGGAAGGAAGGAAGGAGATAAGGATGGATGGAGGGAAGGAGGAAGAGAAGGAGGGAAGGATGGAGGGATGGAGGGAAGGAGGAAGAGAAGGAGGGAAGGATGGAGGGAAGGAAAGAAAGAATGAGGAAAGGAAGGAAGGAGACAGGGAGGGACAGCAAATGCACACAAAGGCTGAGAACACATGGTAACACGTTAATTACAGGCTGCAGGAATCCTGCCTGTGCTAGGAGGGCTGGTGTCAGCCAGCCAAGTGTCACTACTCAGAAACATTTAGTGAGCACTTACTATATGCTAGGCACCATGGCCAGGCACCAGCAGACCCAGGCTTAACTCCAAAATGGACTGTGGCCTGGGGCTGCATAGATGGGTGCTCTCAACCAGTGAGGGGCTTAGAGTGCAGGAGCTAGAGGCCATCTGGATGCCTGGTACTGGGTCCCCCATCTTCTACCAGGAGCCACCAGGCCAGGCTGTGTGGACCACCTGCCTTTCCTGGTGACCTTCCCTATTCCAGGAGGAGCCTGTTTGTTATTTATTCTAAACTGGGGTGGGGGTGGCGGCAGCCAGGACTTAAGCCATCAGAAGCACTTCTACTGTCACATACAATAATTCACATGCTCTTCAAAATTAGGTCACGGAGTAAATAAAGCCAGCATCAATAGTCCCGTTTTATAGATGGGGAAAGTGAGCCCTAAGACACAAAACGACTTGCCCAAGGCCACAAAGCTGGGTTGGCACTGGGCCCAGAGCACAGCCTTGATCTTGCGACTGCCTTGCCCAGTCCACGGGTCACCCACTCCCCTGCAGATGCCAGACATGACACAGCTGGAGACCAGGAAGAAAAGCTGGTATGCAAAGCACCTGGAAAACACAGATCCCAGGGACTGAGAGACCTCAAGGAACTTGAGCTCCCTGGGGCAGAGCGTGCGAGAAGCTTATATCACTGGGGGCCAGTGCTTGGCAGGAAAACAAGAGTGTTCCCTTAGAAGCAGTGGCACGGGGAGCATCAATTTACATTTTGCTTTTCCAGAAACATGAAGACCCGCCAGGCCCCAGGGAAGCCTTCTCCAAGGCACAGTGTGGAAGGTTAAAATGTGGGATTTGCAGCCAGAGGCCAGAGCCACACGGGAGCCACTGCCTTCTCTGAACAAGTCACTTCAACCGTAGCCTTTCTGTGCCCTCACGCCTGCGGTTGAGATGCCAACGGGAGCGTTAAATGAGACGCCCAGTTCCTGGCACACACAGTGGATGGCCGATACGTAGTATCCAGAGTAACAAAAATCACTACTATTGTTATCATCCTTATTATTATCTCTGCTGCTGTTGTGGGTGCTTCAGCTGCAAACACCTGAGAGAGGCTCCGTGGGCTACCTGGCAGCAGCTGCCTGGCAGGACACAAGGCACCACACCCCTCCCTCCTCTGTCCCCTACTGAGCCCCGTGTACAATTTCATCACCAGGGTGGCCACACTCCCCAGTTTGCCTGGGACAGTCCCGGTTTACGCCTGTTGTCACGGCATCATTATCGGCAGCTTCCTTGTTCCCTTCCCGGCGTGTCCTGCTCTGGGATGATGAATTCCACGTCCCTTCCCCACCGTGTGCTTGGCACAGTGGGCTCTGAGCACCCTGCCAACCTCCCCCTGAACCTGGGGCTTCCCGGGAGCAAGGACCCTGGGCCCCGCACAGTGCAGCCCAGAGCCGATGCCCCATAAACGTTCCTCAGACCTCCCGGAACCTTCCAGAGAGCCCGCGAGTCCTGCCCTGGCGTCACGGGCCCACAGCCCTCCAGGCGCCCTGCCCGGGCTGTGTGGAGCAGATGGCAGACACGTACCTTTTGGAATCCAGTCGGCTCCCCTGGAGAACTCTGTGTCTGTTATTGTAGGGAAGGGGAGGAAAGGGGGAAAAAATAAGTTAAGTGAGTGAAACTTAAATCCCAACAGAGCCTGTAATGGAATATTCATTTTGTCAGGGGAGTGTTTCTTTAAAACTTCTGGTCATCTGGACAGCCTGAGCCAGCAGGTGATTCGATTTAATGAGCTTTTTAACGCACTTCAGGCCCAGCTGGGACCCTGTCTGGGAAGGCCTTGGCCATGGCGGCCGGGGCCACGGCCGACCTGGCTTGGCCTGGGCTGACACCTAGTGGCCGTCACGGCTGCATCGGGCCAGGAAAGCCCCGGAGCGCTGGAACTTGGAGCCTGGGGCCTTCAGGGCCATTTCATCCTCCTCCTCCTCCTTGGACTTAGGGACTTAGGACACTTAACCTCTGTGCCTCAGTTTCCTTATCAGTTCACAGGGATTAATAACAGTACCTATTTTATAGGGTTGTTATGAGGACATGCCATTTAATAAAGATAATTGTTATTATTAGTTTAGCTATTATTATTATTATTATTATCTTGTGCAAAGAGACACGAGGGCCCTAAAGGGGAAAGCGCTTGCTCTACTGAATCACAAAGCAAGGTCATGAAGCGGGGCTGGACCCCAGGGCTCCCCACATCACGCCTGCAAGACAAGGGTGTGTTTTAACGCTGGCTCTGCCACCGACTAGCATGTGGCCCTGGGCAAATTTCTCAGCTTCTTGGAGTCTCGGCTTCCCCTCTGGAGACTGGAGTGGAGATACCATTACTCTAGTAAGGGGTAGCTATAAAGATCGAATGGAATAATGCACATAAATCTCTCGGCTTGGTAGGCAGCAAGTGCTCCGTACACATTAACTATGAGGTTACTGCTGTGGTTACTGGGACTCCAGACACACAAGGTGGTTGAATGGCCAAAGGACATCATGCAAGTCAACTGTCTAGGACCCAGAGTCTTCCTCTCCTCTCTCTGAGTCATCATCTGTGCCTGGTTGGTGGGTGCACAGAGCAGAGTGGATGTGGGCTGAGCTCTGTCTCCCCGGGTGAGTCTGGGCCCAGCCGTGGTCCCTTCCCTGAGGCCCGAGACTGGTGCATCCTTGGCACCTACCAGCAGAGAGCTGGAGTCCTTCAGCTTGGACTTGTACAGCATCCACCGGTAGCGCAGATCTTCCAGCTGATCCGAGGTCCCCCTTGCTGGCCCAAGACGAAGGAGGTTCTCAAAGAGATGCTGACCTTCTGGTACCCGAGCCTCCAGCTCCTGGGGGGAAATGACAGTGTCATGGTGTAGCTTCCAAATGTCCCAGACAGCCCCGCTTGGCTGGTAAGGACGGGCCAATCAACTTTGACAGAGAGGCACATGGGGAGGAGGCAGTCAGAACTGGTAAAGTGAGACTTCCATCTGTGCAAATTCAAGCCAAGGCCCAGCAACTGCTCTCTGGAATGTTACAGAACGGCCTCCTGCATGGAAGGGGCAGCTGGATTGCCGACCTCCGGTGGTTGCTTCCAACACTGACATTCTAGCATCGAGTTCTCCAGAGGGCTTGACGTAAGAGTCAGCATCATTAGAAAAGCTATCATTGTTGAACACATCTTTCCGTCGGCATTTTTGAGCCTGGCAGAGTGGTGCTGGAATGGGCAGATCTTTCGTTCAAAATACAGTACAGTGTTCCCGTACGATGGTACCTTTTATTCTCAGGACTCCCGAAACGTTGCGTGATGTGGGTATAGGAACAGGACTCTAAATCCAGGAGCCTAGGTTTAAATCCTGGCTTTGGATCCTGGCTCTGCCCCATCCCACTAGCTGTGCAATATGGGGCAATTTGCTTAGCTTCTCAGAGCCACTAGGATGCGGGCTGTACAAGAGCAAAGGGGTTTAACGTGGGGAAATGAAAGTCTTCTCTGATACGGCTGGAGTTGGGTGGTGGCAGTGGTGGGAAATGAGAGGGGCAAGCCAAGCATGAGAGAGGAGGTGGAGGCAGGAAGGGCCAACTAGATGACTGGGACCAAACCTCTCACTGAGGACAAAATATGAAAAGCATTTTAAAGGCATTAAGGGGTTAATGAAAGAATGAAGCACATCAGACCAAAAACTCAGGAAAGGTTGAGAAGTCGGTGCTGTGTTTAGGCCTGCTTTTGCCCTTACGGTATTTGCAAATTTGGAAGAAATAGCTGTAAAACAGACCTGTGCTTTTGGCAGCCTCACAGGGGTAAGGAGATGAAGGTCAAAGTCTGGGCCCTGCAGAGGTGAAGATTCTCAAAAACCATTTGCCCTTTAGCTGAGACATCTAAAGCCTTTACCCTCAGAATAAAAGGAACCTGGACATTGTGTGGACTTGCAGCCTGGCTCCAAGTCGTCTCAGTGGTCCAGGGAACCTCAAGCCTTGAACTTGGACTCAGTGGTCCCAGAATGATAAAGCTTGCACTTGCCGGGCAGCAGCAAACAAAATCTTCTCTGGAGGAAGAGATTATCCTACATCTCAAATTACTCTTACACATATTTTGTCAAACACAATGTCCAGAACATAAACAAACCAGCTACACACAAGAAACCAAGAACAAGATCAGCCAGAAATAATACACAATAAAAACATTTCTAAAATGCCTTGAGATACTTGAATTATTAGACACATTCCATAAAACAGCTATGTTTACTATGTCCAAAGAATTAAAAGACAAGCTTAATTTCAGCAATGATATGGAAGCTATGAAAAATGATAGAGCAGATTATTAAAAGAACCATATAGAAGTTCTAGAACTGACAAATACAACAACGAAAGTTAAGAACTCAATAGACATGTGTAACAGCAAATGAGACACAGCTAAAGAGAGAATTAGTAAACTGGAAGATGGGTCAGAAAAAACCATCCAGAATGCAACACAAAAAGACAAAAGGATGAAAAGTACACAAGAGAGAATAAGAGACATAATGCACACAGTGAGAAGGAATGACACATTTAAATGACATCACATAAGGAGGGGAGGCAATATTTTAAGAGATAATATTGATGAATTTTCCAGAAAGACCCTAGACCACAGATTCAGGAGTTCAAATGAATCCCAAGCAGGATAAATGAAAAGAAATCCAAACTCTAAGCTATCATAGTAGAAAATCAGAAAAAGAAGGAAAAAGAGAGGTAGGCAAGGCCAAAGTGAGAAAGCCTTGTGTGATAAACTTGGGGGTTTAAAGTCTACATTGAATGGTTTTCATCAGGGGGAAGACAAGGTCATATCTGTGACTCTGAAGGGTCAGTCTGGCTGCGGAATCAGCCATAACCTGGAAGTTGGGCCCAAAGGGAAGAAGGGAGACCAGCTGGGAGGATATTGCCACAAAGTCAAAAACAGTAAGTGCCCAAAGTAAGACAATGGTAGTGAAAAGGACTGAAACAAAAAATGTCCAGGAGGTGGAATCGAGGAGGATCCGGTGACTAATTAGACATGGCAGTGAAGAAGAAAGAAGAGAAATGGTAGCTTGATTGCAAAAATGGCCATGACTTCCCCATCCCCCTTCCCCTGGCCACATGCAAGTTCTTTGCAAAATGACTTTCCAGCACCCCCCATCAAGGGATGGAGCCTATTTTCCCTCCCCTTGAATCTGGGCTGGTTTTGTCCCATGGAATGCAGGGGAATTAAAATGCTATGCCCTTTCCTAGCCTAGGCCTCAAAAGGCCTTGCCTGCTCCCAGCTGCTCAGACCCTGCCTCTGCTATGCGAAGTCCAGGCTGTCCCACAGGGCAGCAAGAGATGTGTAGTCCATGTCATTCTCATCTCCAACAGCCAGAAGCAGAGCTGCCCTGCTGACCTGCCACCGACAGCAGACAGATGATGGAGACCAGCCAAACCCAGAAGCAGCGCCCAGCCGAGCTCAGCCTAACCTGCCAAGCTTCAGAATCACAAGTTAAACAAACAGTTGCTGTTTTAAACCACAAACTATTGGGGTGGTTTGTTACACAGCAATAGCTAACTGATACAGGAGTCAAGCCGTTAGTGGTGATAGTTTGCATGTAGGGAAATACGGAAGTGGGCTGAAGGGAGGGATAAATGCCAGGAAAAGTTCTTTCAAAATCTTTGAACCTAAAGAGTTTAAAAACCATTATTTACAAACAAGGGAGAACAGATCATGAACTATGTCTGTGCTCCTTTTTTCTGAAGAACTCCTGGTGGCAGACATATCTGCAGGTACAACCTCTGCGGGCAAGAGACTTTTCCTTGGGAACAAACCTGCAGCTTCATTTCTCTGGTCCTCAGGTCCCTGGCTGTGGCAGTTCTCATTGCGATGATTCTGACCAGCTTGGAATTTTCCACCTGCAACCACTGCTCAAAGTTCCTCAGGAGCTGGGCGAAGTCTTCATGGCTGGCTTCGTCCTCCTGGAGCAGGTTTGCCTGCAGCAAGGCACGTGGCCAAAGCATTAGAGGTGGAAAAACCCACTGGCCATGTGTCCTGGGGATTCCGCCTGAGGTAGAGGGACAGGGACGAGGACAGGATGCCCAAAAGGTGACGGGGGAGTCTGGGGGAGGAGGGGTGAATCTCTACTCGAAGTGGCCACATTTAGGGGCCAAGAGCATGGCTCACTTTCTGCTTCCTGGTCCCCTGGTAGAAAATACAGTGGTCATCCTTGTACCACGCATGTCCCCCTCTGGGCTCCATGGCCACAGTGATCTGTACAATGTGCAAGTCTGTTTAACTAAGTCTTTGCTAATACACTTTGGTGGCTTCTCACATCTCCCCAGTATGGCCCCAGAACCTCAGGCTCTGCTTTCTCCCACAGTGCTCCTGCCTTCCCTGTTCTCTGAGCAAGCAGATGCCGAGTCCCAGCCCTGCAAGCGGGCGCTCGCTCGCCCTCTGGGTCTGTGCACACACTGTCCCCTCCGCCTGGACACGCCTCCCTCCTGGTCTCTCCTGTGCTCCCACTCCGCCTCGAGGATTCAGCTGACATTTCATGTCGCCACCACTCGCTGCAGGCTCCCCTAACGTCTGGCCCCCCTGCACCAGGCTTTGTGCAAACTCTTATTTAGCTGCCTGTGGATCCCCCTCCCTTGCTCCTGGGCCCAGCAGCATGGGCGGGTCCTGGGAGCTTGTGAGACATGCAGAATCAGTCTCGGGCCTCCCCAGACCTTCTAATTCACAACGTGCATTTTAACATAAGGCCAGGTGCACATCGCAGTCTGAAAAGCTCGGGGCTGGAGTCTAAGTTCTTTGAGGGCAGGAAGTGTCATTCACAGCTGTATCTCAGCTCTGAGCACAGCCCTTGGAACGAACAAACACTCAATATGTGTGTTTGGGATGAGTGAATGGAAGAATGAATGAATAATTCGACACATTGTTTTTGAAGGACAAGCAATAATTGTCTTTTCAACACGGTTCCATTTTTTAAAAGGCAGTAGGAGGAAGTGATGGATGATACAATGTTGTTAGTTCTTTTCACAAAATACAGCCATGGCACAAAAATACACCCATCTTGTACGATTTCAGTTTCCAACCTGGGACACCAGCAGGAAGTTGTCAGCCCTGGCGCCCTCCTCCCTGAAGTGGCTGCTGCTAGTGGTTCAGAGAGGCGAGTACCTGTCTGGCCAAGGGACGTCTACATCCCCCCCAGTGGCCTGGCTCTGCAGTCTGGGATGTCTGAGGCCCTCCGCGCAGTGGCAAATGCTCCCTGGGCCATGGCAGGGGCAGGCTTGAGCGAGGCAGGATGTGCCAGTCCTTAGAGCTGAGCATGTGGCCTGGGCAGGGAGGGACTGTGCTGGGGACCCCCACCCCCACTTGACCTGGGACCTGCCCCTTCTCCTGCAGGCCCACCGGGAAGACTCACCTGACGACGATGCCTGGGAATAGGATCTGTAGGGTTGATGAGAAACCCAGACTTTGGGATGTTGTTAGTGAAAACCATTTTCTTCCCCGAATCCACTTCTGTCCTCTGCAGCTTCCAGTTTCTGATGAGGCTGAGAAGACAAACTCAGCCCCATCAGTGCGGTGATGTGCCGAGGACCCACCAGGCCACGGGAGAATAGAATTGGGGGATCAGGGGTGCCGAGTCAGGGCCCTGCTTCAGGTCTGTCAGAGTTCCCAAAGCATAGTCAAGTCTAGTTTCTGACTTTAAACTCACATTACCCTGCCATCAAGGTGCAGACACCCATTGGTACAGATGGGGAAACTGAGACTGAAGCCAGAATAGGCTGGAGGCGAACTCCCAACCCAGGGACAGTTCCTGGCCTTTCTTGCCCCCGAGAGAATCACCAATTGGGCAAAGCATGGAGATGCCCCAGGCACCCGGCGCCACGCCGGGAACACAGCAGAGCCCCTGCCTTCTGCTCCACGAGCACCCTTGAGCGCTCCCAGGTGGGGAGGGGCGTTGTCCCGGACAGGGCTCGGAGCCGGAGGTGCTCTCACCTCAGCAGCCCTTCCTCCAGCAGCCGCAGGGCCCGCCACGACTCCGTCAGCTCCCTGAGCTCCTGCTGCACCATGGCAGCCCCCTCCGGGGAAGACTTCTCCATCACAAGCCGGCCGTGCGCTTCAATGAGGGGCAGCTGGGCCTCCTTCTCCGGGAAGTCCGCCACCAGCCTCTACAGGACACACAGACACGCAGTGAGGTCTCGGGCTGGGGAAGGTCTCTGCGCGCTGCCACCTCCCGCCCCCCAGCGTGGAAGTGTTGGCCTGTTGAGGCTGCTTTTGGGGGATGCAGGAGAGGAAATCACCACCTTACCTCCACCTCGACCTCTTGGGACTCGACGTCCCAGGGGCCGGTGTCCCCCCGGTGTGACTCCAGCTTCTGCGTGACCGCAGCGATCCACTGCCGCAGCTCCAGCAGCTGGTGGCCGAAGGTGCAGTGCTCCCGCACGCCCTGCTGACACCTGTCCACGAGGTCCTGCAGCACAGCCCGGGGGACCCAGGGTGCCCTGAGTGCTGGCCAGAGAAGAGACCCTGGGCACCGTCCCCACCCTGAAGGACCCCCAGACCTGCCCAGACCTCCAAGGGTCCCCACCCCGCAGCAATGCAAGAGGCTGGTCCTGCCTTCTACACGGCACAAGGAATTCAGTCCCGGAAGATCAACTCTGGTTTAAAATGCTTCTCGAGCCTGTTTTACTTTCATGGAAACTACCAAGTCTAGGTGAGGGTGGGGGAAACCTGAGCTCTTGTCTCTTGTCTGCCACCGATGTAAACTGGCACAACCCCTTGCGGAAACCGCTGGTCAGTATCTACTACAGCTGAACACGATGTACCTCGGGATACAGCCATTCCACTCCTGGGCGTACACCCCATGGAAATGGGAACCTACCCTCACCAAAGGGCACCCACGTGATGTTACTTGTGATAGCCCCAAACTGGAAACGACCCACATGCCCATCAAGAGTACAGTGAATAATACACGGTGGTAGATTCATATGATGAAACGTTTTACAGCAGCAAGAAGGATCAGGCCATAACCACATGCAATATTACAGATGAATTTACTTACACACAAAAGAAAACATTCTGTCTGATCCAATTTAAGTGGAGGATGAAATCAGGCAGACTCTATGCTGTGACAAGCCTGGGGTCAGGGTGACCCTTCAGGGTCGGTAATGGTGGGCTGGGCAGTGCCCCAGGGGCACCCGGGCGCTGGGAGGCTGGTATTATTCTGGGTTTTATCTGGGTGCTGGCAACAAAGATGCATTTAATTTTTTAAACATTTATCAAGCTGTACACTTAGATATTCATTTTCCTGTATATGGTTGTGCTTCAATAAAAAGTTTGTCAAAATAGTCTACCAGTTTTCTCTCCTTTCTGGGCCAACATGTTGCTCAGCTCTCTGAGGCAGGGACCTTGCTCTTCTCTGTCTCCAGGAAGGGTGGGCACTGAGCCCGGGGGGTAGCCATTCTCCGTCCTCCTGGCCACCCAGCCTGGGCCCCTCGTCAGCCCACCCCCACCTAGTCAGACCCCAGGCCACGGTCCCGTCCTGCTGTGTGGCCTGGATGAGGTCTTCATGACTCTCTGGCCACTGCAGGCCCTGCCTCCTGCATCCCACGACACTGGCTGAGATCACTGTGTGCCAGGCCTGTACCAGGGACGTGCCAGGGATGTCCCCGTGCTGGGGACGTTGCTGCATCTGTCCTCAACAGATCTTACAAAGGCCTGAGAACTTATCTAAAACTCCACTTCTCTGAGCTCTGCTGGCCCCTGTGTACCAACATCAGAGCAAGTGCCCTCAAAGGCTCCCCACTGCACAGAGCTGTGATCTCCAGTATGGGATCTCGCCCCCAGGGGGACGCGGAGATCACTTCACGTATTAGGACTTATTAGACTTAAGCACTGAGTACCAGAATAATCAAAGAAGGGCAATTTCTTTTTAAAGAAGCATGTAAACAGTAAATAAAGAAGTACGACAGAATGAGAACATCATCTTGCAACCACCAGCGATGCTCAGTGAATGCTGCTTCTTATAGTGATGAATCTAGCTCATCATTTATTTGCATGTAGGTAAAGCTGACTTTTGCTGCTTCTATGGGTTTCTGGGGGCTCCCGAAGGGTGCAGACAGTGTTTTCTATTTCTCTACTCCCACTGCCTCAACCTTGAGACCATTAGCTACTAATTTATTAACTGGAATTAAACAAATTCAAAGAGTCCTTATCATAGCTTAGATCAGTGGGTCTCTACAGGTGGTGCCTGTTTCCTGGAAACTCGTGGGGGGAGTTTTGGTTGCTGCAGTAATGAGGGGGTGAGGGTGATGCCAGCGGATACAGTGACAGGCCTGGGTGCCGCCATCCCATCCTCGGGAGGACAGTCCAGCAATGCAGAATGCCAATGCACAGACCCCACAGGATGTTCTAATGTCCTACCAACATCCACGGCAGTTAAAAACAAAAACAAAAACAAAAACCCTGTTCATCACAACCGGAGCTTAGACTCTCACTCTAGTTAACACACAAACACGAAGAGGTTTTTGCAATTTTAACAAAAATGCTTGACTTCTCCAGGAATGCAACCATTGTGTAAACCAATGGGAGGCGGGTCTTGGACTAGAGGGGCGTGTTCTGACCTCCTCCTACGTCTTGAGTGTGGCCATCTGGGAGTACCTACGTACTGAAGTACACTATTTTATCATAATTACTTTTATTTCTCTTTTCTATTTCCTGTGTGGGTTACTTACAATATCTATGAATTTCAAAATCGTAAAGAGGCTGTTGGGAATATTTTTTATTAAAATAGGGCATGCGGGATCGGGATGGAGACGCTGCCTGGGACTGGGTTTTCTCGCGGCGTGACTGCCAGAGACCAGCTCTGCTCTCCTCGGGGCTTGTTGCAAAGGCAGAAACAGGACTCCACCTGAATCAGTGTCAGAGCCGGGCCTGCGTCTCCATTCCAGCTTATCCTCCCGCCAATTCTGAAGGTGCCTGGAGTTCCATTCCCACCGCTGGGGGAGACTCAGTCCTGTGCCAATGCCAGGAAGACCTTGGGAAGCCACTAGGGGGCACTGCAGACAAAGCTCTGCGGCCTCCCCGTCTCAAACACGCTGCAGAGTGCTGGGGCCTCCAGGGCGCCGTGAGGATCACAGCAGCCTGCTCTATTTTTTTGCCTCACAGCCCTTATCACAATATGGAATCCTGCGTTCACTTGTTTGCTGATTAATTGTCCATCTCCCCATCTAGAACATAACCCCCTGCAGGGCAGGGGCCTTGGCTGTGTTGCTCATATTACCTCCACCCTCGGGCCTAGAACACTGCTTGGCATACAAGAGGTACTCAATAATAGTCTGTTGCATGAAGGCGGAAGGGAAGGAAAAAAGGGAGAAAGAAAAAAAAAAAAGGTTGGGTGGAATGAAGGAAGGAAAGAGGGAGAAAGCCCCCAGGCGTGTAGGATCCCAGGGGCCTGGTCTCTGCCCCAGCACGAGCCCTTCTGTGGCCCCTCACCTCCAGAGCCCTCTGCAGGGCCTGGTAGTCGGAGGAGAGCTGGTCCATTCTGTGCTGGTGGTTGGGATTCCCTTGGGCGAGAGGCTTCAGAGCCTCCATCTGCGCCCCCAGGTCCAGCCCCTCTTCCTGCAGCCCCTGCGGAGGAGAAAGGAATGGGTGGGCTGATCAGGGTGGGGCTCTGGGGGGAGAGCCTGGGGTGGGGGGAGGCTGCCCCAGGAGGCAGGGCTCCCCCACACCTGCGGCCGCACCATGTGTATGGCTGGTCTGACGGGCCCACTCTCAGGGCTGGAGAGATTTAAAAAATCAGACAAAAATATCCTGGGACACCACGAAAATAAACCCTGCTGCAGACCAGACGGCATCTCAGGGACAAACTAGTCACATCTGGACTTGTCCTTGATGGTTACCTCTTGTTACGAGGAAGCACATCCCGATTTCAGTTGCCCCAAATTCACCATCTTTCACGTCGTCCCAAGAACACTCAATTTATGTGTGAGCCGTGCTTGAGTTTTAAAAAGATAAATGTGTATCATATGCATTTTAAAAACCTGCAAGCCCCTTATTCAGCCAACAATTATCAGGGATCAGCCGGACAGTCCACATGCATGTGTTTTTAAAATTATTCTTAATCCCCAAATTGGTTTTTTTAACTGAAACTCTCTGGACTCACTAGGAATATTTTATAGCAAAGCAGCTTTAAAAACTAATACCAGTGTTAGACTCTGGAACTGAGGAGTAAACAAAAAGCTTTTTGTTTTGTTAGGCTTGAGAATCAGTAATTGGAGGCCAGGAACCATCAGATACATGAGCAAAGATTCTGTTGAGACGAAAGGTCAGATCTCAAGGAAGGGTCTAAATCTCGGGCTCAAGCCAGCTGCTGCTTTGCTGGTTGCTGCTAAAGGAAGGGGGCTGCTCGTAGGTGCAGCTGAGCACCTGGGTAGGGGGGACTCGGGCCCCACGGACCCCTTACCTGCAACCTCGAGAGCTGGGCCTGTTTCCCAGGAAGGTCCCGCTGCGGCCCATTCTCAGCACGGACCCTGACTTGGAGGTCCAAGAGCTTTGTCTGCAGGGGCTCAAAACCAGCTCCAAAGTCCTTGTGCTGAGCGAGCAAGCTCTGCAGAGACACAGACAGGGCAGCACGCACGTTAAAAGCTTTCCTCACGGGCACCTTGCTGTAAGACCGGACCCTTGCAGCCAGGCTGCTCTTGGTCTCAGCCAGCTCATACTCGCTCAGGCACCACCCATGCCAGGAAGCCTTAGCGGAACCTGATGGGGTTGGCTGCCTTTCCTTAGGGTCACCATAGTGTCCTCCCATAACGCTTAGACCACATCCCTCTAGAATGGGGACTGGCAAGCTACATCCCCCCACCCACCAACCAAATCCCACCAGGGGCCTGTTTTTGTGAATAAAGGTTTACTGGGACGCAGCCACGCCCATTCATGTACAGCTGCTTTCACACCACAGTGGCAGAGGTGAGTAGCTGCAGCAGAGACCGCCTGCCCTGCAAACACCAAAACCTTCACCCTCTGGCCCTTTATGAAACACTTCTCAAACCCTTGCTCTAGAACAGCACTTTGGTGCCTCCTGGTAATTGCCTATTTATTTGTCTTCACCACCAGGCTGCAAGCATTTGAGAGCAAAGATCTTGGCTTCCTAGAACCATACCAGGCCCTGCTGATGGTGGCAACAGCACCCGGGAGCTGAGCTCATGGGCTGAGTCCTGGCTTGGCCACCCATAGACCATGAGCCTCTCACTTGACCATCCTGCCTTAGTTTGCTCATGGGTAAAACAGGGAAAGTAAAAGCACCTCCCTCATAGTGTTCTTACTTAGATTAGATAAGAACAAGGATCCAAAGCTGGCTCATAGGCAGTGCCCCACAGATCACAGCTATTATCGTCACCATCGTTGGATGCTCAGCAGACATTTGTTACATAAAACAATAAGCTGCCCACAACGTGCCGTGCCATGCCACGTCTTTGACTTCGTGTAATCATTTAGCGATGTGTCACTGTTAAAGCTAGCTGCCAGCTCTGTGGCGGCGGAAAGTTCACAAGTGCTTTTATCTGCATTTTCTTATTTGACTCTCCCCCGGCTCTCGGCAGAAGACTGGGCCTGCTGCAGTTTGACTGCAGTGCAGAGAGGGGGCTTGGGGCAGGGTTGGGAGGCAGCCAGGTGGCCAGAGAACCAGGTGAAGGGATCACGCAGGCATCCGACCCAGTTTACCCACAAAGAGCCAGAGGCAAGGGGTGGGGCCGAGATCAGAACACAGGGTGCCCGCCTGCCCAGAGGAGCGGCCCCAGACCCGCGGGCAGGCTCCAGTCCTGAGCAGACGCCCGAGATGCTCACCTGCAGTTTGCTTTTCCTCTGCAGAAGGCTGTTATGTAGCAGGTCTCTGTCCCTCACGGAACCTGCCGCCTGCTCCAGGAGAGCTGTGGCTCTCTCCTGGCCGAAGACGCTGACCAGCAGATCTGTCTTCAGCTTCAGCATGGTCAGCTGCTCCTTCAGGCGGGAGCTTTCCGCCAGGGCCGCCTGCGGAGACAAGGCCCCCAGTAACCACAGAGCACAGCCAACCGGCAGCACAAAGCTCGGAACGGGGCCAGCAGCACACCTGTTCTGGCTGCAACTTCTCAGGAAGCTGTGCCTTTGTGCTGGTGTCTGAGGAAGCAGCAAACACAGGTAGAAATACGAGCTGGCAGGAATGCGTTGGGGAGATCCTGAATTTCAAAGCTAACTTTGGTTCCTCTCTCACCCCCACATCCATCTCGACACTTGAGCCTGAGTCTCTGCCTCCTACACGTCTCGGAAACCTGACTCGTCTACACTGCCACTGCCATGGCTGTGACATACCTTCAGCCTCGCCCACCTGCCCCACGCAGCTCCCGACTGCCTGCTGCCTCGCAGGCGGCCCCTCAGAATCGACCCTCCACATTGCAGACAGATCCAGACCTAACCAGCTTGATCCTCTATCAATGAGCTCCCCCCCCATCACCGACAGCAGTAGGACCCCCAGCAGTGTTTTGGACATTCTGAAGGGGGCTGTGGGCCTATGGGAGCACAATGAGAGGGGATCCGGGAAGGCTTCCCAGAGGAGGCAACTCCTCGACAGAGTGCTGACGGTGGTGACGTGTGGGAGTTTGCCCGGCAAAGAAGGGACCTAAGGGGACTCAGAAACCTCATATAATGGCAGCTGGCTCCCACACAGCCTGAACTCTGCACTGCCCAGGCCCCACCTCCTCCAGGAAGACCATCCTGACCACATTCCCAGCCTACGCTCACCCTGCTTTCCCCAAACCCTGCAACTCTTACAGCCTGAGCCAAGCCTGGGCTCTCCAGCTGTCTTAGATAAGCATCTCTTGCTTCTCCAACCAAGGGTCTGGGCTTCTGGAAGCCAGAGGTTTTGTCTTCAGCTGGCAAGAGTCCTTCTGTTTTATACCGGATGATGTTACTGAGAACCCACTCTCAGACTTAAGATGCTTAGGTGGGCGTGGGGCTGGGAGAGGATGAACAAAGATCCCAGGTAAGTAACTTTGATTCAACACAGAGAATGATCATTTTCCTAAGCAAAGTCTGACCTAGTGCTGTGGGAGCTCAAGGCAGCAGTGGACACTTCCAGTTGGGGAAATCAAACCGTGTCTTGGAGGAGGCCGTGTAACCACCACGGCTGCCGCAGCTGTACTGGCGTGACCTACACGTGCAGGCACCTGGCTTGTGGCCAGGCACACAGAGGTCAGGCCTCTCACTGGAGGGGAGTCACCTCCACCCCCTTTTCACCAAGCGCAGACACAATACCATGGGGGTCAAGCATGTAGGCTGGGAAGTTGCAATGGTGCGTTGGGATTATGTAGTGGCTGGGAGGCCTTGGGCACTTCTGAGCCTCAGTTTCCTCTTTTGTAAAATGGGCTCCCTGGCTCCCATCCGCCGTCCGCGAAATGAGGAGGATAATGGTAGAAATGGAAATTAAAATGTGTATACATAGATATCCAGCATATATTAATTACAACAGTGAAAAATGAGAAATGACCTAAATCTCTAATTGTGGATACATTAAATTCTGGCATAGTCCAAACTGGAACGTTACGCAGCCACTGAAATCATCACTTTTATTTGAATGATTTTAAACTATGCTGAGAAAAAGCTCCAATATGTGCAGTGAAAATATAAGAATACACAACTATATAACATGATCCCCGATGCACAGAAATTGTAATTAATTCATTAAATCTTTTATTGGTGACCATATCTCATGGAAATGTCTAGATGGATTTCATCAGATGAAAAAGGTAGATTTGGGATTTTCTGACCTAAAATTGAGGTTTGTCGCACACGTGAAATTCACTTTGGGGAGCCCTGAGGAGTACCTCGAAAACATAGACCATCATGCTTTGGAGCATGGAGGGGAAGAGGCCACTAGACCCTTGGGAAGAAGGGCTACGCCCTGCAGCCTAACAACCATGGAGACAGAAAACAAATTCTTATTCCAACACGAGCCCCAGATGGAAAATCTCAGGGTAGATGCACCGAAACGCAGGCACCGGTCTCTGGTGGAACAGCGTGCGCAGGAGGCACGGGCGCCAGCCGGGTCACTGGTTCTCCCCAGTTATACCACGCAGGGCAAGACAGTGCTGGGGAAAGTGCCCCAACACGTCAGCAGTGGTCCCTGGCTCGGAGGACTACGGAAGCTTTTTGTTTTCTTCTTCCCACGTCTCTACATACTCTAACCCTTTTATAATCAGAATGAAAATTAATATAGAATGGGGGCTCACACCTGACACACTTCTATGTCTCTTCCCACTGTGGTGTCTAAGAACCTGTAGACACAAAAGCCTTTTATGGAACCACAGGCAGTATGTACAGGCCGTGGGAGCCACCATGGTGGCAGGCATTGTGGCAGTCGCTGTCAGCTGCTCGTCGCACAACCGTTCTTTTTCCCACACCAAACAGCCAGGACTTTGTTTGGGCAGCCAGGCGCCCCACTCCAGGGCTATGAATGTAATTGGTCCAAGCCCATCGTGCAATCCCATCATCCTCAGCTGGCGCTTGGCCCAGGGTGGTCACATGACCTCGAGACCAGTGAGACGTAAGGGGCGTGTGCTGGGGCGCTGGGGGGTTTGCCTCCCTGCTCAAAGGCGGAAGTGGCCGTGGAGAGAGCCCTTGCGTGCCGTATGTTGTTCCTGGGGTGCTGTGCGTGTGGAGTGGTGGCAGCCATCCTGGGGCCATGAAGGGAGACCTGGCTTGGAGCTACACAGGGCCTGGGCCTGGTGACACTGCTGAGCTGTCAAGTCAGCCCCAGGCTGCCTGAACATCTCTGTGCTTGAAGCCACCGCTGTCAGGTTTCTGGCCACTTGTAGCCATAGTAAAGGTAACGGCCCGACACGCTGCTCTCTCCAGAACTGGGGTGCTTCCCAGAGGACTGCCCATAGGGGGTCCCTAGGGAAGGGGAGATGCTTGCAGGTGGAGGAGGGTCTGTGTGGGGTCACACCAGGCGGCAGGCTTCACCTTCTACCCAGGAACCGAGGACGACCGTGGTCACTGATAACAGACAAGCACCGACACCTCCTGTGCGCTTAGGACTCACCAGACCCTGTGCGCTCAGCTCCCCGCAGATACGTGGAGGAGCCAGGGACACAGCTTTCCCCGGGAGAGCAGCTGAAGTGCTGTGCCCGGCCGGCGGCCCACCCCAGCCACACCAGCCAGCCCTCCCGGCAGGAGCCCGGTTACCTCGATCTGGGGCAGGAAGGTGTGGAGGGAAGGCAGGTCGGGCAGGCTGGCGGTGACCTCCAGGAGCCGCTGGGCCAGGGTCTTCCACACCTGCAGACTCTGCAGAGGCCGCTGGAAGCGCTGCCACAGCTCTGTCTCCGCGGCGTTGCGCAGCCTGGTGCTCTTGCTCTTCAGGCTGCGGGGACCGTGGAGAGGGGAAACCGAGAGAGGAGAGAGAGCGGGCTCAGGCCAGGATCAAGGCCTCTGTCGGACCCAGGGGCCCAGCGTGTGCTGCTCCCAGGTGGGCTCTCTCCTATCGCGCAGGCTGCTGGGGGCGTGTGCAGCAACGGACTCAGAATATAGATGAAAGGGACTGTGGTTAACATTGATATGAAAAGTGTCTTCCTAAGGACAGACACTGGGGCTCCCTGGGACCTGTAAGTGCTTAGATAAATCAGACACATGACAGTCCTCTGATCTGAAGCAGGTGTAAGGAGGTGGGAGTTAGGAGTCAGACAGATCAGCTGTGTGACCTTAACTGGCTCAATGTCAGTGAGCCTCAGTTTTCTCACCTGTAAAATGGGCACCACAAAGCTCTTCTCATAGTCACTGAGAGTGTTAGATAACAGATGAAGACTTCTTCCAGTAATGGAAGACTAGTTAATTCAGACTGGCCCTCTCATTGAGGACAAAAACAAATAAACAAACAAAAATGCTTGATCAAATTTTTAAAATAAATAAATGACAGAAATGCGAGTCTAACATCCAAAGCTACTACTTTGACCCTGAAGGCATTTGCCAGTCTGGAAGAAACAGCCGCACAGCTGAGCTAGGGCTGGGGCAGCCTCTCGGCGTAAGGACCCACCAGCGGCGGCAGATTCCGATACCTGCGTCTCACGTTGAGCTGGGATCTCAAAGGTCTGTGCCCTCAGGATAAAAGTGCCCTGCAACAAGACTGTCATCGAACTGACTGACAGCCCAGCCAGGGAACCACAGCCCGGAAGGTGAGTTATGGAGACTCCAGACTGGTCCCGCCCGCCCTCTGCCTTCCCACATACCTCTGATACTCCTGGATGGCAGCAACGATGCTGTCGGAGAGCAGCTGCAGGTCGTGGGGGAAGCCGATGACCTCCTTCAGCTGGGCCTGCAGCCAGTCCACCCGGGGCTCCTCGGAGGCCAGCGCCGCCCGCGTCACCTGCAGCACGTGCAACACCCCAGGGGCAGGGTGAGGGTCCTCAGAGGGAGGGGTGTGTGTGCAGAGGGGGGAGCGTGGCCAGTGGGGGTAGGCCAGGCTGGGAGAAAAGTGTCCCCAAGGGCAGGGAGTGGGGGCCGCACCCTTGAGCCCAGCCCTTGCTCCCCTGCCTCCCACCCCGGGTGACCTGGCACCTTTGCTCTCACTGAGCTACACTTTTTTTTTTTTTTTGAGACAGAATCTCACTGTGTTGCCCGGGCTAGAGTGAGTGCCGTGGCGTCAGCCTAGCTCACAGCAACCTCAAACTCCTGGGCTCAAGCGATCCTCCTGCCTCAGCCCCCCGAGCAGCTGGGACTACAACCATGCGTCACCATGCCCGGCTAATTTTTTCTCTATATATATATTTTTAGCTGTCCAGATAATTTCTTTCTATTTTTAGTAGAGACAGGGTCTCACTTTTGCTGGTCTCGAACTCCTGAGCTCAAACAATCCGCCCGCCTCGGCCTCCCAGAGTGCTAGGATTACAGGCGTGAGCCACCGCGCCCGGCCACTGAGCTACACTTTTGCTCTTTATTGCCACCGAACTCCCAGCATTGTGAGCGCCTAATAATACAAATGACTGTCCAGGGAGCAGTGACCCCTAATGCTCAGGGCTCTGGGTGTCCCGTGCACTTGAGCCTTGCAACAATCCTGGGAGGTGACTCTCCACCACGTCCCCGTGTTATTCACAAGGACACTCAGGCTAAGAGTTTTCTGGTGGTTGCAAAGTCCCTAACGGTAGACCTGATGTCAGAGCCGGGCCTTTGCTTGCCTCTAAAGGTGCCCTGTGAACCCCGTTATCATTCTTGGCAGGATGATATTTGCACTGACTATTCCCAAATTGCTTCCCTTCACTGTGTGAAGCAGCCTTTCCCTGCTGTCCTGGGAAGTTCGGAGTTTGACCTTGACCAGCAGGACTGCCGGCCGCTTGCTGGGCTCCTGCTCCGAGGGAGGCAGGGCGGGTAGTGGCGAGTGCCTTGGCTTTGGCACCACACAGAGCTGGCCTAGAAACCCACCTCTACCTCTTCCTAGCTGTGCGACTTTGGCCTGTTCCCTCCCACGGGGCAGAGAAGGGCAGCTGTCCTCCCACTGGACTTTGTGTCTGGGTCTGGAGCCCACCCTGCCCTCCACTGCCCGCTGCTTGGCCCCCAGATCCCCCATCGTGTTTAGTCCTCATCATCTCACACTAAGAGCTTCCCCTTCGGACATAACATTCCCCACCCCTTCCTCTTCCCACTACTGGGCAAGGGAGTGGCTTCGAGGCCCACACCTGGCTGCCCAGTTCTCCTCTGGTCTTATTTACTCACCAACTCACCGTGTGGCCCTGGGGATGGTGGGGGGAAAAAAAAATCTCTCCAGGCCTCAGTTTCCTCATCCAGAAAATGGGGATAAACACCCACCTTGTCTACGACCCCTCAGGGAACTTAGAAACCCTGGGACAGCCAGATTGAGTCTGGCATCTCCCATCACACAGAGGACTCCGAGTGGCAGCACCCCGGGGTGCAGACAGCACCTGGCCTGTTCTGTAGCTTGGCCCATCACTGCTCACCGAGTAGAGCCTCCAGCGGGCCACCAGCTCGTCCTCGGTCCCTGCCTTCGCCGTGGGCTCCGGGCCCTCCTGGGCCAGCCTCCGCAGGCCCTCCTTGAACTCGCCCAGTGCGGCCTCCAGCCGCCGGATCTGCTGCTCACAGGCGCCCCTGGACTCCTGCAGGCCCCGCAGCCGCTGCTCCTCCTCCTCCCTGAGGACGCGCAGCTTCTCCAGAACTGTCCTCATCTCCTCCAGTTCCCCAGTGATCTTCTCCGCGCCCAGAGGGGACGTGTTCTGAATGACCCCCGCAGACTGCTCCTCCAGCCGCCCCAGAGACGCCGCACCCCTGGGGAACTCTCTGGCGATGTCCTGAACAGAGAAGGGCGGGGAAGGGGAGAAACATCCGCTGCATTTCCCAGGCAGACCTGGGAATGCCGTGCCGAACGCTTGTTCCTAGACCCCGGGTTAGAGCCAGAGGGGCCTTGCCAAGCGAGATCCAGAAGCGAGACCTAGGAAGGGGGACTTGCAACACGGGAACTTGTTCCTTCCCCAGGTCTTCCTCACGTCACTGGACTAAGTCAAGGAGAAAGACCCTGCTGGGTGCTTCTCTTTCTGTTACACTTCCTGACATTTGTCAATCTTCCTTTTTAACAAAGAGAGAAGCAGCCTCAGGCTCGGAGCCCTCAGCCGGCAACACTGTGGGTCACGCAGGACCTAATGGCTCCATTTGGTTTCATTGCATTTATTTCTATAACTAAATACAATTATCTATTAATTACCTACTGATCGCAAATGGATGAATGGTGCTGGCTTTTCCATCTATGACGGTGATATACATTTTCTTTCTCAATAAATGATCACCAGTTTTTTAAAAAGCTAGCCAATTTAAATACAAATATTAAAGGAATAGTACAGGTGCTGCATTGTCGTGTAAAAAATTACAAAGTGGTCCTTGAATTACTGACGATAATCTATCCACTCACTTTACAGAGGGACTCAGGCTCGTCAGGCCAAGTGAGAAAGGCCAGAGTAGACCCCGCCCCCCCTGCAGGCTGATGCCACACCAGGCTGCTCCCCCCTTGGCACTACTGACTTTGGGGCTGGATGATTCCTCGTGGTGGGGGGCTGTGCTGAGCACTGCAGGGTGTTTAGCAGCACCCCCGGTCTCCACCTACTGGAGGCCAGTGGTGGCACCCAGTTGTGGCCAATAAAAATGTCTCTGGACATTGCCAAACGCCCCCCATTGCAGACCCCCTGGCCTAGGCTGCCATCCTGGGTCTCCAAATGCCCTGCTGGCTCCGAGATTTCCACACAGGAACCCAGGCCCTAAGTATTTTGTACAAGATTCCACGCTCCTTACAGGGGTCTGTGTGCCGTGGGTGTCTGTATCTCCCGGGCACCCAGCAGTGTCCTATTAAAAAAACTATGGCATGGTTGGCATGTGAGCACCCCCTCAGCAGACACCTCGGATTCCTCCGGTCTATGCGCGGCCGCGGTTACCTGCAGCACGGAGAGGCGGCGTGGGGTGGGCAGCTTGCAGTTCCGCCCGAGGCAGCCGTTCACTTTCTCCACCACGGCCTTCAGCCACAGCTGGAACTCGTCCACACTTGCCTGGTACTGCTCGTGCTCCCGGGCCACCCGCTCCAGCAGGGCCACGCGGTCCTGTGGGAGGGGAGAATCACCAGCCATGAGGGTCTCCAGCCCAGGCTGCCCCTGGCCTTTGAGGCCGGAGAATCAGCAGCCTGCCTGGGTGTGTGTGTGTGAGTGTGGGGGTGTGTGTGAGTGTGTGTGTGTGTGTGTGTTGAGGGTAGATGCAACCAACCCTCAGCCCTTTCGTGGGACACAAAGAGAACCCAGATGCTCTGTTCTACCTTATGAGCAATATGCCAAGAGACTTAGCTTTGGTGACCAAAGCAGGCTGGCACTGGACGCTGCCAACTGTGCAGCCACGTCCTAGGAATGGCCCTCAGGACTGGGGTGCAGTAAGAGCAACAGCAACAACAACATTAACACTACTACTACCTAACACTTATCATTTTGAACACTCGCCAAGTTGCTGGGAACTTGCTCTAAGAACTTCACGTGCGTGATCTCATGAACTCTCCTGACCACCCCGCAGGGTGGCACCATTATTATCCCAGTCTGACAGATGAAGACTAAGACGCAGAGAGATGAAGTGACTTGCCCAAGGTCACCCAGCTGGGCAAGTGCCAGGCTCCATTACACAACACGGTCTACAGGGTATGCGGGTAACTGACAAGCTGCCCCCACTTCCCCACAAATAGGATGACATTCACTGTGTGGGTTGGAACCATCTCTATTTTCAACCAATCCCACTGAAGGTCTAACCACACAGGGGCAAGATGATGTCCTGAGGTTGGCCGACCTTCGGGGAAATGACAGTGCCCCTGCTATAAGGCCCTCTGTGCTCCTAGAGACTCTGTTTTTCAAAACACTCCCTGATCACAGAGCTGTCTCCTTAAACCCCTCCCTGGCTTCCCCTTCCCCCCGGCTCAAGCCCAAGCCCCAAAGCCTGGTGGTCAAGGGCAGGTCCCCATGATGTGGCTCTGTGGTCCAGCAGTCAGAACCCTGGGGTTGGGAGCACACTGCCTGTGGCCTGAACTCCGGCCCCGCCTTGGGTACATAACTATCCCTTCTGTGCCTGAGTCCCCTCACCTGCGTGGTATGGTTAGCAACAACACCTGCCTCATTGGGGTGCAGTGAGATGAGATGAGTCAGAGCTCACCAACCCTAGAACTGCACCTGGTAGCTGGTGAGCACTTAATAAGTACCAGCCGCTGCTGATCACCTCCTGAGCTCCCCGGGCTCTCCTCACACCTCCGGAGGGTACCCATCGGCAATGCTAACCACTAGGCGACCCCTTCTTTCTCTGAAACCTTGCCCACTGCCCCAGGCTGAATTAACGGCCTTCCCTCTGTGTTCCCAAAACGCTGGGATGCATGCAACTCTATCACAGCACTTGTCTATGGTGTTGGCACCTGCTGGGGGAACCAAGATGTCCCTGGGGACAAGGTTGCCCTTTTCATTTCATCTCTCAGGGTCTAGCTCAGGGCAGGCTCTGTGACTGCCTCCTGGATGCAGGAAGAATAAACGTAGTGTCTGCCATGGGAGGGAAGTTTTCAAGGAAAGTCAAGAAAAGGGAAAGAGGTGACTCTCATTTAATAAGCACCTACATGTGCCTGGAGCTTGAAAGCATTACTGTATTTAATACTCACGACAATCACAAAACCCTCCCATTTTGCAAATGTCCAAACTGGAACTGGGACATCGTAGAACTCTTGTGGGCTTTACAGGTGAAATTCAAACGGGAAGTGTCGAACTCCAAGATCACTGCTTGAGCCCAGGGGGTGCCAGACTGTTTCCGTCACGGGCCATGTAGGGAATGTTTCAGCTTTGCCTGCCATACGGTTCCTGTTGCAACTACTCAACAGCTCGTGGGCTACTTATGCTGAAGCCCATAAGCAGCCGTAGATCATGTGTAAAGAATGGCTGCGTTCCAATACAACTTTAATTTGAACACTGAAATTTGGATTTCACATCATTTTCACACGTCAGGAAATATTTGGCTTTTCATTTTTTCCCAACCATTTACAAATGTAAAACACCATTCTGAGCTCACAGGTCACACACACACAGGCTGGATTTGGCGCACGGACCGCAGCTGGCCGATCTCAGACCTTCGCCACGGAGCCAGCTCATGTCCAGGGGTGTCCTGACCATCCGTGAGCTAAGTCAAAAGTTCTCGACTGGGAGGAGCGGACAGGCAAGTGGATTTGCAAAGCTTCCCTACGTACTTGTACATGCCTTCCCCTCCTTTGCGAAGCTCCTCACCCAATCTGGAAATATAATGCATTTAAACCTCGGCAGCCACCCACGGAGAAAATATCCCCATTGTAGAGATGGGGGAGCCCTTCTCCAATGACCTTCAGTGAAGAGCTCAATTCTCTGAAATTGCGGGTGCTGCTTGAACCCGAAAGTGGACCCAGACATGGCGGCAGCCCCCTTCGTGCTTCCTGCCAGCGGCTCTGGAGTCAGCGCTGGGGCCTCCCTGGCAAGCTCCCTCGCTGGGTCCCCTTCCTGAGGGCCCACTCACATCCATCAAAACCCTCCAGAGCGCGTCCCCCGGCCCCAGGAAAGGCTTATTTATGAAACAAAGTGGTTCGGGGATAACAAGCGGAGACTGGCCGATGCAAGCTCTCCTGTGAACGCGCCGGCTGGCGGCTCGAGCGCGAGAGTGGTGAGGCGCTGGCGCCCGGCCAGGGCCAGAGTAAATAAAAGTCTGCATGACAGGGAGCAGGCGCTCGAGAGGACACGTGGGCAGGGCAGGGATCCAGACGAGATCTGTGCCAGGCGTAACAAGTACGGGGCAGCCCGGGCCCAGCGCGCCGAGGATGACGGGCTGACAAATGGGAAGGTGTTCAACCCCCCATTAGAGCAAACAATTAAACCGTCAGAGGCCGGCAGGGCTGTCAGGACTGTCAAAGCACGGCCAATGAACAGGGGCCGCGTGGATTTACGCCTCTGCACGAGCAGCTCTGATTCATGGCCGAGATGCCAGACGGACGCGCCTTCTGTGAGGGCTGCCTGGGGACGCAGGGAGACGGAGGATGCCACTGTTGGCCTTCAGAAAGCAGAACTGGTGGATTAGAAACAAACAAACAAGACTCTCCCAGCAGCCAGCCTGCTCTGTCCATATTTCACTTGCAAATGCGGCGGCTTCAAAGCGTGCTGCTGCTCCCCTCTGGGCTTCACCGGTGCCCTAATCAATAATCTCCTCCAGGGCTCGGTCAAAGGCTACAGTCCAGGGGGGCCCCACGGTGTTTCTGTCCCCATCAACACGACAGGCTTTGCTAAGTAACATGCTGGATGTCAAACGTGGGCTTTTATAGGTGAGACAATAGCCTGTTACCCAGCATGAGGGACAGGTGGGCTCTCACAGGTGAGAGCAGAGGTAGTAATACGTACCATACCTCAGAGACCCTCCCCACCCTGAAGCTAGGCCTGGACCCCTGGGAAGACACCAGGGCTGGTCCTCACAGGGCCCTCGCCCTGTCGCTGGGGTTAGAGGACGGCCTCGAGGGAGCCCTTTTAGCAAGGGGAGGCCTTTGTCAGGTGGACAGAGCGGGGGCCACGAGGCATCGAGGCCACCAAGGATCTTCAGGGGCCCCTGGACACACAGAGTTCCCCACCCTGCTCGGGATGGGGCCAGAGTCCTTCCAAGAGCTGGAAGGCCGGGTGTGCCCAGGAGGTTGATGCCTGGGGCCACGTCCCTCTTGGCAGACGAGGCCCTTGGTGGAGGGAGCCTACATCTCTTGCCAAGGGCGAGGTGGAAGTTCGCCCTCTCAGGAGCGGCTTGGTCTTCTGAAGGTCAAGGCGCCCTGTGGAAATCTGAACGAAGCCATAGCTCCTCGCCCCGTAAAAATGCAGCCCCATTCGACATTTTCAATAAAACCTCAGAGGGGCCGGGGGGCCTTTCCCGCCCCTCCCCACTGACCTCTCAGTCTTCCCCACGGCCAGCCCTGGGAGAGACAAGAAACACCTCCACGGTGTCCCACGACCCTCCCACCTAAGAGCTACAGGGGCTGCCTGTGAGTGACAGCAAAGTTCCCAAACCTCTGGTGTCCAGACAGAGATGATCAAAGGTCCTGGGCTTCAGCCAACAGCTGAAAAAGCCAAACCGAACCCACTCGTCCCTGCAGGATCCAGTCACACTACGGACACCAGCGCCCCATGTCGACGG
Organism: Propithecus coquereli; assembly: GCF_000956105.1. Taxonomy (NCBI): domain Eukaryota; kingdom Metazoa; phylum Chordata; class Mammalia; order Primates; family Indriidae; genus Propithecus; species Propithecus coquereli. The sequence continues at coordinate 165,680 of NW_012148731.1, forward strand.
TGGGCTCGGAACTGACCAGCTCGTCTGGCAGCTCTGAGGGCCTCCACCAGAGGGGCAGCTTCCTCCCCATGCCATCGCGGCCGGCTCTCACAGGACAGAGGCCCCCACGCTCCTGCCCCGGGACCCTGCAGCTGGGCCTCTGCCTTGTGAACCCTGGAAGCGAATGCACCCTCTTCCTGGAGCTGCAAACCTGCCCTCTGCCCTCCCAGCCTGACCCTGATGCGCACAGGTGCAGTGACTCACCTGGGACCTGAGCCCACCTTGGGAGCACCTAGCACTTCTGGTTCTTTCTATTGGGGCACTAGCATCTGACCCTCAGTTTTTTTAACCCAAAAAAGGGGCCAATAACATCTTCTCTATCTGCTTCATAGGTAGGCTTGGGGATCAAATGAGTTCAGAGACATGAAGAGGCTCAGAAAAGGTAGCACCCATGGATAAGAGCTGTGATTTCTATTGTCTTTTGGGTCACGTGAGGGGAGAGCCCCCTGAAATGACAACGAGGCTCTCTGAGGAGATCATTTCTGCATCTGGGCCAGAATTGGCGCCCACCTGGCGCCCCAGCATCTGCCCTCCACACACGTGCACACACACGCACGCACATACATGCACCGACCACTTTGCGTTTCCTCTCCTTTGCACCCTACGCCAGGGGCTCTCTACTGATGGGCACATCACCTGTTTCCCGCACCATCACAGCAAGGTGACAGGTGCCTGTCTTGTCTAGGCCCGAGGGGCAGCCCTGGAGAGAGGAGCGCTGTTAAGCCTGCCTTTGCCCCTTGGGACTTGGCAGGGCCAGATAAGGGCCAACTGGTACATGTGCAAGAGCCAGGCTGGACCCCTGCCGTGCCCATCCATTCGGGTTCCTGTGTAGCTACTCCAGGAACCTCCTGTCGCTCCCCTCTGGGGCCCTGGGGATGGCTCACCTTCAAGCTACAGGGGCAGAGTTCTCATTCATTCAATAACTAGTTCTGAGCACCTGCTGTATGCCAAACACCGTTGTTGCTTCTCTTTATTCTCACTGCTGCTGAAAATAGAGTTGATCCTTTATATTGGAGAACACTTGCCAGTTTTCAAAGAGCTCACGTGCAGCTCACACAGCCTCGTGACCTGGGTACAGGGAGGGTGAGCTGCCTCAATGCCACACAGCTGGGAAGCAGCAGTGCCTGGCCCGGAACCCAGGTCCCTCCCCAAGCTGTCACGGGCCAGAGTCTCGCTCCTGATGGAATCCTTATCTCTGCTCATTATAGAATTTATGTCCTCTAAATTGTCAGCATGAAGAACCCAGGAGGCTTCTAGACCAAGCACTGTGGCAGACTAGATAGCCTGAATGCCCTTCCCCTACAGAGAGCCAGGAATGCTGGATAAGACATAACAAGCATTGTTAAAACAGAGACCCACGTCGCAGCAAGGTGAGGGATGTCCCCGTGGACCAGGAGTGCAGATGCTACGGAACCCAGCCTGTGAGACTCACACGTGTGCCTGAAGTCTCGGTTACTAGAGCTTGGGTTTAATGCTCAAGGCAGAGTAAGAAGTAACATTTGGGCCCAGAGGAAGCAGAGACCACTGTGGAAAGGCAGAACCTCAAGTGGCTGCCCCCCACCCAGCCAACGGTGAACTAGAAAAAAATCTTTCCACAAACATAACATGAGAAGGAAGCTTTACGTGTTTTAGCCTGAGCTTAAAAAAGAAACCGACCAACCAACCAAAAAGAAAAAAAAAGCCCAATCACCTTTCAGAACATGGAGCTGGAGCCTATTGCATGATTTTGGCTTGGGGTTCACATTTAGGGTGCCCACTCGATCAGGAACCCCCAAGTTAATACAGTGGCATGAAAATAGAAACCAGGAAGGTAAATCTCCAGGGGAGCCCAGCCAAGGCTGACACAAAGCCCCCCCGGGGTATGTCCCAGCCAGGGGATTCTGCAGATGAAGCCCTGCTTAGGACGAGCCCACAGCTTTAAGTTACAAAGCCCCCAAGGAAATAATTCGCCATGTCAGGAGACACAACAGACAATAGCATTAGACCCTGGAACTTCAGGGACCAGAACAACCCGGTGGAGACTGTGAGGTAGGTACGCTCGGAATGAGTAAGAATATACGCTGCGTCTGGGGGGATTGCAAAATCTCAGGGGACGACGACATAATTAAAAAGAAAAAGAACGGGTGGACATAGTAAAGGACTAAATAGAATTTCTAAAAAGAAAAATAATAGAACCTAATAACTCAATGAAGTGTCTCAAAATCAAGGCAGGAATGAGGTGAGGGAATGCAAACAAAACCTGGACAGAGGGATGGGGGAGGGCTAGAGAGAGCAGAGAAGGGTGGGCAGGAGGAGGAGGGAAGGGAGGCCGGAGGGAGAGAAAGAGAAGAGAGGAGAGGAGGGAAGCTGTTCAGGTGAGAGCAAATGTCACAGTCAGCCGGTCACCACGCCATATGCGCATGAAGCACTGAGCAAGACTGGATGTCTGGAAGGTGGACAGTGGGTGGGTGGGTAGTTAGGTGATGGTAGATAGTAGACAGTGAGTAGTTAGGCGGTGGAGAGCGGGAGGAGTGAATGGTGGGTGCAGAGGTGGGTGGGCTGACGGGTAGGTGAATGAGTAGATGGACGGGTGGGCAGGCGATTAAGTAGTTGAAGAGATGAACAGGAGATTGGTTAGCTTGGTGGAGAGGCAGATGGATGAGCGAGTCAACAGATGGGTAGGAGGGTGGGTGGATGAATACATGGTCAGGTAGGCAAGCGGATGGGGTGGCAGGGGGTGGATGGTGAGTGGGAGGTTGGTAGTTTAGTGGGGGGAGAGGGGTGAGTAGGTAGACGGACGGGAGGCGGGTGGATGGAGGGTGGGTGGGTGAAGGGTGTTGGGTGGGTGATAGTGAGCAGGTGAGTAAATGGATAGACAGTCAGTGGGCAAACAGGTGGCTGGATGGGCAGATGGGGGGATAAATGGGTGGGTGGGTGGGGATGGAGCCCACCAAGCCTCACCTGGGCTTTGGCCTTCACCGCGTCGTACTCGGCCTTCATCCTCTTCTGGGCGTCTTCGTCCACGCTGGGGTCCCCGATCCTGTTGAACAGGGAGGCGGCCTCCTCCAGCAGCCGGTCCAGGAGCACGGCCTGGCTGTCCACGTTGTGCAGCAGCACCTGGGCGTGGCTCAGCTGCCACTGCTTCTCCTTCAGGCCCAGCTGCAGCTCCACGCGCGGCTCCAGCGTGACCGTCATCTTCTGGAACCAGCGGTAGAACTCGTCGCGGGCCAGCAGGTACTCGCTCCAGTGCAGCCACACCCACTCGATGCGGCTGTGGGCAGAGACCCAGGGCTGTGAGGGGACCCAGCGGCTTCTGGGTGGGAGGCCGTGGCCCTCCCCAATCCCAGGGGGCTGTGGGATGGGGGCACGATGACACCCGCTCTGGACTCAGAGTTGCCTCCCAGATTTGGATAAGACCCTCCTGTGCAGTGAGGCTTAGGCCAGGTACCCCAGATTCCAGACTCGCTCCCAGAACCACCAGCCTTGGGGAGGCAGCTTGGGGAGCCCTTCAGCCCCAGCACCCCGAATTCTGGCCCTGGCTCCCACTATCCATGCACGGACACCCCCAATCATTTCTCTGTGGCGTTGGGACTCTGAACACAGCTGCCCCTGCCCTCAGCACACGCGGGTCCTCTGACAGGCAGGAGACGGCTGCTGGGAACGTGTCCGGTCACCCGCAGAGCACCACTGTGTCTGTGGGCTCGTTATACCCAGTGGGGATGGAAGGCTGGGGGCCTGTGCGTGGGTTCCAGGGGGGTGTGAACTCACTTCATAAACCTGCCTCGTCACCTGCCTCATTTTCCCCATCTGTAGCATGAAGGTGGCTCTATCTCCCCAGCCAACATTAAGCCATTTTGCTTGGAATGTAAGTGCAAGGGTGTGGAAAGCAGGAAGCACTGTGCAAATGTCATTCCCATCTCCACTCACAGTCCTGCTCTGTAAGAGCAGGGAGGCTGGCAGCTCCTGTTTACTGAGGGCCTACTTTGTGCCAAGCACTGTGCCTTGCTCTTGACCTTGGCTATCCCCTTCCATCCTCCTGACGCCCTCCAAGGAGCACTTGATTACCCCCATTGTCCAGAGGAGGCACTTGAAGTTCAGAGAGGTTCAGTAACTTTCCTGAGGCCACACAGGAAGTGATCAGCGAGGCAAAAGTCAATGCCAGGTCTGAGTCTCTGTTCCTCCCCCAACCCCACACAACCACCCCCTGGCTTCCTGGTACAAGTAGGGAATCTGGGTTGCAGTGCCGGCAGGGCAACTGGCCTTCTTTCTCCAGAGCCGCTCTGTCATTCTGCTGCAGGACGTGCTCACAGCCAAGTCTGTTAAGAATTGCTGGGAAAACATGCCGGGCTCTCAGTGTCTATTGCCATCGTTAAGCTTGATTATAATTAGAAAGAGGCAGGCAAGGCTGGCCCAAATCCCAAGAGAACATCCTGTCCCCAGAAATCCCAGGACTGGAGAAATGTCCCTTGGGCAGAGGTCCCCAGCCCTGGCCACCCTACCTGTGACAGTGAGTCATGTAGGTGACCGTTTCCTCCCACTGGGCCTTGATGTCCTTCAGCCGGGCCAGGATCTCGGGCCTCTGGTCCCTGGGGCAGCATGCCAGCAGGGCTTCAGCCGCCCGCAGCGCCAGGGCCACCTTCACACGCCCCTCGGGCTCCAGCTGGCATATTTGCTGTTGTGGACACAAAAGCCAGTTTCCAGGGTGAGGCAAATGCAGACAGAGCCAGGACCCGGAGGCCAGAGGAGCCGGGGTTCACATGGCGGGCCCTGCACCCGCACAGCTTCTACTGGGGCCCTGGGCAACCTGCTAGGGGCTCCGAGGGTGGCGGGCGGGAGCCGCAGAGGTTGGCGGAGAACCGCCCTGTGCCCCCTGATGAAACCAAGTTCTTTCCCTGCCCCACTGAGCCCGTTTCCAGCTGTGCGAACTCAGATGAGGTTCATCTCTCCTCGAACTTGGTTTTCTTATCCGTGAGGTGGAGGTATTGATCGCATCTACCTTTCCGAAGTTTTGTCAGGATTAATGAGAAAATGCATGTAAGGCGCATGTCACAGCACATCTGAGCATCTGCCTCTCAGGTGGGCTGCAGGGAGCCGGCTCGACGCAGGGCCCCAGCTGAGGCTCCGGAATCATCTCTGCTGTCGCAGTCTGCGCCAAGGCCTTGCTGCTGGGCGGCTCCCCGCAGAGACCAAGCACAGTGGAAACGCCAAGGCAGGCCCATTCCTGGGAGGCGCCGGCTGAGTGACTTTAACTCAAGGACAGCCTGCAGCCTTGCAAACTCTCAGAGTCCACGGCAGTGTGAGACGCAGCCTCCTGCCCCCACCCCCCTCCCTGCTCTCCTGGCCTTGGGGCCAGGCCTGCACCCCTCTCACCCGGCTCTCCCAGCCTCTCCCAGCTCCCTCCCTCCCCATCTTCTCTCGGGGCGCTCCCCTAATAAATGCGTGCACGTTGAATCTCATCTTGCCATCCGCTTCCCGGAGGACGGAGACTAACACAGGGTACCCTGCACATCCTCAGTGTCAGCGCTAGCCGTCGGCACGATTCTCGGTTGTTAGCCCAGTTCACTGGCAGCCACGGCTTGGTCTCTGTAGTCAAATATGCCTGGACACCAATTCCAGCGCCACTCCTACCACCTGTGTGACCTTTGTCAGGGGACGTCAATCCTCCAGGCCTATGAAATGGGGGAAGACCACGGTTGTGCTGCCAGTTGCAGTGAGCGTTAGGCGATGCGGGGGGAGCCCTTAGCACGCTGCCTGGCCCACGCCACGTTCTCAGTCACTAATTGTTCCCTATTAGTATTATCTTTTCTTTTTAGAGAGAGGGTCTCACTCAGTCTGTTTCCCACGCTGGAGTGCAGTGGTGTGATCATAGCTCACTGCAACCTCCAACTCCTGGGCTCAAGCGATCCTCCTGCCTCAGCCTCCTGAGTAGCTGGGACTACAGGCACGTGCCACCATGCCCGGCTAAATTTTTAAAAAAATTTTTGTAGAAATGGGGTCTCATTATGTTGCACAGGCTGGTCTCAAACTCCTGGCCTCAAGCTATCCTCCCTCCTCAGCCTCCCAAAGCGCTGGGATTACAGGCATGAGCCACTGCACCTGGGCATTGGCATCTTTTACTTGCCTTTGGGTCGTATTTCCTGACAGCACACGTTTGCCTAAAGCTCAAGCCCAGATCCCCAGCTGTCTCCCTGGGGGCTGGTGGTCAGTTTCCTGAGACCGTTGTCCCCGTGACCTGGTTGTCTCTGACCCTATTCAGTGGATGGGGTGGACGAAGGGCTCCTGACATCTCAAATGCTGCCCCACTGACAGCTGTGCCACCCCAGGCAGGTCACTCAACTACTCTGGGTCTTCCTTTCCCATTCTGAGACGGTGATAACAATCTGTTTTGTTACCTCACAGGGTTATAATAATAATTTTTAAAAGACTATTAATTAAAACATGGATATAAGTTAGTGTACTTTGTAAACGGTTAAGCAGTTGGGCACTGGTCCCAATCCTTTTTGTCACTTCGTATGCTAACGGTTAATGACGATGATGATGATGATGATGATGATGATGATGGTGATGGTGATGATGATGATGGTCCCCCACAGAGGGACTTGCCGTCCTACATGTGTTATCAAAAACAAGATTAAACAAGCTCCCCCCACAGCTTGCCTTTGTGTGCACATGAGGGCGTGGGGCGCAGGTAGAGTGGAGAGACGAGAGCGTCCCCAAGACAAAGACAGTTTATTTGTCCGAGTAGAGGATGTGGCAGGGTCCCCGAGGGTGGTGGCTGCAGCGAGCGCCCAGACAGGGACCTCCGAGTCCCTCTTGGCAGTAAGCAGCGACGTGAAAGACAGAAGTAGCTAGCATGGGCTAAAGATCCGAGGGCCACTGCGGAACGTTCTGGACTGAGTATGATTGCTCACCCGGGACATTTCATACCACCTGGGAGCAGGGTCCCCCAACGTGGCTGAGGATGGATTTCTCACCATCCAGAGAGAGGTTTAATTTGATGAAAAAGAGTAAGACGTTACTTCAGACTCCCAGGGCTGTGAAGGAGACTTCGTACTCCCCGAGACTGCCGATGGGCATCGTGGTAACTCCAGTTTTACAGACGAGGCCGCCAGGGACCCACAGAAGCCACGAGCACTGCAGAAAGAGTCTCTGCAGCAGTCAGAGGCCTCCCCTACACCTGCTGCCCAATTTCAGCTTGGGGGGAGTCCCGCTCTAGAAACCAAGGGTGCCAACGACTTCGGGGAAGAAGAGAAATTCAATCTCTCTTTGCCGCACCCAGGAGGAGCCAGCCAGGCCCGGAAAGTCCCGACAGTCCCGAGCTTGGCATCCTGATTGCACGATCTGCCCCAGGCCTGTGGATCCTGGCCCTCCTTGTCCTCGTATTGGAGACACAGGCTGGACTGAGGGACAGGAGGGGTGGACGTGGAGACCCTGAGGCCCCCTGCCCTTTCAAGCGAGCGAGTTTGATGCCTCCCTGCTGAACGGAGAGCTCTTCCCGAAACGCCGTCCAGTGAGACGTCTGTTGTGGGGCTGAAGCCAGGAGAGGCCAGAGGCCGTGGCTGAGCTGCCAGAGCTGAATTTTGAGAAGTAGATTCCACCCTCCTTCGCTGCCGTGATGACTCCGCTCTTTGGCTGGCGCCCAAGGTTCTTTATAGCCCGTCGCCAGCAAGGATGTGGTCCAGGAGTGCTTGGCAAAGGCTGCTCTGCCCCTGGGCAGGAGTACTAGAACTACGGCCACAAAATTACTCCGATTTGAAGCAGCCAATGAGGGCAGCGGTAACGTGGGGACCAGAGGGAGGGAAAATCTCAGGGAGGAGAACCAGGAGACCGGGAGAGTGGAGGAATGGGGTTTACTAGGGTTTTCCCTGAACACAGCCAAGACCAGCTAACCAGCAGCTGAGCAGTTGCTGGGCCCTGGGGTCCTGGATGGACAGGACATAGCCCGGCGCTTCCAGGCTGGGGGAGGGAGGGCTGCAGACAAGAGCACAGACGACGGCAAAAAGAGCCATAAGAGACCACAAAGCACCATGGGAGCTCAAGGAGGGATAAGGGAAATCCAAGAAGGCTTCATGGAGGAGGTAGCCTCAGCAAGCAAGCCTTAGAGATAGTGCGACAGTTAGAGAAGGGGGTTTGTGCAAAGGTAGGGAAGCAAGATGTATTTAGGAATGGGTGCATTTGGCTTTTGCAAGCTAAGCCCCTGGAAACGCTAGGGTGCCCCTGACCAGGACGGGGCCTGGGGGCCTGTGAGGAAGCTGCCTGGCTGCGGCCAGGACCCAGGTGCAAGGCTGGGAACCAGAGAGCGAAGAGAACAAGATGCAAGACCAGCTCCTGGGGGCTCGGGCTGGCAGGGACAGCACACGTGGTATGTATCCCGGCCTCTAAAACCACAGGGAACAACCGCCCCTGTGTGCCCAGCTCTGCCACAATACCCTGCACTGTGCCAAGTACGGACATAGATTATTTGCCTTAATCTTCCCTCCTTCCTGCAAGGCAGTGACTGTCCCTTTTCCCAGGAGCAAGCTGAAGTTTAGGGAGCTCTGGAAATCTCTCCTGAGTTGCCACAGCCACGGCAGTATCGGAGCCCAGGCTTCCTGGCCCCAGCACCCAAGCCCTCAACCTCTGAGCCCTGTGCATCCTGCCTCAGGAGGTGCAGTCCCTCCAGTCGCCCAGTACAGAAGGCTTCCACTCCGCGGGGAGTCTCGAGTCTCCTGCAACCCCTTGGCAACACAGGGGCGAGGGGGCCCTTCCCCACTTTACAGATGGGAAAATGAGGTTCCAGGAGGGCATGGGACCCATCCCCGGCCACACAGCTACTAAGGGACAGAACGAGATTGGAACCCGTGTCCCTGTCACTGTAGCACTGGAGACGTGACATGCTTAATTGAATTGGTGAAGGACTCACAAGGGAACCCAGGGGAAGTTCCGTGGGTGGGTGGGGAAGGCCCCAGCTGCTCACTTTCCCAGATGGCAAGAGAGAAATGTTTTCTTTCTTATTGTGAAGTTGGTTTTGAAATGTCAAAGCACACAGAAAATGCAGCGTGTCTGAGCCCCGTGGGCGGAAACAGTGGCAGAGAGCCCAGGATGTGACTCCTCTCTGCCTGGACCCACCTAGGGCTCACCTGATGGAAGTTCTCTCTCTGCCTTGGCCCGTCCACTCTGGCCTAGCTGACGGCCCTTCCTAAGAGCTGCCCTTGCCTTCGCCTAAGCCAGACCCACCACCAGGAGGTAAAGAGCTGCCACAAAGGTACAAAGGTCCAAGTGCTAAGCGCCCTGAGACAGTGGGTACACGTGCGGGGCTGCGATGCTCAGACAGAAAAGGTCATGTGTCGGGGTTGAGACAGGGGAAAGGTTGGTCAGGAGAGACTCAGGGATGAGGGAGTGTTTCATTTCTCGTGCACACCCAGACCCAAACAAAACAGCGTTCCAAGTAGAGGCAACACTGGGACAAAGGCTCGATGATAGGAAATCAAGGGGCTTTTCTGCCAACAGGAGAGTGTGAGCTTGGGAGATGTGACAGTGGGGGCAGCTGAGGCTGGAAAACAGGGTCATGTAGATAGTGGAGGAGTTTTGATGCCAGGTGAAGTTTGGTTTTCTTTGGTGGGCAATAGGGAGCCATGGAAGGTTTTAGAGGAGGAGAATAGAATCACGAGACCCATGTTAAGGACATTCCTTATATGCTTGTGTGGCTACCCTGGTTATTTGCATACCTGTCTCCCCCTAGGCCGTGAACCTTCAAGAGCAGGGTGTGCCTCACCCACGTCCATAGCCCCGGGTGCAGCTGGATGGCAGAAAGAAGGGGTGGTCTGCTCTTTGTGATCTGTCAGGGAGGCTTCCCCCCAGATGGTGAAGTGAGCAGACAAGGGAGCTAGAACGTGAGTGAGAAAGCCCCCCAGGCAGAGGGAGTGGTACGTGCAGACTCAGTTTCCCCAATTGAAAAACGCAGATAATGGCTCCTGCCTCCTGATGTTCTGGTGACGCTTAAACCAAACATGGACTCTGAAAAGGTGATGTAAATGCTTAATTTTTACTGTCCACTTCCAAAAAAAGCATGAAATATTTGTAACAAAATGTACAAAATCAGTAAGACAACATGCAAAAAAGGAAGCACACAGGGAACCAGGTGTGGGGTCACCACCGCTCCCAGCCTGGCTGGGTGAGGGTTTGCCGCAGGAGAAGGTAGGTCCTCCTCTAAGAGCAACCATTGTTGGGTGATAAGGTAGAATTATGGGATAGTTAAATGGATGTGGCCCCAGAAGTGTGTAAGTCAACTGCTCCATTTACGGATGGGAAAATGAGGCCCAGAGAGGGACAGGGACTTGGTCAAAGTCACACAGCACTCTAGCATCAGCATGGAGATTACAACTCAGGTCTCTGACTCTTAGTTCAGGGTTCTTCCCCTTGTCCTCAGCAGCCCACTTTCAGACCAGGGCACCACGATGCCCGGCCAGGCACTGGGTACCAGCCCTTTAGTGCTACTTGGACTGAGAAACTGCCTTGCGCCAGGTGGGTGGGTAAAGTGAGACCCTGGCTCTGAAGCAGCTCAGGGAGTCACTCCTGTCACTGGGCAGAGCCCCCTCCTTACCCGGCTGAAGACACACCTGGGCTAACCCAGACCAGGCAGGGACCCCAGCCACACGGAAGCAGGGAAGGAGCCGGCTGGGGATGGGGGACCCACCTGGCTGCATGGGTGCCCCTGCCGGGACGGGAGATCAGAGGGCATGCTCTTAGTCCCTCACCAAGAGTGTGGCCCACGGACCAGCAACTATGGCATCACCTGGAACTCTTCAGAAACGCAGGCTCTGGGCCCCACCTCCACCCACCTGATTAGACTCTCCATTTAAACAAAACCGCCAGGAGATCCGTACACACATCAAAGTTTGAGAAGCACCGTCTAGCCCAGCCCAGCAGGAAACCCAAGGTCCCAGGGGGAGGGGCACAGATGGCCCAGGCCACAGGGACCCAGGGCCACGCCTCTACGTACCTCTGTCTCCCGGAGCCTGGCCTCTAGGGCCGCGCGGGGCCCCTGGGTGTTGTCATTGACCTGCAGCCGCTCCTGCACGGCCTTCATCCACGCCTGGGCGTCCTCCACGCTCCTGTCGAAGCCCTCCTGGGGCTGCTGAGTCATGGCGCCTGCAGGGGCTGGGGAAGGACCACAGGGGATCAGCAGGGGCTTTGGGAGGCCCCCACGAAGGCTGGTGGGTGGGGACAGGCCCACGCCCCACCACCAACACCCTCCCTGTGCTCCTAATTGAGTGATACAGCCAGCGTGTTTGTCACACAGCCAACGCACTAGAGATGGCAGGAAGGAGAACAGGTCCGGCCTCTTGCTGCCACTGGCCAGGAGAGAGGCTCAGGGTGCCGCCGGGCTGGCAAAGCGTCTTTCTCTTTAGCCCCTCAGCTTCCCTGCTCCCTCTTCCTCCAGCCTGGGGCTCCTGGGCAAATCTCTTCTGTCTGTTCAGGCTGAAGGCCCGGACCTCAGAAGTACAGTCTGAGATGCCTGGACTCATGATGAAAACTGACTTGAATAGATCAGAGAGGTCTCGACCTAAGGAACATAGTTTTAGGCATCGGCCAAGCTGACGCCAGCCCTGAGCTCCACCTGAGGTCAATGACCCTCTCAGGCTGGGATGGCCATGTTAGCAGCGTGTTGTCCCTCCTTCTCCACCGCCCTGGGTCCACGGCAGCTGCTGCCCATCAGCTGGCTTAGTGCTAGCTCTGCAACCCTCTTGCTGCTTCTGCCTTAGGGGATGCCCGCCTGCTGGCATAGGTCACCCGTCAAGCCAACTCCCTTTGCTCGACTGCCCACCCCGCAGCTCACCCTGGGCTGTGGCTGCAAAGTCTCAGGTTTTCTCCTGTGACTTTCTCAAAGCCCAGGCAAAACCCTTCCGTATTCCAGTTCTAGTTGTCTGCTTGTAGTAACTACAGCCTGCTTTGGATTAAAGTTACTGATACGCGTGTTTTATGGGAAAGGATTGCATCCAGCTTATCCTCCAGCCTCCCACGATGCCTTGCACAGAGTAAGCCCAATGTTGTTGAACTAGCCCAGAATGGGTACAAGTTTAATGCACCAAAAAGCTCACCACACCATCATATAAAATCGCAAAACAAAACAAAACTAGAAACAACCTAAGTGCACAGTAACAGGGGGTTAGTTCGTTAAAATACGGTATACTTGCACTTTTGAATATTATGCAACCAACGCTTAACATGAATTTACAAAGGGGAATTTTTAAGATATAAGGATAATACAAAAAAATGAGCCAAAATTATATATTGAGTAGTCACAATTCTATAGCTAATAAAAGCAAAATGAAACATTAACAACCACAAAAAACAACACTCAGAAAAAGGCTGGGAAGTCTTGTCATCAGAGGGTTCGTGTGACTGGGCCAGAGCCAGGGCGTGTGGGCAGAGTGTCCCTGGCCACTCCCAGGCCTGGCCCTGAAGCACATCCCATGCAGCCCTGTGGTCCCTCTCTCCTTGGCGTGGGCAGGGGCACGGTGACCTTGGAGTCCACTTGGTTAAGGACGATCATCTGTGGTTGATGGGATCACCACTGGAAGGTTTTTTTCCTTATTTTTTCTCTTAGCCATTTTGTGAATTTTCTAGAAAGGTCAATTACGACTTCACAATGAAAAATATAAATAAAACCTTTCCTTGACATTGGCTACATTGTTTATTGGTTCTTTCTTCTCAGTCATCAGTTGGCTATTCAACAAGCACCCGCTGGGAACCAGGACGCACCCCCATGGGGCCGAGGGTCAGGTCGGGAGTCGGCCAGGGGAAGGGCTGCTGACCCAGCGGGCTGTGCTCTGCGACTGGGCCCGAGATTCTCCCTGTGTGTTGTTTTCCTTCCAGAGTTGTTTTGATTTTTTCTAACAACTTAATATGTCCCTTGCAGCCACTCCCTGTTTTTGAAAAGCACATTAGAATGTGAGGCGTTTAAATTGGTTCGCTGTGGCTCTAATTTCTTGTCTAGTGTGTGGCTTGGCTGGCTTCCAAAAGCTCAGCTTTTATTTTTATAAAGCAAGGAATGGGAGGGACAGAAACGAGTCTCCCTGCGTTTCAGATGACAGGACAGTGGGGCCCCATGGCTCTAACCACCAAAACGCAGCGAGGCTTTGGACAGCCCCTCTCATCGAACATGCCCGTGGCCCGTGAGGCACGGGGGTCTGACGAACCCCAGGTGCGTTGTCACATGGAACACAAGGGCCAGCAGGACGAACGGGCTGTGGGGGCCTCAGACTGATCAGCCCCATGGGCTGGGCGAGGTTGCAGGTACAGTTCAGGAGGCCCGGGCCTCCTCTTGGCCTATCCTGCCAAAACACTTGGCTTTAATTCAATGACACAAACAGGAACCAAGCTCCGAGCCATGGCACCAACCAACAGGCAGCAGGCACTGTCCCTGCCCTAGAGAAGCTCTCTGCCCGACAGAGAGGCTGCGCATAGAACACAGTGTGGCTGCAAGTGGACGAACCACAAGGGGGGTTGGCAGGAGGGGCGTGGGGAGAGGGCTAAACTTTGCCGTGAACCTCTTCTCAGAGTAAGGGCTTTAAATGCCAAGAATAAAGTGCAATGAATTGCAAAGGAAACAATCATGATAAAACCTAGTTACCAAATACTAAAAATCAAATTCATGGGATACACACACACACACACACACACACACACACACACACACACACTTCTTTATTAACACATTAAATCACAAGACCTAACAATGGGCTGAGCACAAACAACATGTCAAGATACCAGCAACTACCACAATGAAGCCAAAAACAAACATGTGACAAAGTTCCAGGTGCTGCCAATGCCAGAGGGGGTTGGTTTTGCCTTGTGTGTAATTCAAGGACATGCTGTCAGTTAGAGGTGAGTAGGACGGCGTTAGTTTCCCATCCAAGTTCACGGGCCCCTGAATTCTCTCCGCAGGCCCCTGTCAGTCCCTGGGCCCCAGGTGAGAGTCCTGCTCTAGGCCTCCCGAGGCAAGTCACCAGCCCTTCGTTAATGTCAATGGAGGGACGAGTGAGCAGATGAAGTGACCCGCAGTGCTGGGTTGGAAGAGGGGTGGGGACTTCCTAAATGCCTAGTTACGGCCAAGGTGGGGACAGCAAGAGAAGGTCCTGGACTTGGAGTCTGAACATTTTCCCTGAGCAAATGCCTTTGCCTCTCTGGGCCTCAGTATCCCCGTCTGCACACTGTGGATGCTGAACAGGGAGTCTCTGAGGGACCCCCAAGATTGTGGGCTGAGAGGGTCCCTATTACCGAGACCCCTGGGAGCCAGGTCAAGCCCGGCCAGAGCTGGGCCTGGGGACCAGCCCCTGCCCTCAGACTGTCAGCCTGGTCTGGGCCCCAGCTCCTTTCTCTGCCCGTGGGACCCCCTCAGCCAGCGCTGAGCACCGCTCCCCACATCGCTGCGCCCTCGCCGGGGGCGGTGAGCCAGCTCCCTCGGCTGTAGCTACTCGCAGCCGCCAGTCACTCCCTGAACCACTTCCAAGGGGGATGGTCAGGGGACATGTTACATCAGCAAGGGGGCAGGGGGCACACTGTTCCTGTACAGGGCCAGGCAGCAAACCTTTTTAGCCTTTGTGGGCCACAAATAGTCCCTGTTGCACAGTCTTCCTTGTTTCTACAACCCTTTAAAAACGCAAGAGCCATTGTCAGCTCACTGGCTGAACAAAAGCAGACCACAAGCCGGCCTTGGCCTACAGGCTGTTGTGTGCCAACCCCTGTCTTGGATGGTCCCAGGCTGCAACCAGCAACTGCAGAAAGCCCAGCTGCCAGCCAAGCTAGATGGCCAAGTGACCCCACAGGCATGTGTCCAGGACAGGGCTGGCCTCGAGGTCAGAAAGACCTAGAATTGATCCCGGTGGTCCAAGCCCAAAGACTCACTAGCTGTGTGACATCTGGCCAGTCACTTAACCTCTCTGGGTATCCACCTCCTCATCTGGAAAGCGGGAATAATATCTGGATTAATGATTAATGAAAATGCCACCTATCCAGATCGTGGGGTACATGCCATGCTTGAAGCGGTTCCCTTTTTCCTAAATGCATGTGTCAGGCGCAGGCTTTCCCTCCCTAGGGACCTGCATCCAGACCGTGGCTCTCCCCATCCCAAGGTTGGCGTAGGGAGGGACAGGGGTCACAGGCTGTTAGACCAAGGAGTTTGTGCATACAAGTGCTACGGAGGGCCAGGTGCTGAGGATCCAGAGATAAACCAGGTGTGGCTCTGGCCCCGGGGGGCTCCCCGCCCAGTCAGGGGTGCAGATCAGGCAGCTACAGCACAGGCCAGTGTGAGCTGTGTGAGAGGGGACGAGAGGGCCACGGGGCCAGAAAGAAGGCTGGCTGGCTGGCAGGTGCTGCCTGCCGAGGGCACGGGAGTGGCTCCCAGTACACTGGGAGAGGGATTGACGGACGTGGGAAGCTGAGGCTGGAGCATGGGCACGGGGGTAGTCAATGGAGGAAGCTGGAGTGGGGGGGCAAGGGCCAGGTCAGAGAATCTTAGGAGCCACGTCCAGGATGCTGGACTTGACCCTGAGGGCAATGGGGAGCCAGCAAGTATTGGGGGGGAGGGTGACACGACTCCAGGCAGACCACCCTGGCCAGGGAGGGCAGAAGAGGGAAGCACTTGAACAGAGGTGGGCTGAGGCTGAAGGGTCAGCGCAGAGACGGCAGCTGCGTGTGGCCCAGGACAAGGGGAGGCTACAGGAGAGAACTTTCATCTCTAGATTGGTTAAATGGAGACAGTATATATATTTTAAGAGATGGGGTCTCGCTCTGCTGCTCAGCTGGAGTGCAGTCGTGCGATCTTAGCTCACCGTGACCTCGAACTCCTGTGCTAAGGAGGTCCTCCCGCCTCAGCCTTCTGAGTAGCTGGGACGGCAGCTGCACACCACCAGGCCCAGCTAAATTTTTGTTGGGTGTTTTATTTTATTTTTTTTTAAGAGACAGGGGTCTTGCTCTGTTGCTCAGACTGGTCTTGAACTCCTGGCCTCAAGCAATCCCACAATGCTGGGATTAGAGGCATGAGCCACCGTGCCCATTCTGGAGATAGTATTAAAAAAAAAAAGTATGCATTTTCCGAGCATTTTCAAACAAGGCAAGAAGCCAACATGCTCAGGGTAAACAATAAGCTGCTTCTGTTTCCAAGCCACTTCTGGGGCCATCCCTGGGTGTGGCCGCAGGAGAGCAGGGCTCTGGGCTCGGCTCTGAGCAGGCCCCGCTGAGTCAGCGAGGGGCCTGGCCCAGGGGACGCTGACCATTTCCGGTTCAGGCTGGCGCTGGTCTGCGGAGGAGATAGTTTGAAAGAAAACAGCCTTGGGTTCCAGCACCCCTGTGGTTATCACAAATGACAGCCGAAAGAGAAGTGATTTTTTTTTTTTGTCTTGATGATGGAAAACCTGGGCTGGGGCAGAAGACGGAGCAGTCCGGAGACCAGACGCGTGCTCAGAAGACGGAACCTGGGTCCAAAGCCACTGGTCTGGGAGACCAACCAGTCCCGGGGGGAGAGCCCTGTGGGCACAGCTGGAGGCACGGCCTCCCCAGGAGGGGAGAGTGCGGGTGCCCTTTAGGAGAAGCTTCTAGAACCTGAGCTCCAGGCCTGGGCCGTCTCCTCAGAAAGGGAGACCTTAAATAGAATCACAAGGAAAGTGCAGGGCGAAACGAGGAAGCTGAAGTGTCATGGAGAAATGTGTGGTTGACTGAGGGTGCTGGAGAAGGTGGTGTAGACTGAAGAAACAGACAAGATCAGCGAGGGAAGAGGAGGGTGCTAATGTTTATGGAAGAATGAGATGCCTACACTGTCAGGAATTTGTCCAAAACCGCCCCCTTTAGTCCTCCTGGCAGCTGGGTGTGACAGGCAGCCCACCTCGGGGGCAGCAGAGGCAGAAGGGGGCTCCGCTCGGGCTGAGCCCTGCGCCGGTAGCCGGGAGCTGGCCAAGCTCCCCCTCCCCGACGGCACAGCAGCGCGGCTTCCTCCCAGAATGCCACGGGGCCGCAGGGGTCAGGCGCGCGGAGCCCCTGCCGCGGATCTGTTGGACTCCAAAGCCCGTGCTTGTCTCCCTAGACCACATGGCCTCCAAAATAAAGTCCCCCACTTCACCTACCATCCGGACATCCGACAAAACTACTCCTGGGAGGATTGCGGGTCTGTACTGGGCAGGGTCGAACCGGGCAGAGGAAACCCACTCTAAGTCCAGCTACGGACCAGAAGGCACGTAACGAGGGGTGAAGGGGCAGCACAGAGCCAGAGGGATCCCAGAGTTCATCCACTAGGCTGGAGAGACAAAGGGGGAGGTAATGTCACCAGACCCAGGTTGGGGGACACTAAGCAGCAGGAACTGGAGCCCCAGCGGAGACACAATGGCTGCAGAAGACCCTACCCAGGGTGGAGAGGCTGTCAGAGGAACTCCTGGCCTTTCTCTTGCCTCTGCTCTGTGTACTTACCTCTGGCCCCGCCAGAAGCCAGCACAGGGGAGCCTGGGCCATGCAGCCTGCAGGGCTCAGCCCTCCTGTGACCCAGGGCAGAGCAGGAGTCAGGGAAGAATAGACGTGAGGCCCCCAGGCTGGAGCCGCACAGGCTGTGCACTGAAGACTGTGACTGTCCCTCTGGACACCAGCTCCCTTTGCCCTGATTCCAGGCCCAAGAGCAACTGGCCAAACTGCAGTTTGGTCTCTGGGGACCAGCCTTGCAGGAAGGACAGGCTACTGGCACGGACAAGAATGCCTGGTGCTGACTGCCTGCTGGGTGGGCGTCATGGATTGCCAGCTGGGGCTCAGAGCCCTGCCTCCTGGGGTGAGTTGGCTTAGACCCCTGCCCTGTCCCTTCCCTATCCTGAGTCCTGCACAGCTCGGGCTGCTGGGTGGTGTCCCTTCTTGGCTCAGCAGTGCCACAAGTGAGGGGCAGACACCCTATAAGGCCCAGGTTAGGACAGCCTCCTGCCTCAATCCCTCCAACATCCCGACAGCAATTTTAAAATGCCCTGGGAATTTGCAAACATGGAAATACTTCTTGCCATTCGATGATCTAGGGGCACCTCTGAGAATCCTGCTCAGGACCTAACCAAATCCCGCAAGGGAACACCCCTCAGACATGACACGAAACTCCTTCCAAGCAAGGAAGGGGACACAGTCAGGCTCACAGAGCGACTGTCACGTGGCTGGCATCATTCGTCCCATTTCACGAAGATGGAAACTGAGACTCAGAGAAGCAAAGAGCCTGCCCAAAAGCCATCGATCGGGGATCAACAATAGTGACAGTGATAGGCAGCTTTATGTGGTGTTCTGTGTGTGTCTGACTCCGTGATAAAAGACTTATGGCTATTAACTCATTTATCCCACAGAGACCTGGTGAGACGCTTACTATTATCCCTACCTTACAGCTGAGAAAACTCAGGTTAACTGATACTAAGATTGCTGCCCAGAGTCACAGGAATGCTAAGTAGCGTGGGGAGGACTTGAACCCAGGATGGTCTGAGTCCAAGGCCTTCGGGCTTAACCACCCCCGCCCCACGGTGCTACAGAGTTCCGTGGCCCTGCCTGCACCTCCCAGCCACTCAGTGCGGCGGGCCGGGCAGCCAGCCCTCTGTGGGCGTCATTGCCAAGCACCCAGGTTCCAGGAAAGCAACTCCAGGGTGTAAATCTGGGCCTCAGCTCAGAGCTCAGGACGACAAGCTGAGGCCTCAGCCACCAGGCAGCCTCAGTCACACCGTGCCTGGTCACTCCCTCCCTGTGCCAGCCCAACTGCTGGCATAGACATTTGGTTCTGGAACCCAGAAGGTTTTGGGATTAAGACCCCAGTGAACCCCTGCTCCCGTGGCAGCCCTGCACGCGATGACATCCTGGTTCTCCTGCTCGGTTGACGTGGCCAGGGCTGCCCACCCACCACAAACCGGCCAGAGTCCCGGCAGGGGCGTGCTCCGCTCGCTGTGGCTCACGCACTGCCCCGTGACTCATTCCTGCCCTGCCACACACAGTTCCCGCCCTCATCCTCTCTCTCCCAGTGCTCTCTTACACTCGGATGGGATTTCAGGAACTGAGCTGCAGCTGGTTTTAATCGCAAAGCTTGTTCCAGTGGATTCTGGAACACTCTTCTGTTTACTTATCACCAGTGATGTTGCAGGGAGGCCATTGTCCAGGGCACGGAGAGGATGGACCCCGGCGATTCTCTTACGTGGCATCAGCAGAAGGTGATTCTGAGAAGAAAGTGTGTGCAAAGGAAGGACGGGAGATCCCAGCGAGCACAAGGCGGCCATCGGACCAGGCACCGCTCATCTTATTTAATCTGACAGCGACCCTCCGAGGTGGCTGATTCTGAGTTAGGAACAATTACGGGGTTTTTATCCCCCTTAGAGGTAAGCAAACAGAGCCTTGGACGGCACCGACGCCACACAGGCTGCAGGGCCACTCTGCCCCATGCACTGGCGATGAGAGGTTATACAGGAAACTCCACCTTGCAAGGAGGTTGTGAGGTCCACTTTACAATGACAGCCACAAAGAGGACCCGCCAACGACTGCTTTCGAGACACGTGCTCCGAAAGCCATTTTAAGTCAGCCCCACCATCGCAGATAAATGGTATTTGGCAGTAAAAGCCGGCTGCTCTCTGGCCCAGCTCCTTCCCCAGATACGCTTCCTCCTTTTGGAGGACAGAGTGAGCGGCTCCTGCCTCCTCCCCAAATTGCAGTGTATTCACTTCACGTGGCTTCCCTGGAGCTATACCCACTGGCGGCTTCTATTTAATCAACTGACCTGAGGGCATTCGCCTGAGGGCAGAAAACACTCCTCAGAGGCCCTGAGGGACCTGAGGGCCTTGGCTGCCCCCCACGCAGGCAGGGCACCCTAAACCACATGGACACCAGTGCTCCAGCCTCTCCTCCTGAGGCCACCTCTGCCCCACAGACCCTGGACCTCCCAGGAACACTGGGACGCCTGGTGTTGTCTCCTCTGCACTCATCAGGCGCCTCCTCCCCTCCCCTTTGGTGCCCGCTTGCCTACACCCCTCCCTCTAGGCTACCCGGCATCCCTGGAGGCCCAGCCCACAGAGCGCCTCTTCCAAGAAGCCTTTCTGGAATGCGATGCATCCTGTCCTGTGCAGATGTCAATCTCAGCCTAGTTCCCACTGGACTAGAAATCCCTGTCCCCTCCTCTCCCCTGCTCCCCACCGAGCTCGGTGCCTGCTCTGGGTGAACATGAATGAACGGGACTTCTCACATCTCACCCTGGAGGGCCAGCAGAGTCTCGTTTGGGACAAGGGGGCAGGGGCCAGGTGGGTGAGAATGGAAGCCTGCATTCAAGGGGTACGCTGTCCCCCCCACCATCGCCTATTTCAGCTCCAGCCGCACAGTGCAGGGCAGAAGGGAGCGAGTGTTGGGCACCCTCTGGAAGCCTGAGGGGGCAGCCCTTCCCCAACCCCATGCAGGGGCAGTGAAAACACCACCCGCACCCCCAAGTGCCTGCAGATGAAACCTGCAAGGCCCTGGTCCCAGAGGAGAGTTCTCCACGTGGCCTGGGGAAGGCTGATCCCAGGTGCCGCGCCAGCCCCCAGGCCTGGGGCTCCAGGGTCTGCTGAGAAGATCTGGCCAGGTGAGGTGTGGCTGAAGGGATGTCCGGCCCCTTGTCTCTGCACCTGCCTTCACCTTCCCCAGTGACCCACCCCAGCATCCTTGACAGCACTGTGGGCGCTGACAGATGGCCCCCATGCCGTCCCCTACCGCCCTCTCTCCAACATCTCACTGGCCCTGGGAGTCAGAGGTGGGAGCCGACACAGGCCTCCCCCTTCCCCGGTGCCTCCTGCCTTCTCCCCGCCACACAGGGAACATCCCCAAGCCCGCCGGACCTGCCTGGCCAGCTGGCCCTACCTGCCTGGGCATCTGCCACCTGGAAGCAGCCGCCTCCTCTTGGCCCGTCTGTGCTGCAGCCCTAGAGAGCAGGTCACCCACAATGACCATGCACACCTCGCCACGGTCCTCCTCGGCCCTCAAGCCCTAATGACACACGGACGGACCCTTTTAGAAGAAAGGTATTGATGCACAATAATCTCAGACCCCACGCCTATCAACTCGGACTTCAGAAATGACAGCTTTCTACTAGGTGAAAATGTCTCTCAATTGAAAAGCGCTATGCCAAAATATAAGATTTAAACTTTTTTGTTTACTTTTATTACACAAAGATTTTAAAACTTCCCATAGAAGTCGTGTCCTCCAGAGAAGTCTTCCTCAGACCCCAAATTAAGAAACCCTTGCCTGGGGGATGAAGTCAGAACTTTTCAGGGACCGTGAAGAAGCGGGCTCCTGCCTAACCCCACAGCCCTAACTCACCAGGGTGGCCCTGCAGGCCGGCTGCACCGCGCTGCTGCTGCCGATGTTTCTGGAAGCTTGGAGTCTGGATGCCACATTCCCAGGGAAGTCTGCCTGGGAAGTCCTTCCCCTACCCTGCCCCACCCCTCCCTCCACCCCTCCTCCTAGAAGACTCTTCCCTGTTCTCAGGACTCAGCTCCCAGCCGTTCAGGGCCACGCCTTGTCAGCCTCCACTCTCCCTCCTTTGGGGCCCCACAGCGCGTGCTGCCATTGATGGCACGTTTACTAAGCATTTTACATGGATTTCCCCATGTTCTCCTCCCAACAAGCCTAGGAGGTAGGTACTGTTGTTGCTCCCATTTCTCGAGGAGAAAACTGAGGCTCATGGTGGCACGGCAAGGTTGGTGACAGGGCGAGAATGGGAAGCAGCAGTCCCGTCGCGCTGTTGGTATTTTACTGTTCACATTTGTGGGTACAGACCACGGGAGCTCCCTGAAGGAGAGCAAGGTCAGATTCATCTTATTGATTGATTGGCTGGAAATTGGGGCTGCCATTACTTTATTTTTAACAGCTTTATTGGGAGGTATAATTGATAAACAAGAAACATCACATATTTAAACTTCATAATTTGATAAGTTTTGACATATACTCCTGTAAAACCTTCACCCCAATCAATATAATGAACATACTTATTACCCCCCAAAGTTCCCTGACCCTCTTTGTACACTCTCCCCGCTGTGCCACGGACCTGCTTACCGTCACTACAGATTAGCTTGCGTTTCCTAGAGTTTGTACGTAAATGGAATGGAATGACACAGGACACGGGGTTGACCCTTGAACAACACAGGTTGCAACTACACGGGTCCACTTACACGTGGATTTTCTACTGCCTCTGCCACCCCAAGACAGCAAGACCAACCCTTCCTCTTCCTCCTCAGTCTACTCAACATGAAGATGATGAAGATCAAGACTTTTATGATGATCCACTTCCACTTAATGAATAGTAAATGTATTTTCTCTTCCTTATGATTTTAATAACATTTTCATTTCTGTAGCTTATTTTATTATAAGAATACAGTATATAATACATGTAACAAAATATGTGTTAACTATTTATGTTATCAGTAAGGCTTATGGTCAACAGTAGGCTATTAGTAGTTAAGTTTTTGGGGAGTCAAAAGTTATATGCAAATTTTCAACTGTGTAGGGCCTGGTTCTCTGAACCCCGGTGTTGTTCAATGGTCAACTGTACTCTTTTTGGGGGCAGGGAGTCCAGCTTCTCTCACTTAGCAGAGTTACTAAGATTCATCCATGTTACTGCCTGTATCAACAGTTCATTCCTTTTTATTGCCGAGTAATATTCCACAGTATTCCTATGCCACACATTGTTTATTCGTTCACCCACTGATGGACAGTTTCTGGCTATTACAAATGCAGCTGCTGTGAACACTTTGGTGTGCACATAAGCTTTCATTTCTCTTACATAAATACCTAGGAGTGGAACGGCTGGATCATATGGTAGGTATATATTTGCATTTTTAAGAAACTGCCAAATTATTTTCCAAAGTGGCTGGACCATACATGCCCACCAGCCACGTGTGAGTTCCAATTCCTGCACATCCTCACTAAACTTTGTATGGTCAGCCTTTTAAATCTTAGTCCTTCTAATTGGTATGTAATGGAATCTCACCGTGGTTCTAATTTGCAGTTTAAAGTGGCGAATCATCTTACTTATTTCTGCATTTGTCATCTAGGACACCCTAACTGAGCTTCCAGGCTCTGTGTAAAGCACTTCCCAGGCATCTCTCCTTGAGGTTCCTTAGTGTGCCCAGCACCAGGCCTGTTGGCCGAAGGCTAAGGGAGTGAGCAGCCGAGTGACCAGGAGACACACAGCCAACAGGGACCTGCTCCAATCCCCAGGGCGCTGCCAGCCAACTCCCTGAAGTCAGGCAGCTCTCAGGACAAAACCGGGCACCATGAACCAACAGCCAAGAGTGTGTGAAATCAGAAAAAGAAATGCAGTCACCCCTGGTGCATGAGGCTCTCTGAGCTCCCAAAGAGCATTTCCATGGGGCTTTTATTCCATCCTCCTGCATATCCCAGACAGGTCCCTGGCATCAAGGTTGAAAGTCAACAACTTTTCGATTATGGGGACCTGGTTTTAGTCCAGCTCCTCTGAACTCTGAGCCTGTTGTTTTCATTCGAACAGAAACTGCCCCTGGGCACGGCCCTTGCCTGTTTTGATCACAATACCTGGGACAGACACTGACACACGAAGTGCTCACAGGTATTTGTGAATGGAGAGAGAGAGATCTGGAAACACAGATAAGAATCCTTGCCCCTGTAGATCTTAGTAGATACTCAAAAAGTGTTCAGTTTTTCTTTTTCTTTTTTTAATTATGAGAAAGAAATGTAGAACCAGGACGAACACCTCTCTGCCCTTCCCAGGCCTTGACGTGCACGTGCTGCTGTTCAGGGGAACCGAGAAAGACAGGAGCCAGCAACAGTGGACATCAGCACAGATTCTGTCAACCCCCAAAGGCGAGGCTTCCTTCAGGCCCCAAGCGGGGTTGGAACAGGCCCTGGAATAGCATGAGGAGACACAGGTTCTGCTGTGGGCTCTGCCACCAACTAGCTCCCAAACCCCAGTGTCCTTGTTGGTAAAATGGGAGCAATAGTTGCCGCTGACTTCCACCCCCTCTGAGATGAGTGAGCTTTAAGGTGGAAGGTTGTTGCGAAGGGAAGGGGCACATTCCATTCACCTCGAAACTTTTTCTAACAGAGTCACTGTTGGTAAGAGAAACATATGCTGCTGAGAAGCCCTGCCCTATCCAAATGTAAAGGACTATAATTATCATCTTTTGTTCTTGCAACATAAAGGCTAATTGTACCATGTTACCACGTTACAACATGTAACAGCCATGGGCTATAATAACCAATCATGGAGTGGGCACAGCATGCTGGGGTCATGCTACATTGTTACAAGCTACAATTCCAGCCCATAACAACGGAAGACCTTATTAAGAGCTACCCCTGTGCCAGGTCATTTTCCAAAGCACTTTATAATGTTTTAGAAACAAATATCCTACCAGGTAGATGCTATTAGTATCCCTATATCACAGATAAGGAAACAAGGCACAGAGATGTTAAACAACTTTTCCAAAAGCATGCAGAGCTGCGACTGAAACTCAAATAATCTAGCTCCAGGGACTTCCCCCTCGGCCACTAAACTGTACTCATAAACAAGTTTTAGGACGCACCTGGTCACCATGTTGTGGCTGGTTGGAGAGCCAAAGGTGTGAGCAAAGTAATTGCTGCTGGGTGGCAGGTGAAAGAGCTGCAAAGGCTTCTCTACAATGGCCTTACTCTGCAGCTCAAGCTGATGCTCTGCAGATATGGCCCAGAGCAAGTGTGCGCCACTCGGGCCAGGCCTGGGGCCCTACCTGCAAAGCCACGTGTTGCCATCCACCTCCTCGCAGCTGCAGCTCGTGGTACACAGTGCCAGCCAGCGTGCCCCACTCAGCTCCGGATCATTGGCCGGTATGTCTGTCTCCCCATTAGAAGGCCGCCCTCAAGGGCAGAGGCTGCGTCTCATCCACTCTGTGTGCTCAGGCCCGGGACACGGCTGGCACAGAGGAGGAGGGCAGAGCTGCTTACAAAGCGAATGTGCACGGCACCAACAAGCAAAGGCAGGGCCAGCTTTCACGGAGCCAGGCGCGGGTAGGAAGTTGCTGGAAAGGCCCTGGTTTGAGACTGGTTCTGGACCTTGGGCTGTGGGTTGGCCCCATGGGATGACAGGACACAACAAGGAGCCCATGAGAGGTTCTGTGGAAACCTGAGTCTCAACATGTCACAATCAGGTCAGTTCTCAGGAATCCTCTTATCTGGCTGTGCCGTGTTACAGATGGAGACCGAGGCTTAGCGGAGGAAACAGACCCGCCCCGATCTCGCAGGGCTCGTCGGCAGAGTTATGGCCAGGATCCACCTTGGTATAAAAACATCTTGTGCCTCTGAGCTTTCGTTTCTTCAAAATGACCCACAGAGAAAGAAACAACCAGCCCTCATGTTTACAGACAATTAATTTTTAACAAGGGAGCTGAGACGGCTCATTGGGAAAAGGACAATCTTTTCAACAAACGATGCTGAGACAGCTGGAGAAATACATGTGAACAAATAAAGTTGGGCCCTTACCTCATACCATACACAAAAATTAACTCAAAGTACATCAAAGACCTGAACGTAAGAGCCAAAACTATAAAACTCTTAAGAAAAAAACACAGGCATAAATTTTCCGGACCTTGAATCAGGCAACAGTTTCTTAGATGTGACATCAAAAGCACAAACAACAAAAGAAAAGAAAGATAAACTAGACATCACCAAAACTAAAATCTTGTGTGTTTCAGAGGCAAAAGAAAAAAAAAGTGACACTATCAAGAAAGTGAAAAGATAGTCCACAGAATGGGAGAAAATTTTTTACAAAGTATGTATCTGTTAAAGGACTTATATCTAGAATATTCAAAAAACTCTTAAGATTCAATAATAAAAAGACAACTAACCCAATTATAAAATAGGCAAAGGATCTGAACAGACATTTCTTCGAAGAAGATGTACATAATAAATGGCCAATAAACACATTGAAAAGCACAGAAAAGATGTTCAATGTCATTAGCCATCAGCGAAGTGCAAATTAAAACCAAAATGAGGTAGCACTTCATACCCATTAGAATGGCTATAATCAAAAAAACAGGTAATAGAGTGACTTTTATTCTTTTGAGTAGATGCCCAGTAAGACACCTGCACTCGAATGTTCATAGCAGCACAATTCACAATTGCAAAGACGTGGAAATAACTCAAGTGCCCATCAATGCATGAGTGGATTAATAAAATGTAGTATATGTACCCATGGAGTACTATTCAGCTTTAAGAAACAATGGTGATATAGCACCTCTTGTATTCTCCTGGATAGAGCTGGAACCCATTCTACTAAGTGAAGTATCCCAAGAATGGAAAAATAAGCACCACATGTATTCACCAGCAAATTGGTTTCACTGATTAACGCCTAAGTGCACATATAAGAATAACATTTATTGGATGTCAGGCAGATGGGAGGGGGGAGGAGGGGATGGGTATATGCATACATAATGAGTGCGATGTGCACCAACTGGGGGATGGACACGCTTGAAGCTCTGACTTGGGGGGGGAGGGGGGATAAGGGCAACATACATAACCTAAACATCTGTGCCCCCATAATATGCTGAAAAAAAAAACAGATAATAACAAGTGTTGGTGAAGATGTACAGCAACTGGAACCCTCATATGCTGCTGGCGGGAATATGAAATGGTGCAGCCACTTTGCAAAACTGCCTGGCAGTTCCTCGAATGATTAAACATAGAGTTACCATGTGATCCAGCAATTCCACTCTTAACATTATATACTCCAGGGAAATGAAAACATAGGTCCACACAAAAACTCGTGCATAAGTGTTCACGATAGCCAAAAAAAGCAGAAGTAACCCAAGTGTCTATCAACTAATGAATAAATAAACAAAATGCGGTCCATCCATACAATGGAATATTATTCAGCAATAAAAAGGAATTAAAGCTAGGCATGGTGGTGTGTGCCTGTAGTCCCAGCTACTCAGGGGCCTGCGGCAGGAGGATGGCTGGAGCCCAGGAGTTCAAGGCTGCAGTGAGCTATGATCCTGCCACTGTACTCCAGCCCCGGTGATAGAGCAAGTAGATTAGTGGTTGCTTAGGGATAGGGAGGTGGGAGGGGTGGGGATTGACTGCTAAAGAGGCAGGGTTCTTTCTGGGGTAATAAAAATGTTCTTTCTGGGGTAATGCTTGTACAACTCTGTGAATACGCTAAAAGGCACTGAATTGTATACTTCAAATGCATGAATTGTATGTTATGTGAATTATATCTCAATATAGCTGTTTAAAAAAACCAGAATCCCCAAACTAGGAGGGATTCAAACTGACCTAGTCTAACCACCTATCTCTGCTTGAATTTCCTTAAAAATACACCTACCAAGGGACTGCAAACTAGTACAACCTCTATGGAAAGTAGGATGGTGTCAAAGAAGGCAAAAAACTAAAAGTAGACCTACCGTTTGATCCAACAATCCCACTACTGGGTATTTACCCAAAGGAAAAAAACACAGTCTATGAAAAAGACATTTGCACTCAAATGTTATAGCAGCACAATTCACAATCACGAAGATGTGGAAACAGCCCTAGTGCCCATCAATACATGAATGGATCAATAAAATGTGGTATATGCATACCATGGAGTATTGCTCATTAAAAAAATGGTGAACTAATACCTTTTATAACAACCTGGGTGGAAATGAAGACCACTCAGTTAAGTGAAATATCCCAAGAATGGAAGAACAAAAACCATACGTACTCACTACTAAATTGAAACTTATAGATGAACACTCGTGCACACATGGCAGTAAAATTCCATGGAAATCAAGCAGGTGAGGGGGGAGGCGGGGATGGGTAACTTACACCTAATGGGTACAGTGCACACTATCTGGGGGATGGGCACTCTTATAACTCTGACTCAAACTGTACTAAACTAAAGCACTTCATGTGACCAAAACATTTGTACTCCTGTAATATTCTGAAATAATTTAAAAAAATACAGCCATCAAAAGGCTCCCAAGACTCTTGCACACCTTTAGGGACAGGTGACTCACTACCTCCTTCAGGCAGTCTATTGTGTTGTCGCATAGCTCAGGCACGAAGGACATTCTTTCTTCCAG
Source organism: Propithecus coquereli (assembly GCF_000956105.1). Lineage (NCBI taxonomy): Eukaryota > Metazoa > Chordata > Mammalia > Primates > Indriidae > Propithecus > Propithecus coquereli. The sequence continues at coordinate 193,759 of NW_012148731.1, forward strand.
GTTGGTAGAACTCATACCTTATCAATGGTGTGTCAATGCAAAGGGCGCTAGGGGACTGCTTGAGATCGTTTCCGAAGTGGAGAACGGCGCCTTCCATGTCCTGACACGTGTTAGGGTCCCGCTCATATGCTGTCCCTCCCCAGCACCTGCTCTTTAGGACAGCTTTGAAGCTTGGTATCACCATCCCCATTTCCAAGAAAACTGAGACTCAGAGAGGTGAAACAACTTGACTTTAAAAATCTCAGAATTGGTCACTGTTATTGCCCAGGAGGCAGAGCTTGGATGCGAACCTGGGTCTACCGAACCCCAGAGCTGCAGCTGACCCAGCCGCGTTAGCCTGGCAGCTTCCAAGAGCCTGACACCATTCCACATCCAAACTGGCCCTACAGACATATTACAAATGACATGAAATTTTCAAATCAAACAGTGGAACAAACAGAAAGCAAACTTTCCCTCCCAAAAGAGATGCCACAGCCTGATGGGACGGGCAAAGTTCTGGCTGGGAGCGGGAGGTGTGGTCTTCAGCGGCGGCGTTGCCTTGGGAAGCCCTGGGCAGTCTTGCAGGAAAGGAAAGCAAAGCGAAGCCTTCAGAAGCGTTCAAATAGCTTCAGCTTCTCAACCCAAGGCACATAACTGGTGTTTGAAGTTCCTGTAAGGAACAAACGCTCCCCTGTGAGAAGCTACTCAATTCAATTCAATGGCATTTGCTGGATTAATAAGAACAATAAAAATTTTTACTGGAGAGACAGTGTTTACTATTTACTCCCATTTTACAGATGAGGACACAGAGGTTGGGAGAAGGTTCATGGCCTGCCCAGGGTCCCAGAGCTGGTAGTCGGGAGCCAAGGAGTCAAATCTAAGACCCTCTGACTCCCACATCCAGATATGCCTGGCGCCATGGCACAGCTGACCGCAGGCTCTCCAGACACGAACTCTAAATGGGAGTACTATGGCATTAAACCAGGGGCACAGCAGACGCTCTCGGAGCCCAGAGAAGGAAGCAATGATTCTGAGTGAGATTCTGGGGACTCACAGAGACGCGAACACCCTGGCTGAGATGGGAAGGGACAGATGAGAAGTGGGAAAGGGAAGACTGGAAGATGGACTGGCATGGGTAAAAAGTGGGCAAGTAGAAAGGGCAGGGCCAAGTTCGGGCTGCAGGGTGGGCTTGGGAACCGTTAGCACAGGGAGAGGGAAGGGAGCAGCGTGGAGAGCAGGCTGCACGGGCTTCCTAAGGGTTGTGTCGGTTTCACTCTGTGGGTGACAGGGAGCCAGTGTGGGTTTGCAAGCAAGGGAGTGGCACAGCCTAGTCAGTGACAGGACCCACAAGCGGTCATGGCAGCGTCTGCTCAGCTGTCTGGAGGTCACGTTGGACTGAGCAGGGGCCTTGCAGCATGGCACCGCAGGTCACGTGCTAGGAAATGCCTTGTGAAGTGCCACCGGACTCTAAGGCATCCTTTTCATTGTAAAGCTGCTCTTCAAAAAACAAAAAACGGCCAACGGTTCGTGTAGAAGGATCACTGATTAAACTCGCAGACATCCAGTGAGCTCCGGGGAGCAGCCTCCATTCCACCCGAGGGGGTCTGCCCAAAGTCTGTCCTCACTGTCTCTCTCCCAACAAAACGCCCAGCTGGGCACACCTTGGCCAACGCCGTTTGACAGGTAAGGGGTCTCCTGGCTGCTGCTACCCTGTCCTCCACCCTAGCTCATCTGCAAACCTACGATTGCCCTGCATGGTGTCAAGGTCATCATGGGTCTTGATCTTTGGATGCCAAAGAAGGCTCCTGTGGGTTGGGAAAAATGTCACCAAATACCAAGACAAGAGTCCCCATGTGTGAGGCTACCTGTGGCTTGCCAGGCACCGGGCAGATGCCATGAAGGCCCCATCAACTGCCCAGGCAGGGGTGACCGTGCCATCTCAGAGATGGGGAAACTGAGGCTCAGAGAGGCCAGCTCTTCCACCCACAGCAGACAGCGAGGAAGGGGGCAAGGCCAGGCCTGCCTGTCTCCAGCGCCCATGCCATGCTGCAAGATGGTCAGCAAAATGAGGAAGTGAGTCAGGAAGGCAAAGAGGGAGGGTTTCTTTTTGAGTCAGAACAGGATTTCCCATAACACAGCTGACCAACTGCAGAGACAGACAGGGTGGGGGACGAACCCCAGGGCCTGGGGCTGGTGAGGTGCCCACCCAGGCCAGCCCCTCCACGCTGAGTGTGTTGAAATGGGGACAAGCCCAAGAGGCATGCAAGGCTTGGGGTCACTGCTGAGGGGCCTGCTGAGGCCTCCCCAGGAAGTCTCTCGAGAGTATGGATTGAAATGAACCAGGCAGAGCAGCCTGACGGACACCGGCCCCAGCTGTGGGGGCCCCGGCCCCAGGTTCCCGGAACCGATGGCTGCCCCAAACCCAGCTCTATCCCACTGCTGCAGGCCCAGCTGGTGAAGATGAAGTTGTGCCCTCAAAGGACCCGAGGGAACAGGCAGAGAGTTGTGCTGGGCCCATCTCGTCTTCCAACCGAGAGCCACACCCGGCCCAACTTCTCTCCCTTCCAAAGCTTGGGAGACGCTTTACTCATTTTATGACAAATCTCATCTCACCACCTACTCCACACCAGACACCGCGGTCGGTGCTGAAGGTCACAGAGATGAACCAAACCGACAAGATCCTGCCGCCCCGACAAAGCTCATGCTCTTGGGTGACCTGACAGCTCAGTGTCCCTTTGTTCTCTGGACAGGGGGTGCACTCAACATCCGTGGACTTCCTGTCCTGCCCCCATCCCGAGTCTACACCATGAGACCTTCTGGAATCCACCGGTTCACAAACATCCAAAACGTCTCTATGGACCAGGGATTTTAACCTGCCTCCTCTGGCGACATGTTGGGATCCTGGGTGGGCCTCAAAGGCTCCGTGCACCCCTGAAATCGTAAGCAGCACTTTGTGCCTATGCTTGTTCTCCTGGTGGGAACATCTGCAATTCTCATGTGCTTCCCGAAGGCCCTGACTCAGGGAAGACTGAGAACAGGCCTGCCACAACCAATCTACGACTGAATCTGGCTTCTCCAGCTACTAGCTGTGTGACACAGGCAAGCTTATTAACCTCTCTGTTCCTCAGTATCATCCTTTGTAAAATGAGGATGACAATGGTACCCACGAGCATGCGCAGAGCCTGGGTCCGGGGCACAGTAGGTCCACAATACAAAGAAGTCGCTTCTCTGCCCACCCATGCTGGATCTGCCCAACCCTGGGTCTACGGCAGCACCAGGAACAAGGCCAACCAGAAAGCCCAGCATGCTTTACTTTCCAGCTAAGAAAAAATACCCTCCGTAGTTTTTAGGTTTGGTTTACAAAACGACAAAGAACTACTTGAACCTTGCTTTTAGTTTAATAAATGGCACCCCAGCCCGAGGAGTGGCAGGGCTCGTTCCAAACGGGAGTTCTCAGAGGATGCTTCCATTCGTTTCCCAGGAAATCCCCCAGTTCAACAGGAGGCAGGGCGACCAGAGTCCTCTCTTGGCAGAAAGGAGCATCTAAAGGCTTGGGGAAGGGCCTTTCTGACTTAACCCCTCCAGCGCCTCACAGCCCCCACCTGAGACAGTCCAAGGTGCTTAGTGAGAGAGAGGAAATCCTTCTCCAGCCATTTCTGCAGCCTCAACCTCCCCCGTTCCTACTTCCACTGCTTGCAGCAAGAGCTACATGGGACTCCCTATACACATCACGGGTTTCTCCCCTCAGTCTTTGCTGGTCCCTCTGCACTTATCTGCCTGGCTACATTCACCCATCAACTCTGGCAACACTGCCTCCAGGAAGCTTTCCAGGATTCTTCAGGGAGTAGATGACTGAGAACTAACATTGCTAAGTACCTACCAGGTGTCAGGCGTGTGTTAGGTGTTTGTACACATCCACTCATTGAGTCCTCCCACCCATCGTTAATTAGAAATGCTTAGCTTCTTTTTATAAAGAAGTTGAAGTTAGGCTCAGAGTGGTTAAGTGACCTGCCCAAGGTCACACAGCAAATAAGCCTTCTTCTCCCCAGTAGTCCCTCAGCAAAGCCCAAGAGGCGTTAAAGCATCCCCATTCTGCTGGGGCTGTAAGGTGATGTCCATGAATTACCCCAGGACTCTGTGCTCTGTATCGCTAACTCCTGCCATATATCTGAGACCTTCAGAGCACCCCTGACAACTCCTCCCTGGAGCCTTCACCTCCCTGGAGTCCAAGGTCGATTGTTAATAGGCTGCACAGATCATAATTAGCACATGCCTACTCCTGCCAGGGCTTCAAGACGCCAGGTTTACGACGTGTCTGTGTGAAGCCAAGGGCACCCAGCCCAGGGACTGGCTTTGTTCCGCTGCTCTCTGTGGGTCCCAATGTGAAGGGGTTACCCGCAGGGCTGAGTGACTACCTGTAGACTCAGAGGTGCTCTCCTGAACCCCCTAGACCTCAGCAACAGCGGCTGCCCACACCCAGGCAGCAGGGAGAAGCTGCCCTTGGGGACTCGGCTTTGGCCCTGCAGACTTGGCGGGAGGAGGCTGCCTTCCTCCCTCCCAGAGCGGGCCAGTGTCTGGGGCTGAGCTCCCCGTCAGACCAGAGGGACAATACCCCACTGTTGTGTGCTGCGCTTGAGCCAGCACCCCTCGGCCTCATTATTCCCCTTGGTCCTCTCCCTGACAACCCGCTGCTTGGCGGCTGGCCACTTTAATGCCTTTCCCATTGGAGGCACGTGGGTCCTCCAAACAGCCCCTTAGCAGAGCCCACTGTCCCGGCCTGCTGCTGTGGGGCTCCAAGGCCACCCACCCAGCTGGAGGAGGGAGGGTCAGTGTATGAGCCCCATTCTTTGTACTCCCAGTTGGGGGCGGGCGGGGGGGGAGGTAAACAGGGGCAGGGTGGGTGCTGACACACACTGGCTTCCCACACCAGGCGCAAAACCCCATCTGACTTTCTAAAACATTTTCTCCCTCCTCTCAGACAATGCTGGCTTTAATGGATTTCCTTAAAGGGACGGATGGCCCATATGCTTTGCATGAAAGGCAAATGCCACTGTCCCCAAGTGGACTACACCAAACAGTAGGACTGTCCCCACCCGGGAGACGACGCATTCTTTCTGCCTGCACAGAATGGGCGCCACGTGCGCAGGGCCTGAGTGATTTCCCCTCCGAGGAGCCGGCGCCTCCACCCGCAGTCTGCAAGCAATTGGCAGGGCCTCCGGTGACTCACCTTCTCCTCGTGTTTTCTTCCGAGCACACACAACCTTCTGATACACTGCTGTTTACTTATTTTCTGGCTTGTTGAACCTAGATGATTTTAGATCCTTCTAGAATGTAAGTCCTACCAGAGCAAAGGCTTTGCCAGTCTTTACTCCCAAACCACCGCCTAGGACAGTGCCTGGCACACAAGAGGCCCTCCAAGGAGTTGCTGAGTGAGCGAATGAGTGACGCCCTGCGCCATGCGTTCAGCTCCATTCATTCTTTGAAGACACCTTACAGCAGAGGAGACACCCACCTTGAGGAGCTCACAGTGCACGGGGAGAAAGATGCAAAAACAGCCCAGCCCAGTGGGGGGCTGAGTGAGGGTCTGTTCACAGGGGACGCAGCAGGGACGGTGGGAGAAACTGCTGGCGGGCGGGGGCAAGGGAGCAGCCACCGGGCAGGGGCCTCTGGAGCTGCAAGGACAGTGGGGGAGGCGCCCAGGGCAGGGACAGGCACGTGGGAGGGAACAAGGCGTGCAGAGCGGAAAAGCATGAGTCAGCATCTGAGTAATTTGTCACCAGCAAGGAAGACATGAAGGTGGAGACCCCTCCAGCCTCACCATTCATCCAGTGGCATTTACTGAACACTCTGTGGCCTGGGGCAGGCAGGGGTTGGCCCTGATGACAAGGAATGTTTCTGCCTTTGCAGACTTGTGGGGGACACGCAGGCACACAGGGGCTCTGGGAGCACTGGGGAGGAGCAGTTGAGTCTGAGGGAGCACTGAGGCTCAGGCAGAAGAGACGACCCCCCTCGCACCGTCCACTCAACTCCACGGTCAAAGTGACATAGCTCTGACCTAGCATGACCAATTTGTCCTGGTTTGCTGGACACTTTCCAGGTTTTAGCCCTGAAAGTCCTGAGCGTCTGGAAACCTCTAAGTCTTGGGCAAGCCAGGGACAGTTGGTCATACCTACTTCCCCCTTCGTGTCCACTCTCAAGACCACCCCCCACCTCTCAGCCACCCACCGGGCTGGACCCAGGTACAGACAGGCCAGCAGGCTGATGTCTGTGTGTGTCCTCCTCCTCTTACTAACAGTCTGCAGCGGAGGGCCAGGGGTACAGAAACCAGGCTCGGCCCGTCCTCCCTGGCTGGCTCCCAGCCACAGCCGCCAGGGACTCTCTGATCCAGTCACTGCATCCCTCGCCTAAGCTTTATCTCCTGGGCCTCCGCCATCCAAGGACAGGCTTCCTACCCAGCCTTCCCTTGTGCCTTGAGCGAGGCCAGTTGCAGGAGCCAACGCACACACACGTACTGAACTGAAGCAACAAGCAACTGTTACAACACCAACTCCATTTTACAGAAGGAAAAACGAAGACATAAAACTGGGCAGGAACTCACCTCCAGTATTTGTTTTGCAAGACTCCGAGGATTCCATTATTCAAAAGCAGCTCTTCCAAACCTCAACTTCCAGAACTTTCTAGAGCCTTTTCCACTAGCCCTACAGAGACTCGGAAACCACAGTAGTTCTCTCTCAAGGGGACGCAGAAAAATGTAGTCTTCCCCAGATGCCCGTTCTAGGATGGGGCTTCTAAACTAGAGCTCCGCGAAGAGCAGCAAGTTTCCTCCAAAGACATTCACAGGAAACGCTCAGACTGGTGCCACCCCAAGCTGCTGGAGGTCTGTGAGGTCCCCCAAAGGATACTAGTCTCCCAGGACTTTGAGGAACAGCACAGAGAAGTTACAAGAGCCCTGGCTCTCACCGGAAAAGTGCTAATGATTAAATGATTAGATGAATCCCATTAGCAAGCGCCTGGATAAAGTAGCTTAATCTCCCCTCGGGTCCCCTGCAAGGGCACTGCATGGAAAGAGGCGGGTCTTAGGAATCACAGGTTTCTAGTTCTACCATTTACTATTAGCTTGTGACCTTGGACAAGCGCCTTAACTTCTCTGGGCCTCCCCTGTGAAGCGCCTCCTCTGCAGCGCAGGGTTGTTGGAGATGGAATAAAGACCACTGCCCACCTTGATACATCCCTCCTGAACCCTTTACAGGGGTGAGAGAACATAGCAAACCTTCATTAAGGGCATGCTATGTGCCAGGCACTTTGCTAAGTCTTATGGGGATTATTGTGCTAATGCAGTAGGTCCTACTATTCCTGCCTCTCTATAGATGAAAGAACTGAGGATCAGAGAGGCTAAGCCATCGACCTGAGGTCACACAGCCAATATAGGACAACTTCCTCTGCTGTTAACCACTAGATTATTAATATTTGCCAAATGAGTGAACACATTAACACTAGGTTCTATTTTTAACTAGCAGACACGAGATTGAGACCTGTTTCAGAACGACATTTTTAAGAACTGAAATTATTCGAAGAGTGACATGCTCAGATCTGTAATGCCCACTCTCCACTGCGGAGGGGGATTCTAAACAGGGATTGCAGACCCCGGCCCACTGCCTGATTCTACATCGCTCTCAAACCAAGAATGTTTTTCACATTTTTAAATAGTTGGGGGGAAAAAACTCAAAATAATAATAACGTTTCATGACACATGAAAATTATATGGAATTCAAATCCTGGAAGTGTCTATAAAGTAAGTTTTATTGGAACACAACCAACAACCATTCACGTCCACAGTGTCTGTGGCTGCTTTCAGGTATATGACAGAAAGCTAAATAAATTTACATATTTACTCTCCGGCCCATTACGGAAAAAGTTTGCCAATTTCTGTTCTAGAAGATGCAAAGGCCGGTGCTATTTATCAGCCCAAGGGCAGCACCGCCCCTGCGCCTGCCTGTCAGCACAGCATTCCTCCAGTTCTGGGAGCCTAGAAGATTCTCTCCTGCTCCGTTCAGCAAACAGTGATACAATTTGCTGATAACCCAGCTTTGCTCATAGGCAAAGCTTTCCAAATGCTGACGGTTGTGTCTCCACCAGGGTTTTCCCTCTGGAATTTCCCTTACGACGTGCGGGGGCCTTTGCCAGTAAGCTGCAGTCACCCCACACTGCCAGGGTGGTTGTGCTGAAACCCCTCTCCACCCTTCCAAGCCAACACCTGAACCGTTGCTGGATCCTGAGGTTGGGGGTCCACCCTGCAGGGCCTGGGATGTGAATCACTCCGTCGGTTAAAGGACAGTAGGAGCCGCACACCATCGCCCTCCAAAGAAAGGCTCACGGGCCCACTGTCCCGTGGTAACAGGCGGGAAGAGCTGGCCGGGACCAGGCAGGGTCTACACATCACATTCTGCTCCTGTCTCCCCTCTAGAGAATTTAAGACCTGGCGCTGGGGGCCCTTCTTGATTAGCAAAGTCTAGGCCGGGGAGCCAGCGGTGCTGGGTCCTGTCCTGGGGCTTCGGGCTCCTCACTGCCCTCCATGGCCTGGTTTGCCCGGGTACTCATGGGGATGCCAGGCCCCTGGGGACACCGAGGTCCTGCACGTTGCATGCACTGAGTCTATGCGGCAATGTCGCCTCTAGGAAAATAGCCCTGAGAGCTGGACAGGTGGCTTCTCAGGCTGTCCCTGTGGTCAGAGTAAGGTAGAGCAAGAAGGCAAGTGCATTGGAAGGGAAAGAATCCAGCTGCCCTGTCCCCAGGGGCTTGCTGAGGACGGCCAGGCGGGGACACCCTTTTGCTATGCACACGGCCGGTTCCAGACTGCTAACGGGCTCTACCAGTCCAGGTGGCCGGTGCCAACAGCCCGACGTTAGCGGGTGATCTCGTTAGGCAGCGCTCGGGCCTGTCAGAATGCTAGGCCCGGGAGGGTCTTAGAGTGATCTAGTTCCGTATTTTCACATGCTTTGGCTATTTTGTGCATCGCAGTCACGATTTCGGCCACATCTGCAGACACATCTGCACTATTATTTTTTCTAATCAATTTTCTTTAATTTGACCCATTTAAACTTAAATTTATTTTAAAAGAACACTTTGTATCTTTGCCTTAATTAGAAAAGCAGGGCCAGGATCAGTTGCCATATATAGAACATGGTAAGAAATAGAATAAACATAAACAATGTGTAACTCTGTCTGGATACTGTTGCTCCAGGACAGGCATCTGCTGGCTGCCGCTTGTTAGAGAGAGGGTAGGCAAGGGTTTGAGACTGTTAAAAACAGATTGGTATCCACTGGAATGCTGTCCTAGACAAAATCCAGGGATCCTCACCAATCCCCATGCATCAGAATCACCCGGGGAGCTTTTAAAATACAGACAAGCAGCCCCACTTCCAGAGGTTTCTAACTCATCTGGTCTAGGGTGGAGCCCAGGTGATGAAGAGGACATCATATGATTAGAAGGATTAAAAGAAAAAAATGATGGATAGGGAGTGATTGTCATTCTGTGCCCTAGGATGTGCCACCAAATTTATCCTGCTAGTTACTAGTAGCCCCTGGTCTGGGCTCTCAGAGGTCTGATCTGGTTTAAGCCCCTGCACTGTAGGGAGGAGGACCCTGAGGCTCAGGGCTGGGAATAAGACAAGAGGACCTAGTGTGGTGACATTGACTTTTTTCCTAAAGTTAATTCTATGAAAGAAAAAAGTCACATTGGCCATTTGGGGATGGTTGGTACCCCGGGCAGGCAACGAGTGGTCAAGGTATATGGTCAGCACCCTGTATACACTCTAAGGGGCACGGGCTTGGCTCGGCCAACTCCAGCCATCATGCTGCCCTGGACCGTCCAGGGCATGGGCGTCCGCCAGCAACACCTGAGCCAAGGACTGACTCACCAGCAGCTGTGCCCCATTCAGCTCACTGCGAGTGCTGGGGGAAGAGGCGGACAGAAGTGCAAGCTCCCTTCCAAGTGACCTACATAATGGCAAAGTTACCTCCCCAGCCAGGGAGCACCCAAGGAAAAGGGGGAGTGCTCAGAGAGGCCGGAAAGGGAATCATGGGAACGAGCATGACCAAGCACCTACCACGTGCTGGGAATTCCACATCCGTTTTCTCATCTGACCCTCACCTCGACTCCACAGGGAAGGCATGGCCCCATTTCACAGGTGAGTCAGGCCCATGGAAGTTACGTGACTTGCCAAGATCACACTGCAGGTGACAGAACCAGGACCCCAGCCCAGATCTGTGTAATTCCATCTCGGGCCCAGGAGCAGAGAGAAACTCCACCAACAGAGAAAGTCTAACTTGTCTTTTGCATAGGAAGATAGCTGGTATCAGTGACACTTTGCTCTGTTGGATAAACTAATAATATCATGACCCCATATCTGCAAGGGGTAGTTTGCAATTCACAACAGATGCTCATACGCACCCAGCAAAGTGAGGGGTGTAGCACCTGTTCCCCACTTTACAGGGAAGGAAGGTGAGGCCCAGAAGGACTGTGCCCTTGGGTGGAATTAAAGGGTCCTTCCTGGCCCCCCTCCCAGCCCCCTGAGCTCCTTCTCACCGAGTCACTGTCCCCTAGGACAGGACTGGGTTTAACACACCCATCTCATGCACCACGCTCCTCCCACAGGGCATGGACTTGTCTCTGGCATTTTCCCACCCGGTGTCCGTCTCCACCAGGGTCAGTAAGTTGAAGGAATGCCGTTGCCCAAGGCACGTAGGTTACAGGGCAGAAGCGCCCAGGTCCCAGCCACAAACACGTGCCTTTGGCTCCCAAACCAAAGTCAGCTCCAGCTAAGAGCTGCATGACGAACCGCATGGCTTCTTGTAGGGGACCAAAATAGGAACCTATGGGGCCATCCTCTCACCTCCAAGGAGCACATTAACAAGCAAGCACCGAGCCATGGAGCGCCTGGCTTGGAGCCCGGCCCCCGAGCATTCGGGTAGCTTTACCCAGAGCAAAGTGGGATAAGAGATTCCACAAGATGGAATTTAAAAAAAAAAAAATCATTTCTTAAAATTATTTCCGAGCAAAGTTGAGTTTGAAATCAGCAAACGGATAAAATGGACAAATTATATCAGGCAGCTCCCTGGCCGCCTAGTGCAGGGTAAACGGCAGAGTTTAACCTGGCAACCCCACCGGCTCACACCCAGCCTACGACTTCTGTGGTCACTAAGTTCCCAGCAGCTAGTGCACAAGTCACAGATGGGGTTCCCTGGGAGAAAAGGGTGTGGTCAGAGGAGTCGGGGTGGGGTGCTCCGGGGGAGGCCCTGGCTCTGGAAAACCTCTGGCATTCCTGGACCCACGTGACTCTGGTCACACTGAAAGGATGTCCTTTGAGGAATGGCCTGGCAATGGGAGAGTCACTGGGGTTTGCGGAGAAGGAACCAGAGGCCTGGTTAGGAGGCCGAGTGCCGGGCCCGACTCACCAGCGCCAGCCCCCTGCACTCCCAGCAGGAAAGGGCCTGCGGCAGCCCGGTGGCGACCTGCCTGAGCACCGGGATCCAGTGACCTGAGTTCAATTCCCAACCCCACTGCTAACAGAGGTGGCCGAGGACAGGTTACTTAACCGCTCCGTCAGATGGAGACGATGTTGGAGCCTCCCTCACTGAGTGGTTGCGAGGATAACGGGAAGAGGCAGAGAGCACTGAGGCATCCAGTGAGTGCCGGGTAGATACACGCTGTTATGATAGACCGCGTGTGGAATCCCAGACGGCACCCCGTCCACGCCCTCAGCACACGCTCCCTCATTCAGTGAATGCGCACAGGACTGAGCAGCTACGATGGCTGGGCTCGGCACAGACAGCAATCCTGCCCTTACGGGGTTTATGTTCTAGTTAAAGAGATGGACGATAAACTCAACTGCAAATAAATAACTCAGATAATCTCAGGTAGCAATGAAACAGGTGACAGGACAGAGCGCAGTGGCAGGGGGGGACATGCTGCTGTGTGGGCAGGACGGTCCTCTGAGGCTGACTGTGAGCTGAGGCCCATCGCGCAGAGGGAGGGCCCCGGGGAGGCTCTTTCCGGGCAGAGGGAAGAGCGAGAAGGCAGGCCTGAGGGAGAGGAAGCTTGGCGTACTCAGGATCCTGAGAGGACCCAGGTGTGAGTCCTGGGGAGGTCAGGAGACACTTTTAAGGTTCCAGGGCTGGCCCCCAAGAGAGCCCAGGATAACCACGTGTCCTCCAAGAAAACGGTCCCCTGAAGGGGGCCACGAAGGGAGATGATGCACACGGCACCTTTGCTCCCCAGCCTCGGGTCACGACTCTGGAGCTCACGTTTTTCCTGTGTCCTAGGTATGCTGGGATCTGCTCTACATGATCCATTTAAAGGAGTTGAGAGCGTCAGCTTCCCTAAAATTTGTAAGATCTTATTTTAAAGTGTAAAGCCTTTTACTAAATAATAACAATAACCCCCTCTTCCTGGGCTGGGAGTGGGACGTCAGGATGAAAAACCCTGCACCCCTCCTTCTAGGAGGTCACCGCCTAGTCAGACTCAAAAACTGTTGATTCGTATCAATGGCAAAGTTCCTATTTTGGTCCCCTACAAGAAGCCATGGGGTTTGTCATGCAGCTCTTAGCTGGAGCTGACTTTGGTCTGGGAGCCAAAGGCACATATTTGTGGCTGGGACCTGGGCACTTCTGCCCTGTAACCTACGTGCCTTGGGCAACGACATTCCTTGCTGGGAGGAGTGTGGTGCATGAGATGGGTGCGTTAAACACAGACCTGTCCTAGGGGACAGTGACTCGGTGAGAAGGAGCTCAGGGGGCTGGGAGCGGGGCCAGGAAGGACCCTTTAATCCTGCAGTGGGAACAGGAAAACAGAAGTCACCAATCCCATCTGAGGCGGCTGAGGAAGGCTTCCAGGAGGAGTGACATCTGGCCAGGTGTTGGCGGGGAGGCGCAGGGAGAAGGGCAACTGGGCAGAGGGAACAGCTGGAGTGCAAGTGTCCGGGTGAGAAAGATCGAGCGGGGTGGGGGCGTCACGGGACTGGGAGGTGGCCCAGGTTGTAGAAAGCTGGGCAGGCCTCAGACTTGCGACTTCATCCTCAGAGCAAGAAGGGTTAGCAGGGAGTCACGAGCTTCAGTGACCTGGCCCTCCTGGGGTGGATAGGCAGATTGCAGCGGCCAGACTCAGGTCCCCAAACACCTACTGGGAGGCTGTGGTCCTTGGATGAGAAAACATCTGGACTCGAAGGCACCTTAGAGACATCCTAATCTCAACCTCCCACTTTAGAGAGCAGGAAGCCGAGACCAGCCCAGGTGAAAGTCAAAGGCAGGTTCCTCCCATCGTTAAGGAAAAAGGCTACCCCAGTGAGTCAGCCGGCGTATTATTTCAACAAATGTCACTTGGGAGGGGCAGAGCCCTTTTCAGATCTCAAATAAAACTCTTGGCTTAAATTAGAGTCCAACCAGCCCCGGTGGCCCACCCTGTTCCATCCATGCCTTGGTGATGACCGCGTGTGCCTAACCCTGAAAACCAGCCTTCCATTTCCATCACGCAACCACCCTGGATACCAGTGAAACAGACTTTTAGGAAAAGTGGCTGGAGGGGAAGAGCACCTGCCTGGGAGTCCGGAGATACTGTCTCGACCCCTAGGCACCTGCAAGACTTGGGCCAGTCCTCTGCGTGTGGTGACGCAGTTTCCTCGTATGTAAAATTATAGGCTCAGAAGAGATCATCTCTTCAGCTCCACTGGTTCCATGAAGCTGTCACTTCTGAATACTTCTCGAACACCCACACACAATCTCCCTGGGCACAGACATCAGGGTTTGTTTCCTAGTCTCTGAAAGCTGCCTTACCTGTGCAAAGTTCTCTCTCGTTAGTCCTCGCTAAGCCCTGTCCTGCAGGGAGGTATCCCCAATCCCTTGACCAGATGGGAAACAGATGGATTCACGGTATAGCGACTGGCCCTACAACACAGAGTGAGGCTGGGACCTGGGCTTAGGTCTCCACTGCCCAGGTGAGCACCCATGCTGGGACACAGAGGCTGAGCATCAGGAAAGCCACCGCCCAAAGCCAGTAGTCCTGGGATGCCTGTCCTTTTGAGCCCTGGTGGCTGTGACAGACACCTCTGCAGAGGGAAGGCCAGCACACCTTTGATGATGGCAGAGAGAAGGTGACCAAGAGAAAAGTGTGTACCCAAAGCACCAAAACTGGGATGGATTTCCCCAACTCTCAGCACACCACCGCCCATGCAGCAGAGGGAGCAAGCTCCCTGGTGAGGGTGGAAGCAAGGCGGAGCTAGAGCCATCAGCCTTCGCATCCTCTGTGATCTGACAGCCGGGAGAACACCACCCAATTATCCTCAACAAGTATTTCCCCACAGCCCACCCAGGCTGGGCTGGGCTGCCCAGAGTTTTAACTTCTAAGGAGTAAAGAACGTGTTCAAAACGCAGCACATGAAAAACAAGTGTCTCATCTTTTCAGCTCTGCCTCTGGGTGAAACTCCTGCTCCATCCCTTGCCCACTGTGTGACTTCAGGCAAGGCATTTAACCTCTCTGAACTTGTTTCCCCAACTGAAAAATGAGAATAACCATACCTGTGGCGATAAATTGTTTTGAGGATCAAATGTGCCCTGCAAAAAGCAGGCTGAGTCAGAGTGGTTCTCTCCTAAGAGGACTTCTTGTAGGAAAGAAGATTGTAAGCACTGCTTCTTATATTTCCTTCGACAATGTCTCTGTTCATATCAGTTCTGCAAGTGTGCGGTCATATTGCACATTGTAGTTCTTCTCTGACTTTTTAGAGTTAAAATGATCAAATCATGTTAACGTACCACTCGTGTGTCTCCCTGCCTGCCCTGAGGAGGTGGCTTGTGGCCCAGGAGTCACACTGGTGTGTCGGGTGGTGTCCTCATGAGAGTCATACAGGTGTGGCAGCCCAGAGTCAACTGTCCACCTACGTTTGTGCCCAATGTTGACCTGGGCCAGGACACTTTCCTCGGTTGTAAAAACAAGCAGATTGGCCCAGGGGACCTGAGGTTCCTCCCAGCTCAGAGATGTCAGGATTTTATGATTCAGAAGCGTAAATCATTAGGCTAGGACTTTAGAAAGCCCTGTTGATAATCTGAGATCACAGAGTGTTAATGCCACCTTCTTGCTGTATAACTTGGGAAGAGGGAAATTATGTTTCCTAAATAAAGTGAAGTCATGTGTCATACACAGGATTTGTGTTTTATTTTTTAAATCCAACCAGATTAACATTTAAATCCGAAGAGGCTGCTCTTCTAAGAAAGCATTTGAAAATGTTCCATATTATCTCTTAATTTCATTTGTGCCATGTGAGATTTGAGATATATATATATACATAATGGAATATATATATGTGTCTTCTATTTGCAAATGATGAAGCATAAAAATATTTAGAAATAACACCTACGAGCCCACCACTGGCCTGAAGAAACAGAACATAATGGATCCCACTGAGATTACAGCAGGATCACTGCTTCCCCCTAAAGATAATCACCTTGATTTTGCATTATAATTCCCTTGCCTTTTTCTTTTTTAAACCTGCTTAAATTTGTGAACTAGAACCTATGCATAGAGGCATGTGTGAAGCATGCATGGACCCAACAACTGACTGCAAAGTGACCTCCTTTGTGACCACGGCCCACCTTCCCTGACTCCCCTGGTCCTCTTGCTCTCCCCACCCATGGTGACATTTGACTTTTATTTAAGGTAATCGCCTTCTTGCCTTTTGTCGTCATTTCACATCTTGGGCACGTATCACCGAACAACTCATTGTTAGTGTGCTTGTGTTTTGAGCTTTGTAACGCCCTCGGCAGCTCTCTGCCGAGACTCTGAAAGCGTCTCGCAGATGCTGGGATTCCCTGCCCCGCACCTGCGGCCTGAAGGTCCAGCAGGAGGATGAGTAATAACAACAATACGCTGTCACTCCTGTTTACGATGTGGTGTGCCCCACCACTAGGGGTGCTGAACATGGTCCCCAGTGACCTCACTGATCCTCTCAGCCACCCTGAAAGGGGGTATTTCACTGGTTTAGAGAGGACAAAATTGAGGCTTCAGCTCCCAGGACCTGTCTCCCCGTCTGCTTCCTGACTGCTCAGGCCCCAGGAGCATCACCACTAAGTCCTCAAGCAAAGATGCCTTTGCTTCCTCCAGGGTGCCTCTCTTGGTAGTCTAGTTGGGCTGCTTTTAGATGCTACAGGAAAAAAAAAAATGTTTAGAATCCATTTTTTTTTTCCCAGCAAGTGCCAATGACTTAATGAAGACAGGAATCCGGCCTGGTCAGTGCTGTTTTTTCAATGATTAACAAATAACATTGTCATTGGATCGTCTAAAGCTGTGTTGTGTAATGAAGATCATTAAGCCAAAAGCCCTGAGTTCAAATCCGGACTCCACTACATCTGGCCACCGGATGTCAGTCTCATCTGTAAATGGGCCAGCAATGGCAGCCTGGGCTACTGTCAGGATCACAGGCGGTCAGAGAAGGGAGACCCACAGACACATCTGAGTTCCTCCGTAGGCTCCTCTCTAACCTCTCTCCCTCCCGGGGCTGAGGACCAGCTTTCAGTGCTGGAAGGATCACCCACCATTTGACGGACATAGGGAAATCGAGAAAGAGAAGCGGCAGAGTGACGGAAACCCAGGTACCCCAACCAGGCCCCTTCACCTCAACATGTGACAACTGCTCGCATACCCTGTGTCTGGCACCATACAAAATGCTGTTCATAGAATAGCTCATTTAATGCTCATGACACCCCTACAACGCAAAGGCTGTGGTTTTCCCCTTTTCACGGGAAGGACATTGAAGCTCTGAAAGGTAAAGTGACTTTCCCAAGATCACACAGCTAGGAAAGGGCCAAGGTCATCCGACTTGGCCACCCCCACTCCTACCCTCTGGGCTCCCAGGGGCCCCACGGTGCTCTGGAGGTTATGCGGGACCTGCCCAGTCTGGCCTCCCAGGCAGCCAACCAGGACCCCCAGCGCCCCTGCCCCAGGAGTCTGCATCCGAGGCAAAGGGGCCTCGCCCAGGCAGGGCCAGGTCCACTGCGGAGAACAAGCAAATCTCTCAGGCTGGAGGGTGGTTCCCATGGAGACAGAAAGAGCTCAAACTCACCCTGAAGGGCACCTGTGGGGGGCCAGATGCCAGCCTGCACCCTAGGTGGAAACCTCGGCCTGGCTCCCGCCACTCCCCTCTGTGCCACCAGCAAATCCTCAGCCTCCGCCCCCCAGCAAGACGTGAGTTCCAGAAATAAGACTTCCCAGCCCACTCCCCGCTCAGCCGCCCCCAGAGGGGCCTCTCTGGCTGAAAACAACGCCCGGGGCCAGCAGGCTTGGCACAGCTGTGGCTGTCAGCCGGCCGAGTGTTGTCCTGCCTGAGGAATGTGCAGACCCACACGTGTTAGAGCATCCCGCTGGGGCACAGTGACAGGAAACTGAGCAAAACAGCTCGTTGGCACGGGACACCCCTGCTACCTCCCACCTCCTGACCCCTGTGAGCTGTTGGCTGCCGGGCAGTATAGGAGGCAAGGCTCGGCCCCTCAGGAGACCCAGGCTGTGCGGCTCTGGGCAAATCACTCCCCCACTCTGGGCCTGTTTCCACTTCTCTTGGAGGATGAAGGAGGCTGTCCCGCCAAACTCAGAAGAGCAGTGATTTTGTAACATGCTCCCATCATCTCCTCCTGCCCTCACTCATGGGGGGTGGAGCACGACCCCGAAACACATCAGGCTACGCCAAGAGCAGCTCTTGGCTGTAGAAAGCCCCTCCCTAACGCTAGGAGGAAGCGACCCCTTCAGAGATGAAAGAGACCAGGGGCCTGGGAGAGGGCCTAGAGCAGACCTGGGTCAGAGCTTCATGGCCAAAAGGGTAGAACAAAAATATTCCTTGTCACACCACCCGGATGGAGTCCCCTGGCTTCCAGGTTTGAAGCAGAGGGCAGCGGCGCTCTGTGGGACACTGCACCTGGGTTGACCAATGAGCCACGTCCACGGGTCTGCTGCCTGGGGTCAAGACCTCAAACGAAGCCAACATTCATCTGAGGCTTCCCCAGGCCTTGCAAGCGATCTTTGGCCTCACTACCCCTTCCTTTAGAGATGTGGGAATGAGGCTCAGAGAGGCTCAGCCGCCTGCCCAACGCTGCACAGCCCGAAGGTGTCTGAAGGAAACGTAGACGGCGGTGGACTTCCCCTCCTTACCGCCTGCGCCGCTCTCTCGGGCACCAGTGAGCGTGAGAGCGCGTGGTCTGCAGGAGGGGGTATTCCAGCTCCCGTTCCGGCCGAGGCCAGGCACACGCGTGGTGACAGGTCCCCTCGCCCCTAGGGGAGGCAAAGGGAAGACCGGAGGAGGCGCCCGGCCCCGCTGGGACGCGCTGCCCAGAGCTTTTAGGGCTTTTTCTTGCGGGCCGAGCCTCCAGGGTTCGAGAGGAAAGGCTCGGGATCTCGGAGCCAGCAGGGAACGGTTGGATTCAAACTAAAAATACCCGCCCGCCCGCAGCTGTCACGCCGGGGCCCCCGCCCTCGCGCCGGCTCGCCCCCCGGGTCCCCTTGACTTGCGGCGCCCGATCCCAGGGGATGTGTCCGCCGTGGGCCGGGGGCTGAGGCCCCGACCCTCCCGGCCCCAGCCCGGCCTGCCAGCCCCGCGCCACTTACCCGGCCCGGAGCGTGGAGGAGCGCGCGCCGCGGGCGGCTGGGGCCGAGCCTCCCTCCCTGCTCTCTGCGTCCCGGGCGGCTCCGGGGCGGGGCGGGGCGGGGCGGGGCCCGGACACCCGAGCGCCCCCGCCCCCGCTGGGACCTGCCGCGGGGGCCGCCCGCCCGGGGGCCCCGCCACCCGGCTGGGCGGGAGAGGGACGCGCCGGCTGCGCGCGCGCTCGGCGGAGGCCCGCGGGGACCTGGACGGAGGAAGAGCCTCACCGCCCCTGTCGCAGACCCGGCCGGCGTGGGGGGCTGTCCGCGCTGCCCTGGAGAGCCGCCCGGGCCCCCGCCTCCGCCCGGGCTCATGCTAGGGGATCGCGCAGAGCGGCCTGTCCCTGGGATGTCGGATGTGGAGAGGGAGTTCTGCGCGTCCAGACTTGGGGAAGGGGACTGGCACGTCTTACCCTCGCAGAGCCAACAGAGGCAGGGGCGCACCGCCAGGAGGCGCGAAATCCAAGAAGGAAGTGACCCCAATCGGCCAGGCTGATGGGGCGGCGGGGACTTCGTCAGTTCCCTCCCACCCCACAGTCTCGGGGCCACAAGGAATGTGAATCCCACCCCTAATGTGAACCTCCCACAAACCCGAGGCCCAAGAATGTGCCTCTCCTGCCCCCAACCACAGCTCAGCAGACACCTCTTCTCATCTGTTCACCAACCCCTGCTCCAGCGACTCCCTTTAACTTTGAATCAGAAGGTCCAAATCTTACCTGCCTCTGTGCCTTTGCACTTGCAGTTGGCCTGGGGTTTGCTCCACAGCCTCCTGCCAAACTCCTCCTACTGTGTGATGGCTGGAAGCCTGGAACCTCTGCCGTCTCATCCTCCGCCCCTCTCCCAGGCCGGCAGTCACTGGCATCCAGCCAAGCTTTGAACTGTCTTTGGCCCCAGCCCTTATCTTTTTCAAAATAATTACATATTTGCATGATTGGATCTGCCTCCTCTGGATCCGGATGAGAGCCGCTAATGAGGATACAACTTGTAAAACTAGGTGCCATGTGAACTTCTGTCTTCACAATTTAGGTGTGGCTAAGCCCATTTTACAGATGAGGAGACAGAAGCTCCAGGACTTTAATAACCAGCCCAAATCCAAGGCTTTGGGGAGGGTGTTTTCCTCTTTTGTTTCTTAGCAGGGCTGGTAGATGTTTGTTGAATAATTCAGTGTAAAAGTCAGTGTCCTAAGAGATTAAATTGTACAGGACCAGATAGTAAAGGGGTATATGTGTCTTTTCTGAATCGAGGAAGAGATAGAAGAATTAGCCCAAACCCAGGATTAACACTGAAGCAGACCTACCTTGAATTAGAGCGCCAGAGTGTCAGCCCTGGCTCCTTAATTATATCCCATTCATTAAGCCATAATTATTCATAGCGTTGTTGGAGATGCACACAAAGGGCCTCTCCTAGCCTTGAACTTGACTGGTTCCAGGTGCCTGGTTCCAGGTGACTGGTTCCAGGTGTGCTATTAAGCCTCTCATTATCACCATGACTCCATCGGAGGTGCTGCCGCTGCCGCAGGCAGTGGGGTTACAACAGCCAAACTGAAGGTGCAGATGGTGATTAACTATTATTATAATACTTCATTTGGATAATACGTTTTGCTTTTCAGAATGCTTTCAAATGTATCTCCTCATTTAATCTCTGCAAAGATCCTCTAGGTAGTTAGGAAACGTTTAATGAGTTTTGTCTTCTGAGGGAAACCAAGGCACAAAGAGGTCAGGTGATTTGCACAAGGACAGAGTTGGCCCCCCCAGGCTGCTGGAAGGGTGGAGCAACAGGCTGTGAAAAGTCAGTGTCCTGCATGGTGAGAAGTTAAGATTTCAAGCCCTGGTGCCAAAGTGCCCCAATTTACATCTTTCGGCTGATTACTCATCCTCGGTTTCTCTTCTGTTATACGGATCTAGTAAGAGGAGTCTGTCTCGCGTGGTTTCGTGGCTGGCATTGTGAGCACCCAAATTTTGCGAGCTGTTATATTTTGGTTGTGGATCTAGTATGGTCACTCTAGTTTCTGGCACACAGCTGTTCAGTCTTTCATCAAACACTTCCTGAACTATGTGTTAACCATGTGCTGGTCTCTCTGGAAATAATGAGAAGAATGAGGCATAGACGCCTACCCTCAAGAAGGTCACGGTGCAATGATTCTCTGTCGGTGACTGGGTAGTGTGGTGCTCAGAGATGCAGCACGGAGCCACGGAGGGACCCAAAGTCCAGGTGCCGCTTTGCAACTTACTTAAGTGAGTGAACTTCACAAGTTATGTAACCTCTTACAACACTGGTTTTCGCACCTGTTAGATGGGGATAGCAATATTTCATATGCAAAAATACATGTGATAAAAATATCTTATAAACTGCAAAATACCATGCAGGTGTTAGTTGTATTATTATTATTGTTATTATCTTTGGCTCATAGGGCTTGCTGCTTTTCAGAATACTCAACCATTACTTTTCGTAAGCCTGACATAAACATCTCATCAAAAACAGGACCCTGTTTTTTATTCAATGACAGTCTTTTTCCTCTCCAAACTAGTCCATACGGAAGGAAAAATTGTTGCGTCAGCAATGCAGGAGAATGGGGGAGTTTGCAACTAGGGAGGCTACAAAAACTTCAATTCATCTTCGGCATCACCTGCTGCTACAGAAAGGAGTAGAAATAAAAGCCTATCTGGAAAAAAAAATCTGGCAAAGGATGGGGAAGAGCCCCTCTGTCATCTCTGGAATTGAGCACAGGAAACCCCGCCCTGAGGCCTCCTCTTCAGAAGCAGCCCTGAGAGGGAACCACAAGAAGAGTACTAAAATTATGCCGTTCGGAAATTCTGACTCACTTGGCAGTGGGGGCTGTTCGTGCAACGTACAAAACGTCTTCCAAAAAGCAAAGTTTTTACTGCTATTTCCCCATGTCTCTTCCCTGCAGCCAGCATCTCCACCAGCACTCGTGGGGAAGCAGGGGCTAATTTAATAAGCCTGAGGAAATTATGTGGGTCTGTTTCACATTTGCAGTTGGTTAGGCAGCTTCAGCAACAATCTGTACCATTCTCATTTTGTAAGCGTGCTTTGTTTGTGTGTTCAGAAATATTGCAACAAAAGCTGCAATGGCTTTTCTGCCTAATACAGCCCCTGTATTAGTATTATATGAATGGGTAGACTGAGGCAAGAGGGTGCACAGGAGAGGTACTACCCAGGGTCCCAGGACAGTAATTGGTGCTCTGGAAATTTATGTTTCCATCTCTCTGTCTCTAGCCTGGTTTCCCACTTAGTGGTGAATTGAATAAGTGCTGCTGGCTTAACATAGATGAGAAGCTTACACTGGGGTGCCCATTTCTGGGGTACCTCTCAGAGAAGTCCTGATCTGAGCGTGGAGAGCTGGTTTTCAACTCAGCTCTGCTCTCAGCTGTTTCTTCTTCTTTGTTTTCTGTTTGCCAGTTCTGTTAGTCTGTTCTTCCCCACTCGGGTCCTACCATGTGCTTCGAGGGTGAGTGGATGCCCCACCCTGGTGTGTGAACTTCTCCGGGTAGGTTGCCTTCCCCTTGGGCAGCTGCTACCCAGGGACTGAGCAGGGGCCACCCTCCTGGGTGCCAATGAGTCATCTCAGCACCAAGCAAGGAAACCGGAGTAATTCAGGATATTCCTCTAGGTACATTTCATTGTGCTGTTTTTATAAAACACAATTATAACGTGTAGGAAGCACAGGAGTGATTCTATGGCAACAGGGGCCTAGCCCTTGTTAAGGCTGCTAGCAAGCTGTGGAACTTCGGGTCACTTCTGAGTTTCTGAATCTGTGAAATGAGAGAATCGGAAAAGATCTTCTCTAAGTTATTCCCCCAACTTAAAAAATTATTGTGTTAGAGAATAATGTCATTTAGCATGACTAAACACTGCTACCATTATACTCCAAGGAATAAGTACTCATATAAACAAAAATGTTAATGTACAATTGATAAATTTTATTCCTAAAAAATAAAATCTTTCCAGAAGAGACTTGCCATGTTTCTCCCAGCAGTGGGCAAAACAATCTACTCTTTCTGCTTCTATTGAGACAACTATAAGTGGGTTTTTTTAAATTAAGTGCTTTATTTTGAGATAATTGTGAATTCACACATAGTTGTAAGAAATTATACAGAGAGCTCCTCTATACCCTTTACCCACTTCCCCCTAATGGCAGCATCTTGCAAAACAGTGGGACAATGTTGCGACCGGGATACTGACACTGACACCGACACCTCAGGACACAAAACATTTCCACCAGAAGGGCCCCACAGGTTGTTCTTCCCGCCTGTCCCCATCCCCTCCTTAGTCTCGGTCACCCACTCATCTGTTTTCATTTCTATAATTTCATCATCTCAAGAATGTTCCATTTATATTACATAATTCCATTTCTATAATGGAATCAGACACAATGTAACCCTTTTGGACTGGCTTTTTTCCTCAACGTAGTTCTCTGGAGATCAGTCCGGGTTGTTGCCTGTTACCTAGAGTTTGAGAGTCTTTTTATTGCTGCGTAGTGTCCCACGGTATGGACGTACCACGGTTTGTTTAACCACCCCTTGTTGAAGGGCACCTGGCTTTTTTCTAGTTTTGGGGTATTATGAATAAGCTGCTACAAACATTTTGTACAGGTGTTTGTATCAACCTAACTCTTTGCATCTTAAGTTTCAACTGCTATAGTAGCCACATACACTCCCTCCCCACCAGACTTTTCCTCCTTATTCCTAGTGATGAACACACTCCAAGGATGTTTAAGTGGCCTAATTTCCCAGTAATTTCTCAGGATCGGGTCTCAAGGTGTGAAAATCCAACGAAAGAAAATTACATGGTTCCTGCCATCCAGAAATTTACAGTCTACTGGAAGCAACATTAAGACACAGGAAACACTGACATCATAAAATAACACTGCATGTCATCAAATGCTAGACCGCACAGTACAGAACTGACTCAGAGGAATCTGGAGACGGGAGAGAGGTGTGAAGGCCCGACGTCTGGGGGAAGCTCCTCTGGATAAGGTGGGTTGTGAGATGCATCTTGAATGATGGAGAGTAATAATGATATTTAACATTTATTAAGGGCTACGTGCCAAGCACAGTCCTACGCCTTTACCTATATTACTCATTTAATCCTCATCACCACCCTTCAGGATAGCTACTATTGTCATCCCGTTTTACAAATGAGGAAACAGAGAGGTGATAACTTGCCCATCGTCACACAGCTATCACGTGACTCACCAAGGGTACGAACCCAGGCATCCGACCCCAGCGCCCACACTTTTACTCACTACGAATCTGTCTGTCTGACTGAGAACAATAGCGGAGGACATTTTTCTGGTCATGATTAAATTCCAATGTGTTTCTAGCTTATATTTTCACACAGAGCTATGCTGAGCCCAAAGTGTTAATAATGAGTTCCTTCTGGGTCAAGGTTATTGATGAGAAGTTCAAATAGTTTGCAAAGAAACAAGCACCAGCTTTTAGTAACAGGTGAGAAGTCTGTGTGTGACTTATTTGCTGCCAGAGGAAGAGCACCAGCCTGCGTGTGTGTGTGTGTGTGTGTGTGTGTGTGTGTGTGTGTGTTTATGTGAGTGAGAGAGAGAGAGACACAGAAAGGCTGAACCCTCCAGTTACGTGGATTACCTGCACATGCAGCAAGAAAAACATCAGCGTCCTCAGCTTTATACCATAACACACACAGGCCGGCTGAGCCTATTTCAGATCATGAATGTGGTTTCATTTCAGATAATGAATGTGGTTTCATATTCTCTGAATTGCTACATTCCAGGAAAGCCATGTCCATGCTCAGCTACTCCTTGGTTGCTAGACACATGAGATGAGCGATTATTCTTAACTCACAGCACTCACGGCTGCATGCCCTTCAAGCTCCACCATTTTGGTTTAAACAACAGCGTACTATAAACCTGGCCCGTTTGCTTGTTTTTGTTTTGAATTCTAGATGCAGCCTTGATCCTGCCAGGGTTTCCAGCTGTGGCGTGGGCTGGCAGAGGGAAACGCTCACTAGATCGAGGTCTCCTGACTTGGCGTCTCTCTGCGATGCATTCCCCAGCCATGAGCGGAGATGAGCCGCGTCACCTCCTCACATCTATAAAATGGGGCCAGTTCTGGTTCTGTTTTCTGTAAGAGGTGTCACGAGGCTCACATAGAGTAACGACGATGAAAATGTGCTGCAAACCTGAGGTTCTGCGCAAATGTGTACTACTAGGGTAAATTACATCCTCCACTTGCTGTGCTTTTGAACAAAACTTCATGACAGAAATCAAATCGTGAATGGGCTGTAAGTAGGGAAGACTTTTCCACTGAGGAAAACAAATCTTTCTTCTTTCTGCTCCCTGGAGACACGTTTTTGAAATTTGCTGAAGTGTTCTCTCCTTGCTTTCCACAGGCATGGCTGTTCTGAACACGTGGTAATATCAGAAGCGCCCCGAGATAGGCAGAGTGCCCAGGACGCCAGGAGAGGCTCCAAGCTCAGTCCTGGCAGACGCACAGAGGTGTGGCCTTGGCACCCTAGTTCGGGCAGTGGAACCCATGCAGGACACTTGCGCCATCCCCACCCATGGCCATATGAGCAGATGGTGCTCTGCTCTTTGGGGACACCCACACTTGGGGCCCAGCTTATCCCTTTACCTGAGTAACAGGGGCTCTTCAATTCAAATAGGTTCATGTGTCTGCATAAAACCTGTTCTTTTGGTGACAATTCTTGACAGGCCACGATACTTCCCTAACAGAGAAAGTTGACTTTCACTGTGGTAGCCACAAAACCTTCGAATCTTGCTGCAAACAACTGGCACCGAACACATGCAGAACAGATGCTTTCCAAACAGACTGACGCAAGCCCTCACAACTGCAATAGCCGCAGCAGGGGCTTAAGATTTTAAAGAACTTTAATCCTAAATTTGATCTTTGATGTTGTAGACTTGGTATGCTGAGAGCAATGGCTGGCGCCGCTAACTTCGCCTCCTGGTTAATTGAAAAGCCATATTCGGCAGACAGGAGCAACTCCCCTGAGTAGGCAGGAGAGAAGGTGGGAGTGGTCGATGCCATGGGACCAGCAGCTTCAGCAACCAAGGCTGTTTCGTCAGCCAAATGGAAACGCTTGCTTGTGTCATGATGACTACGGGCAAATTGACTGGCCCCCACCTGCTCACTTCACAAACTGCAGAGATGGCCTAACACAAAGGCTCGCACACAGACAAGAATAATAGCCAGAAGACACTTGGCAAATGCACGGACACAACTCTGTCATGCTGAAGAGCCCCTGAGAGGTTCCGCGAAGCGCCCAAGGTCAGGAAACACAGATCGCCTCGGCCCACACCGTGTTTGCCTCCACTGCCAAGTCCAGGAGACCCTGGCCCTCACCTGGCCGCTCTCTGGCTTCTGACACTGCCGATCACTCCCTCCCTGCTGAAGCTCTTGCTCCCGTTTCTCCCTATGGCCTGTCCTCCCCAGCCACATGCCTTCCCCAGGGTGTGGGGGGGCGTTTCTTCTCTGCCCTCTTCTTTTTCTTGCCCTCCCTGCCCAAATCTCTTTTATCGATAGATCCAGAGCCGTAGAGGCAATAATCTGGATAATCCCCCGCTTTGTTTCAGATATCACCTGGTGATTTAGATGATTCCCAGGTTTCTGTAAACTCAGAATGTCTGAAAGTAATTCATGACTTCACCTTTGCAACCCTCCTTCCTCCTCCCCCCGTGGTCCCTGCATCAGCAGGCAGTAGCCCCCAGCCCCTCCCCACGCAGCCAGCACCAGATGCTGCCAATCCTACCTTCAAGGTATCCAACTCGGCTTGTGTGGCAGCCCTTCCCTGGCACCACCCAGAGACCGGGAATGGTTAAATCTTACAACTCTCTCCCAACTGGCCTCCCTCTGTTAGCTCAGCACCTCCAATCCGTCCTCAACACTCTTGCCAGCGTGACAGCTCAAATACTCTGCAGTTCACTCTCCTTCTGGACCTCTCGCCCAAACGACAAGATCCTAAGGCCCCTCCACCTGACCTCACCCTAGCTATGTCCCCGTCTCTGCATTTCTCAAGAGATGACTTGGCATTCCTCCAGGGAGCACATGGGCCTCTGTGCCTTTCCCCTGGCTGTTTCCTCTTCTCAGAATGTCCCTCCCTTTTCTGTGGAAGCTCTTTACCCTTCGTTCAAGACCCAGTCAAGTGTCCACCCACCATCCTGCTTAGCACGGAGCTTGTCACTGCTCCAGGGCCGAATGTTCCTTCACCTCCTACAGCACCTGTGGTTAATATTGAGTTTCACACAATTTGGGATTTGCTGAGATACTGTCTGTGCTGTTCACCACGTGTTCTTTATTCAAGAATTATGTATTGAGCACATACTAAGTGCCAGGGATGGCGCTAAGGCACCAGTTACAAAAATGAATTCTGCCGAACTAGAAGCTGATGGTCTAGTGTGTGTGTGTGTGTGTGTGTGTGTGTGTGTGTGTGTGTGTGTGTGTGTGTGTGGCGGGGCATAATAAATAAAAGTATGATACATACACTCCCTGAAGGGCTTTTGGTCCCCGACAGCCGTAACGTAGGGCTGGGCAGCGAGGCCAGTGAAGGGGCTGTATTCTTTGATGCCTTGAAGGGCATGTCCTGGATTGAATCGCGCATCAGCACTGGCAGAACCGCTTTGCGGATGGCCCTTTCTGATCTAATACCAGCTGAGCTCTCTCAAGCCCATTCGGTTTACAGTTAGAAATCCTCGGTTTTATGCCATATCATTCAATCCCTCACCACCTAATTAAATTTAGTAAGCATTTCTAAGGTGTTTACCACGGACAAATACGAGATATGTAAGAGTCAGAATAAAACTGTTTATCTGGCATGATGGAGGAAGAAAGCATTCCTTTGAAGTTTATTTTTTAACATAAACCTAACCTTAAACTCTGTGTGTATAATTTTTGCTGGGAAGCTAAATAAACTGTATGTTTCCTTGACTTCTTACCCCGAGTATGTGGAAATAATTTTTTTCGAGGTTACTTGGAAACATTACACAAGGCTCTACCGCACAGGGAATAATCCCTTGTGAAGGTTGTGTGCCCCTTCTTGTATCAAATGTTCTCAGAATTCTGCTTTAAAAAAAAAATTCCAGAATGTCTGCTGCTTATTTTTTAATCTCCTGTTGACCTATCAGTCATTTCTTCTTCCTTCTTTTAGTGTTAGCCTTTTAAATTTACTGCTTCTAATTCGTTGTAGCTATATTAGAAAACTAAGCAAGTCAGCCCTTCCCTAAAATAATAGGCCTTGCGTGAGAACCGAGGGACCCCTCCTAGAAGTGGGCAAACTGATTAAGTCCCAGGCACTGTGTGTAATTACGGGGCGGGCGGCCCTTCCTGGCTCCTGGCTGCCCCAGCTTCCCAAGCAAAACAGCCTAGTGCCCCCTGCCTGCCTTGCCGGGTAGGACAGAGACGCTTTATAAAATGCCCCAAGTTTCTCGACAGAATGATTTTGAAAGATGTATTCTTTTTACTTTCTGAAAAAAAAAAAAAGCGTGTGTTTTAACTCTTCTTACTATTATTCCCAACGAAAGATGTGGTATTTTTGAACACAAGCAAAAATTTCTTCAAGTAAGAGGATAGTATTGGCCCTATACCCAGACAGCCAACAGTATGTGTGAATGATCACAGGGAAGAGATGAACCAAAGGGAATATCACATCAGCTGGACCGACGTGTCCTGTTAGGGCCGCACTGATAAAGCTACATGAAAATGTCAGATCACCGTACATCTGGAGCGGGAAGAAGGTACGCTAATTATGGCGGCTTCTCAAGACTTTTCTTTTTTTAATCACAGGCTTGTTCTCTGAACTTTAAGACTTTTAATACAAAATTCTTTCGGTTACCCAATTTTGCAAGTAAGCCTGTTTCAAAAAAAATTCCCTTTTTCTGTTTTTTTTCTTAAACAGAATATAATTGGTTTATGATATGTCTTTGATTAAAACTCTTTGAAACTCTGGACCACTGAAATTTGATACTAATAATATCTCACTAGGCTACACTTTCAAAAAATATAAAGTTTAGAATTAACAAATAGAATTTTTCTGGCCATCAAAACAGAAAAAATATTATTCAAAATCCTCCATTTTTTTACTGCAAAGAATGTCTCATCCCATTTCTAAGCTGAGCCATCCCTTCCTCACCATGAAACTGGGGCGAATTTCTCTCTCTTTGCTAGATGAATTGTTGAAGAAGGCTGGAGCTTGGATTCTCACAAGAGCAAGACTTAATTTTGAAGGCATGAAATGATTAAGGCTCAAAGGTTGAAGCACAAAGTGAAATTCTGACTCACAGTAAAGAGTATTTATGGCCTTGGCAATACATCTTAGTAATTACTCAAATGAAAACAGTTAAACTTCCTAAATGTTCTTCTGGCTGCAAACTCAGTGACTATCAGAGGCAGATATAAACTTCCGCTAACAGATAAATCTTCCTAACAGGTCTGACACACAACAGCACTGGCTCCTTGCTTTTTATACTCTGTGGTCTTGGGATCTTTTCAGAAGTCTTTAGAATGTAATTAATAATTTGAGTTACAGAAACTATCTGCTGGTAAAAATAGACACACATAAAACAAAACATTAAAATTCATTAAACAGTCAGCTGAGGAAAAGTCAACAATTCTTTCATCACCTTTAATCAAAAGGCTTAACAAGTTTTATGATTACCACTTCGTTCTTAACACCACTTTACAGGAGATTCAGGCTCTTTTCCTAGGAATTAAATAAGGCTCACAATAGAACAAAGGCCAGCAGATGTGACTTTGAAGGCATATAGCCAAGGAGCTCAGTCCTCAATGAGAAAGCAGCATGGGGACGAGAGGACACAACTGTCAGAAGTGAAAGCTATGGCTTAGGGTTTTTAAAATAGGATCTTTGGGTTGAAATCGTTGTCACTGTGATTTTATAAAGCATAAAAATCATCTCTGCATTCACTGTATACACATGCAGAGCTACCAAAGATAGCCGAGATACTTAATTTTCCGTAGGAATTGCTGGCGATGCTATGGTTCAGCAGGAAAACAAAAACTGCACGTGAAGGCAACAAAACTTACAGAGGTACACAAAGTGCTAATGTCTGTCAACAGATGTTATAAATATGAAAGAGAACATAATTTGGAGACCAAAATATCTGATAACTGCTATCCTGGGGTTAATGTAAGGTTCAAATGAACTCATGTATATATAACAGACAAAGGTGGTTTAAAGAATAAAAAAGTACAAGATAATTGCAAGACTATCATTTTGGGGTAAATATAGAGGAGCAGAGGGATAGAGTGCAAATAGACCCCTTGTAACTCTGTAGCCCTCATATAAAGAAATCTTGAAATACGTATAACCTTCAGCAGACAGCACAAATAGTTTTCAAAAATCCATGAGGGGGAAAATAGGAGGTGTGGAAAAATCCGAGGAAAGTCAAAAAGAACTCCTGAGTATTTAGTGATGTTTAGGACTGGAACTCAGGACAGAATCAGGTTCTGTTCCACCATCTGGGCTTTTCATAAATCATCACCTATCTCCCATGGTCTGTTCTAGACTGAACTAACCTCATCTACTGCACACCGTTTCTCTTCACTCACCCAGTACTCTGAGTGCAGGCAAGGAGAGCAGGGCCTGCCTTCCTGCCTCCAGCCTGCCTCCAGCATGTGGGCACCAGCGATTAGCAGAGCTGAGGCCACTCCCATGGCCAGGGAAGTATTAATAAACCAGCTGCCTTGCCAGATAGCGGTAGTCAAAATCCAAAAGGCATTTCTGTCTCTGCATTAGGGATTCAAAAAACTCTCTTGGTGGGCTGGGTTTTGCTTTGCTTTCTCGCACATTATATTATTTTTGGTGTCACCAGGGAATCCAATTGATTCCAGGGCTGCAGTGAAGATCTAAAATTACTGAATAATAGCTAAGAGCACCAGAGAAAGGTTTCAGGTTCCAGCTGAAATCGACGGAACTCTGAGTCCCGGACACTATTTTAGCTCAGGAATGTTTGGTGGCTCGGCCCCTTGTCCACCCAAGCAGCCGCTTTTCTCTTAATATGACACGTGCAGAATACTCTGGCCAGCCCCGACGGAGACACTTCTCTATCACATGCTCTTGTACACAGAAATACACTCTCACTTTCTAAGACCTGGGCACTGCTGAACAAACAAGAACGCAGCGCTGAGGATGAATGGAAAGGGATGGAAACACTGACATGCTGAACGTTCAGGTCAAGCGTTAGCTCAGGCTCAATAATCCCACGCTAGTTCTTCACGTGAGGCTGACAAAGGAAGAACCAATCGATCCCAGATTTGTGAGAATTTTCACTCTGGATTCAATGGTGAATCTGCTTTGGGACAATTTGGTAGGAAAGAGCTTTACCAAATATAGTGACGCCTTATCTATAAATAAGCCCAGGGAAGAAAAAACATTTTTAGGATGCCTGAGTCAGCACATTTACGTGGCATGATTAGTTTGGAATTTAATTGCATTTTGTGACCAAAATCCCAGGATTCTCATAAGTTTCTGTGTACTTCCCATCCCCACCTCCCCATTAATATCCACAGGCAGAGATCACAAACTGACATAGACTATTTGCTTGTGTTCAAAATACTCTAAAATATTTGAGCATAGGTGCAGATTAAAGACAACTGTTTATTTAAGAAGTATATTTTGTCATGTTTTCATTACAGGTTTTCTAAAGAGAAATCTCAAAACTAAAATGCCAAATTATATACAAAAGTTTGATGCTTTGGAAGAAATATTTTAAATACTGTTTTCTTTGCTTCTTAAAATCGTGGATGCTTGGTGCTAATACTCCAAGAGTGGCATTAAACCAAAGGCAGGAAAAAAATCTGCTTAACATATACAATAGACATTTCACTGTATTTTGGGTTGGGTTTTACTAAAAATTTAAATGTATTGTTTCAATTTCTTCACTTTAGATACATGATTTGCTTCCCTGTTCCTGTTCATGCTATCAAAGACGTCCCCTCTCAGCTCCTTCAACGAGCACCAACATGCTTTCTCCTATCCTTAGCATCTCATATACTGTATGTTATATCCTACATAACACAGCAACTCCACTATAATTTTGAAAACCACAGGCTTTATACTCTTCCTGCTCACAGATTACCCTTAATCTTTAATGACAGTTATATTTTCAATTTAATACACACGTAACAACTAAAAAAGACAACTGTGCTTCTGAAGCCAGTATTATACTCTAGGTAAGGGGTGTGACACTCCCCATTACTGTTCTATGTCCCAGGTCCTCAGAATATAAGCTTGCAAATTCTTCTCCCTATTCCAGGCAACACAAAGGCAGATTTAGACGGTTTAGAGTGGGCAATGTGAAAGCTGCCAGAATCAAAATGGAGTCACTTGTATTAAAAGAAAAGTGACAAACAGACCTGGGGAAGGCCATGAAGAGGTCTCCCATGCATAAATGCCTAATAACAAAATCGATCACAAAAGACTCTACAAAAACTGCAAACTTGCACAAAGGCCATCACAACCTTACACAAAAAATATGCCTGCAAGGACATCTGCCCAGCAACTGCCTTTCCAACCTTGGACTGCTGTCACCCTCATTACTGATCCTTGTAGCCAAGGATAATTACCTCAAGACTATTATGTAATCATCCTCATTTTTCCTTCAAAAACCTGTCTTCCTTTACCTCCCTGAATACAAACATAGTTTACTATGGCACACATTCTCCCACTGCAATGCCCTTTTCCTGTATAAATATCATTTTCTTTTGGGGAGCCTGTTTGTTATTAAGGTTGACAGCAAAAAACAACTTAGGTTTTCAGGGACAAATCACCAATATTTACTTAAAGACAAACAAAAAATGTACTACGATATAAGCACGAACAAAATGTGATTTTGGAAAGAATTTAATATATGCTCTCTTGTTAAGTGCACCAGATGCTGGACTTCTGAAACAAGTTATGCTTCAACATAACAGCATTTTCTATATATTTCTGTTCATGATGCTTGTTCCTCTGATTTAGGAATCAATGAATCTGAAAAACAAAAAGATTCTTTAAGCACCTAATCCATTTTCTGTCCCACATTAGAAAATCAACAAGCAACAATAACAATGGGGGGGGGGAAAAAAAGAAAACAAAGAAAAACTCCGGGGAACGGCCCGAAGTTAAAATCAAAAGTTAACCCCCCCCAAGTTCAAGCCAAAACAATAACTGAAACAACCAATCAACGAAAATTGATTTTAAATGCGAGCACTCTCAAAGGATAAATGCTGGTCACCTCCAGCAACGTTTAAAAAAATACTCAAGGTCTCTAAAAGTGATTTGTAGCAGTACTTAGTGTCCAACAGAAACCACTCCATCTGCTAAACAATATCTCGACTGCCAAGCTTCTCTTACTGTTGGTGAATAGATAATGACATGGCACAGTCATTATCACCGTGGCAACAGTACCTAGGAACTATCAGAGGAAAATTGCACATGGAACCGCTGGCGCTTGAGCAGGCATGCCTCAGCTTCCTCTGGGGTATGCTTTTTCTGCAAGTCTGGTGTGCTCCAGGGTAGCACCAACCCTGTGCGGCTCCAAGACTACAGATTACACAGCAATTCCACTGAGTCCTGCTCTCCTCGATTCATTCCTTCCACCAACATGACCACCTACCACGTTCCAAGCACTGTCCTAGGCACTGAGGATACAGCAGTGAATAACGTCGAGTGCCTGGGAGAGACGTCAACAAACAAGCGAGTAAATACAACATATGTCAAACAATGACAACTACAATGGAGAACAGAGCAAGCAACTGGCCTAAGGAAGCTTTCTTTCTCTCCTCTGTACTGCCACACGGGTTTGTATCTGCTTCTCATTTCTCACGCTGATTCCAAGCTTTGGGCATCAGGTCTCCCAGAAGATTCTGCGCCGGTACAGCGCCTCGCAACCAGCACCTGCTTCGGAAACGTTTGTCACTTCTTGGTTCCCCATTCAACAAATCTTTCCTGAGCCTTGGCCCAAGGGCTTCCGTGGGCTGGGAGGCCAATGAGGCTCGAAACCCAGAAGAAATCACACAGGCACGAGCGCTTTACAAGACTTTAAAAGAGAAGTTGTTCTAGAGAGAGAATCCCGCGCCAGAGGCCGGAGCCCCAGGGCCAGGCCAGAGCCTCAGCTCCCACGTGGACGGAGGGGCCGAGGGAGGGTTCAGGAAGCGAGACCACAGTCCCGGCGCCGGAAGCCCCAGGCAGGCCCCAGCTCCCCCCTACGACGGACCACACTCGGCCGCGGCCCTCCGGGGGCACCGGAGACGCTCACCTAGGCTGGCAGAGGGGGACGCCGGCTTGCCCTAGTCCCACCACCTCCCGGAATGCTGGCACCACGCGCCAGCCAACCGGGTTGCCATGGCAATGCAACAGCCGCCGACACCGGAACCGGAACCTTCATCTGGAAGTGACCCCTTCCCGGCGTTCCGCGAAACGGGCGAGAGCCCGCCCAGCGCCTTTTTCAGGCGTCCCGGAGTATCCCAGCTGGCCCCGTCGGCTCTCGAGAGGAAAGTCGTCTTCCCCCTGGTTTTGCCTCTCGTTGCCCTGCGAGCGTGACCCTGATGGACATCCACTTTGTCCAATCAACTGACAAAACAGTTGCCCACAGCCAATTGTAAGGCGATAGGATGCAGCTCAGGCATAAGGACCACCTCCCACCTACTGGGCGGGACGAGCAACATCATTGGTAGAATTGAGTAATTGCGGGCCAGTTTTGTCCAATCACGGAGAGCAGTTCGGGGCCGGTCCAATCAGGGATTCCGGGGGCGGGGCGGGCCGCCCGGGCTGGGGAGGGAGTCGAGTTGCAAGCCGAGGTCTGAGTCGATCGAGGGCTCCGGCGAGCGTTCGGGAATGAGCGGGTCCCTCGGCCGAGCGGCGGCGGCTTTGCTCCGCTGGGGGCGCGGCGCGGGCGGCGCCGGCGGCCTGCGGAGTCCGGGCGTGCGGACGGCGGGTTCGGGCGCTCGCGGCAGCGGTTCGGCGGAGCAGCTGGACGCGCTGGTCAAGAAGGACAAGGTGGTGGTTTTCCTCAAGGGGACGCCGGAGCAGCCCCAATGCGGCTTCAGCAACGCCGTGGTGCAGATCCTGCGGCTGCACGGCGTCCGCGACTACACGGCCTACAACGTACTGGACGACCCCGAGCTCCGACAAGGTCAGGCCTGCCGGCGGGGTTGGAGGTGGCGGGCGGAGGCCGCTGTGCCTGCCAGGGGTCCACCGCCCCCGGGACCGGGAGGGTCGCTGCGCGAGCCTGAGGGGTTTCTCCGCACGGGGCCAATGGTCAGGGGTTCGGCCGCGCCGGGTTGGGGGTTGGGGCTCTATCGATCAGGGTCTGTCTGGGGGTTCCAACGGGATCGGGCCGGGGAGCGGTATTCTGGATCAGAGTCTGGGGTGAAAATCTCAGTCGGGGGTGACTTGAATTAAGTCTTGAGGGTCTGAGGCTTGGTACTGTTGCCGGCTTGGGCAGCGGGGAAAGTTCTAGGGTTCACTGGTCCTTACTTTGAGCTGAAATAGGCGTTTCAGGGTGATTTGTCTTGGGCTGGGTCCGAGGAATGTGATCATCAACCCCCCTCCTCGCTCTGCAGGGCTGGGAAGTGGGGCAAAGAGGGAACTCATAGTAAGTACCTACTGTAAGGTAGGCACTTTTGGGGACACTTTGAGGAGATTGGAAGCCATTGGCCTGTTTCGTGGATAGGCACTGATGCTGTGGACGTTGGGAAGAGGGCGGAGGTTGCCTTTATCTGAGGCTAGTGTGGTCAGAGGCTGGCCTCTGTTGGTTCAAGGCACAGGCTGTCAGGTACCACCCTTTGTATTGCTACAAGAAAAGGGTTGGTGCTACGGTTGATTGGTCTTAGGATCTAGTGCTCTGGGGGGAAAGGCATGACATTTGCTTTTAGGTGCTCAAACCCAGGGGTGACTGTGTGGGGGCTAGGACTTGGAGAGACTTGTGGGCAGAAGCAGCAGCAATGACTCCTGGGCCCCAGGCTAACTCCCTACCTCAATCTTGGAGCCCAGGGGTCAGGGGCCAGGTGCTGCAGAGGGCCTGTGGCTTTTCACTGGCCCCAGGCAAGGAGGGAAGACCCTGACAGCTAATTATCATCATTTCCAGATCTGGATACCTTACATGCATTCTGCTATTTTTATCTGAGTGGGGGAAGAAGAAGAGGCCAGGCACAGGGGCCTGCTCCTTGGCAAGGGTTGGTCAGGGTTGGCAGAGAACTGGGAAGGTTATACCTTGTCCTTTTGGCTTAGGGTACCCCTGCATTCAAGGTAGAGCCTTTAAATGACTGAGTCCCCCGCATGTCCCTAGCCTAGTACTCTTGTTTAGTCACAGTGTGCTAAAAAGAGGTGCCAGGTTCTATGTAGGAATGGACTATTATTCTACATTTGAGATTACTAATCATAGTCATTTCTTACATTGATGAGACAAGCTGGTGTTGTGGAAAAGCTTTGGGTTGGAATCCTCTTCTTTGGCCTACACAAGCCACTTAACTGCATTTTCCTTTTCCATAAAATGAGGATAATGAGATCCAACTTAGCACAATTTTTGTGAGGAAGAAGGTAAAAATGATAGAAAGTGCTTATCGTCTTACCTGGTACAGAAAGCACCCAGATAAATGGTAGCTATTTTATTACTAGCACTTTATGGCTTTCAAATGTGTTTTTTCCCAGGTTATCTAATCCTTAAAAGTTCTTGGTAATAGCTGATCCTATATTTGCTGTAGGTGATAGTTTCAGTGGGTGGAACCTAGGAGGCCTGGGAGGTGGAGTAGTAGAGAAGGCAGGTTAACATTACCACGTATATGTAATATTACCGTGTATTATTCTCATGACCCTTTTGTCTTCCTAGAATTCCACCAGTTGCTAAGCTCTGGGTTTTATCATGTATGGGGGATCTGTAGTCTTCCTTCAGAGGCAGCTTCTCCGCCTAAAAGATAAGAGTAACTGTTCTGTGGTCTTTTAACTGGGACCTTGCAACACATCCCCCTACGTTGCCAATATGGCGTTAGTAAAAAGTTGTGCTGTTATCTTTCTTCTTATAAAGTTTTGAGGGTCTTTGGTTTGGGAATTTATGTTCTCCTCTTTAGTATAACCAGAGCTGGGATATATTGGAATATAGCTAATAAACTGAAAATAGGAGCAGAAGTAAGATTGTGTGCTGATCGCATTTATGTCTCTGTCTTCCAGCTTATACTTCTGGCTTCTGAACTTATGTTCTTAATACAGTGAGACCTATGTTCTTAATACAGGGCAGGGTGGAATAAGCATGTTTCCACATGGGGATTAGTTTAGCTAGGGTACTAAGACTCCTCATCTCTTTGCCCTCTGCACCTTTGAGTTTACCAAGAGAGACTCACAGCCTTTCTGATGCTGCTTTTGTCAGCCAAAGATGTGTCTGTGTACCCTGCCCAGACCCAAGGTCACTGCTAGTAACAGGATCAGAGCTCCTGCAAAGTTGGCCTTTCCTTTTTTCTGGTTCCAGAGAGGGCTGAGCTTTACAAGGGCCCAAGCCTGAGGAAGTTTTGGGAACTGTTTACTAGTTCTAGGCCCTGGGTTCCAAGGAGTGTGATACAGAGAGGTCTTGAAACTGTGACCCAAGGAACAAAGGTGACTGAGGCAGCACTGGGCTCTGGCCTTATTATTCTCCTTTTTATCTGGTGCACACACAGAAAACACACACAAAGAGATTGGGCTCCAATAGCCTGACATCACGGTTTCCTAACCCCGGTCTTAACAAAGAATATCTTTTATATTTAGTTATAAATACAATTGTATAACATGCTCATAGAAGAAACTTGGAAAACACTAGAAAGTATTAAGAAAATGAAAATCACCTGTAATTCCACATAAACCATTATTAACCTTTGAATCTAGTTCCTAATATTTTTTAAAACACGTAATGAGATCATGCTTGTCTATACGTGGTATTTTGCCCTCCTGAGAGCAAGGGACGGGTCTTACACAACAGCCCGTGGTGCCGTGTGTACTCTTGTGCAAAGCAAGCTTTCAATGTATGTTTTAATGAATAAATAAATGCTTCTTTTACTCATCATCATATTGC
The DNA here is from genome assembly GCF_000956105.1 of Propithecus coquereli. Taxonomy (NCBI): domain Eukaryota; kingdom Metazoa; phylum Chordata; class Mammalia; order Primates; family Indriidae; genus Propithecus; species Propithecus coquereli. Next base: position 231,456 of record NW_012148731.1, read on the forward strand.
AAAATCTCTTCCCTGATCTTAAAAAACATTGTAAACACTTGTAAATTTCTGCTGATTTAGATCACCATTGTATTTCTTGCACCTGGAATAGTGTCTGATTGAATGGGGACTCAAATATTTATTGAATAAATAATTATGCTATTGTTGAATGTTTATTAAGCATTTGAAAATATGCTCAACCGTTCCAGTATCAGGAAATCAGTTGGATAACAAATTGTGTGCTGTCGGCACTCAGTTAAGTTCATGGTGAACAGAACCCAAGACCCAGCTTCACTCCTAGGTGTACAGTCTAGAGAGGGGGAGCTGCAGAGGAGAGTAAGGGAGTAGGGGCTGGAGAGTAAGCACATCAGACTTTGTGGGCTGCATGGTCTTTGTTGTATCAACTCTGCTGTTAGAGCCTGAAATCAATTATGGGCAATACATACATGAATGAACGTGGCTAAGTTCCAGTAAAACTTTATTTACAGAAACAGAAAATAGACTGAATTTGGCCTGAAGCCCATAGTTTTTCATCCTGTGGTCCAGAGAGACTGACTCCTGCATATGTGTGTTATTTTATATTTATATAAAGTCTATATTTATATATATAAATAACGGTGTTCATTTCAGCATTGCTTGCAATAATGAGAAACTGACAAAGGGGATCTTGGTCTATTATTAATAGTAGCAAACTGAATAAACTATAGTTTAGTCATATGATAGAAAACTAAATTGTGTTTAAAATGAACTAGGTCTAACATATTTAACATGGCTAAATCTCAAAAATACAATGTTTAGTCAAAAAACAGTTTGCAAAAAGGTAATTATGGCATAATGGCATTTGTGTATATATGTCTAAAAGATGCAAAACAGTCCCACATGCTGCAGACACGTGTGCAGTGCAAGCGCAGCTCATGGTCAGGAGAGACCGATGGCAGCTGCAGGGTGGATACTACCTCGAGTGAGGGACTCAGGTAGCATGTGGATTTTTGTACTTCTAGAAACCTGGATGCAAATGCCGGTTCCACCACATGCTAACAGTGTGACTTTGGGTAAGTCATTTAACCTCTCTGAGCCTCTGTTTCTCATCTGTAAAGCAGGGATAAATATACCTACCTTGTGGGATTTTTGTAAAGATTAAACAAGATTAATTGTATAAAACACTTAAGAGTAGGAAGCTCAGTAATCCTTAGGTCTGTAAATGGTATTTTTGTTCCAGCACGGCATACTCAATTGGTGTTTTTCCTGCATTCTTTCCCTGTGCTTTCTCTGTTACATATTTTTCTGAATAAAGCATTCCTGTGAAGGGTGGGCAGTAGATGACGCTTACATGGAGAGAATGTTCACATTGCACCTGGCGCTACGCTAGGAGCTTAATTCATTTCGCCAATTACATCTGCTTTCATTTTTATAACAAATCTGTGAGGCATAGAAGTGTTATTCCCATTTTATAGATGAAAAAACTGAGGGTAAGAGATTAACAGGTTTATCTGAGGCTACTTTTATGGGCTAGCAGGTCAGGTCTGCTGACCCATATGCCTGCACCTTGCCCACTCTGCCACTGTGCTTTGCTTTTCCTCTAGTGAGGGTCTGCAGGTTTCCATGCTGTCAGCTCAGATGATCTCACACAGTCCTAAAGCCATTCTCCAGGGAAGATGAAGAAAATATGACTCCCGGAGGCGATGTGACTTGCCCAAGGTCACAGAGCCTAGTAAGGAAGAGACAGAGTTGGAATTAATCTGCATCAAACTGCAAAGCTCCTATAATGAAATTCTTCCAGGGAAAAAGGGAAACTATGATTATGGTGCTCTTAGTGTCCAAACCAGGAGCGAAGTCCAGTGCTCTGAAATGTGAAGGATTTTGAAAAGTCCCTTCTGAAAGTTCTGGAAGTGAATTTTCAAGTACATTTTTTCTATTCTTGCTGGCTTGATACTTTGGATTATTAATTTGTTTTTTTTTTTTTTGTGGAGCAATAGATGTGTATGGACTAATTTCATAAGACACCCTCCTAATTCCCAATTCCTAGTGTTTCTGTTTTCACAGTCAACATTTTCTGTCCCAAATTGAATCACTGTCTGTCACATATGAAATATGATTATCAGTAAAATCCATGTTGGGGTATGATTTTCTAATTTTCAAGAGTTGCTCTCTAATTCTGAGTTATTTCAGGTGATATTTGTAAGAACTATCCCTGCATATTGCAGTTTTTAAAAACTAAAGTATAAGAGAAATTAACCACTGGATTCATTTTAATATTCAACTTATGAACAGTGGTCTTTTATTATTAGAAGTTTCTCAGCTGGGTGTGGGGACTCACACCTGTAATCCCAGTACTTCTGAGGTGGAGGATCA
>NW_012148731.1:234391-258257 GCF_000956105.1 Propithecus coquereli
GTCTGGTCTGAAAGCGCACTTGTTCTGGTGATGAGGGTTCTGGTGCCTTTCTCTGATGGTCTGCCACGGCATAAAGCCTAATGACTGAGACAGGCCCAATGCTTTGATTGAATGTGATGCTATAAAAATGATTGATGAAAAGCAATTCGTTCTTTTACTCAGCAAAGATTTTACTTAAAAAAAATTGTAACTTTTAGGATTAAACATGTGATTTTGAGTGGCCCTCAGGTGGTAAATTTATTTTCATTTTTGATGTGTTTCAAAAATCGTAGGCACCCACCCGAAGAAATCAGTAAACATTGATTGTCATGGAAAGCTTCACACAGTATATTATTAATTGAAAAAAAAAATATATGAAAACAAGTGGTTTACCGGTATAAAAGGTACTTAAGAAAGTTTAGGAGAATTAAAAGCAGCTCATGTTTACTTTAAACATTTCTTAATTCCCACACCCTGCTCTCAGTCAACAGAAACTCGAAAGATTTGTAACTGGCATCATTGTAAAAAGTACGTCCTGATAGACTGTATTTGAGGATAGAGTTTGAAACTAATCAAAATCACACAACTTATATGCTAAGTAATTGTTTTTGTTTACATAGCACCCAACATCAGAATGATGAAAAACTTAAATTCATCAGGGTGTTTCAGGAGATCTAGATATTTGGTATTATAAAGACATTTTGGTGCTTAATAGAAATTACCCTTTATTGGTGACCACCAAACCTCTATCTGATTTTTTTCACTAACACCAAGAGTGGCCTGTAACAGTGTAACCATTTGTTAATAAGTGAAGTCTGGAGGAGAAAGATAAAGCTCAAGGACTTCGTCCAGGGCTGTCATTTAGAGCAAAGTCACTGTTTTTTTAGAAGGCAGTAACTTTTAAAAGAAAAATACATTGTATCTTGGGACTGTTATTTTTGATATAACTCAAATTGGTAATTTTATTTGGAAAATAAAGGTTTGATAATGAATGATATGATATCAGGAACAAGTTTTTGTATTTTTAGTTCATCTACATAAATATCAGCACTTGACTGATTTTTAAATTTGTATAATATTATATTTTGCTTGAGAATCTGTTGGCTTTTCTGTTTTGTTTATCTTCATGCTTATTTGGGCCATTTGAAAATATTTATCTATGTAAATATGGAAGAATCACATATATGTAACTCTAGGAATTAAATGCCATCCTTTGACCATCTGTTTTTTAACATACCCAACACAGACTTTCTATCAGCCTAATGTTTTGAAAGTACATTCATTTCAGCATACCAGTAGAAAAGAAGTGATGGAAAGGAGTGTCAGACAAGAATAATCTTTTATGTCTTAAGATTGAAGCCACATTGCTTTCCTACTGTCCTGTCATAACCATCGTCTTGTGGCCCAGAACTGAACAGAATAGTCACACGCTGCACTGTTCAGAGAGTGCCTCATCTCTTCTATGTCCTCAAAGCCAAATTGTTTTGCACGTGGGACTGATCACATGCATGCTGGTTGGTTTCTTGTTTGCTGTGAGCTCTTGAGAGCAGGACAGGTCCCACCCCCAGGCCCGGGACATGGACCTTGAGCCTTGCCTGCTCTTTCATTAGACTTGTCCGTCACTTTGGGTTGAGCCAAGTCATTTGCCCCACAGAGCCATCAGGGTAGCTGAGTAAGGTGGAGGCTGAGTGTCCGTAGCCACAGAACAGAGATTTTTCTCTGAGTAAAAGTAATTATTAAAGATGAAAAAAATTAACAGCTCCACATCTTGGGCATAAGTAACTGAGAGTATGCACCAACCTAGACAGGCGTGAGAAACGCATGGGTGGGATTGCCTGATTTGGCAGTGAGTTAACCATGCTGGATCCATGTTAAGTAGTCCATTGGGAAGTGAAGTTGGTTGTGACATTTCTTCAAGTTTTGCTTTACTGAAAACATGACTGGCAGGTGTGTGGAGAATTATGGCTTTGCGTATCTTACATGATTTATGTTAACCAGTCTGGTTCTGTGCCATTAATCCAGTGTTGATGATGTGTCAGGGATTTTACTAAGAGCTCTACTTACCTGATTCTCACAGAAACCTTGTAAGATGAGGGTGGAAACAGAGGATGGTGGACACATGACTTGTCTGAGGTCTTAAAGTTTGTAATTGTAAGAGTTAAGGTGTAAGCACTGGTCTGTTTGACTCTAAAGCTCATGCTCTCAGTAGCAAACACAGTGCTCTCCAAGAATCGGGGAAGCGAGGGAGGGACAGTGGGTGTTCTGCTAGAAGTGGGTAAAAGTCATATTTTGCCATGAAAGGTTCAGCTTTGATCATCAAAATAACACTTGAATAAATGTTCTTTCCCCGTAGGCATTAAAGACTATTCCAACTGGCCCACCATCCCGCAAGTGTACCTCAACGGCGAGTTTGTGGGGGGCTGTGACATTCTTCTGCAGATGCACCAGAATGGGGACCTGGTGGAAGAACTGAAAAAGCTGGGGATCCGCTCCGCCCTTTTAGATGAAAAGAAAGACCAAGACTCAAAGTGAGGGCACCGCCGTCCTCTGAGCAGAGGGGCCCGTGCATGCCAGAGACTCACTGCCAGAAAAGCCTTACCGATTTGGGTTTTCACTATTGAGACAACTGTTTGCACTGACTATTCCAGTTTGTAAGCAGTTGGGTGATTTTAGTTTGTCTGGTGTTTGGTCTAAGAATATTCTATTGTGAACTTGATTGCAACCACCGCACTGTAATAATTCAATGTTGTATTACGATATTGCTGTAAACAAAATTTGTTCTTATGTTGTCATTTATTCTTTGCCTGATTCAGGAGTTGAAGCAGGAGCTTTTGAATCATTATTCATGACTCCTCTGCAAATGTGTCAGTCTGCAAAGAGAATATGTCCCCCCAATTTTTTGGAACTTCTTCTGTTAAGGAAAATGGTGGGCAAAGAAGAAACTGTGATAACTAGGGTGTTGTTTTTTAAAATAAACTGCCAACACAGAGATCCCATGCATGCATGGGTTGTTAATTCTGAAGTGAATACGTCTGTAAGGATTTTTAGTGACCGCGTACGACCTTTTGTTTTTGGGAATTAACGATGATTCTCATGCTCTTCTATTAAATTTGCCACAAGAATTGACATGAAGCTATGCTCCTCTTTCTCTAGGGGAGCCTGAGTCAGCAGTCCAGGTGGAGGCATGTGTGGCTGGTGGGGAAGTTGGAGGCATGGATGAGTCCAGAAGAGACAGCTCTTCCTGCCTATCTTTGTTTTGATTTTTGGTTTTTTTTTTTTGTTTGTTTGTTTTTGAGACACAGCCTCCCTCTGTCGCCCTGGGTAGAGTGCAGTGGTGTCATCATAGCTGACTGCAGCCTCAAGCTCCTGGGCTTGAGCGATCCTCTTGCCCAGCCTCCCGGGTAGCTGGGCCTACAGGCACGTGTCATCACGCCTGGCTGTCTGCCTATCTTTGGATCCTTGTGCTTGGCAAGCCGTGCTGCAGTTAGATAGGGAGAAGCTGTCAACAGTCCACTAAGATGTGGGGTTTAATGAGTATTTCTTAAAAAATGGGGCCTTCCTAAAAAAGGAAATAATTGGAATTGTGACAGAGATTCTTGCAATATTCGGTGTCTTTATGAGACTTTTCCTGCATTTTTTCATCCTGAGACTGGGCATGGTGGAGCCGGGAGAGCTGCACAGTGGCTCCTGGGAAGAAAGCCCGTGTTGGCACGATGTGGCTTTGGCTGCCCGCAGCGTCCATTCATCTCCAGGGACTTAAAGAGAGCATCTGTTTAGACGCACGTCTTTATGGTGGCAGAGGTAGGAAGAAGGGTGTGTTTTCTAATAAAAAGGGCAAAAAGGACAGAGGACGGCTCCTTTCTCCAGAGCCGCCCCAGAGGCTTGCTCCGTGTTGACTGTTTGGTCTCCTGAGTTCCTCTTTAGAAAACTCAAGTGGACTCCTTTGTGAGGTAAGGCCGGAACAGGACGGGGTCCTCCTATCTGCCGCAGGATCGACACCGGCTGCCCACCCGCCCCGGGGGTTTTGGGATTCCCAAAGGAAAGGGAATGAAAGTCCCCCCACTGGGGAAGGTCCCATCAGATTAGAGCACTGCCCTTCGCTAATCATTGACCTCACAGTACCAAGGAAAAGAAAAGCAGATTATTCTCCAGAAAAAGGTTTTCTGTGACATCAATTATACACTATATCCTACTGATAACCTTTGTGTCTAAACCGAGAATTTACAATCGTAGAGGAGGTTAGAAGCCAACCATTTTGGTTCCCAGATGAGGAAAGCAGGGGCACCCGAAGGAGGGTGTGTGCTCAAGACCTCGCCTGTACTGTCATCAAGGTTGTGACCTTGTCCTGTATACAGAGGACCATTCACAAATCACCCTGTACCGCCCCTGGATGAATACAGCTGTGGGTCACACACAAGTCTGCAAGATTGTCTCTGGCCTTCACACCTGGTGTATAATGTGGTACTTTCCCACAATTTCACTCTTTTGGTTTTCCCTTCGATCTGCCTACGTGCCCTTAGGGAAAAATGAAATAATGAGAAACTTATTAGCAGGGAAACATCAGTGTAAGAAACCTCTCTAGAATATTGTTAGGACTAGGAGAAGGCTGCCAAATGAATGATTGACTCAGATACTTATGAATCATAGTGAGATCATATCAAAGTCACCAGAGAACTTAAAAGTTGAAGGAATCACTGAGCTCTATAAGAAATGTAAATGTTCTTTCCCCAAGTTAATTAATAATTTTTTCTATTTGCTTAAATCTTTACTGAGTGGAAAATTGAAGATGCTATCTAATGTGAGTCTGAGTAATTTTGATGGTCTGCATAATTAGAAGTCACCGTGAGAATTAGAACAGTGACCTGGAAGGTCCTCGTGCAAACAGCAGTATCACACGTCATGTATATAAAATGCATGGGAAGCTCCCCAGCTTCCCAGTATAGCACATTAGATTAGTATCTCTGTGATTGTACTGGATTTTTGTCACAGTTTCAGAGTGGAGTGTTACAGACCCTTTAGAAATAGATGAAGTCATTTTAGAGGATTAAACATTTTTATTATTTCAGGTAGCATTTATTTCATAGATTGGTAGTTACATAAATGTTGTTACACTTCATGTAAGCTATGAGTTTTGGAGATGTTTTAGGATAGAAGTAACCTTTAAGTTGAGCTTATTTTTATCAACTCTATTAAAGTCACTCTTGTAGAAGCTGGAGCCTGACGCTTTCCCCTAATTTTTAAAGCCGTAACAGCCAGTTTAAGACACAAGTCTTGTTACATTCATTAAATAGCTTACCTGGTTATTTAGGCATAACTTTTGTCTTGAGAAGTCAGGTCCCATATTTGTGACAGGAGGGACTGTGCTAAGGGTTAGGAGTGACTTGTTAGCAAGGTTTTGTTGAAGCGAATTTAAATTGGAGGTGAGAAAGTTTTCCTGACACTGACAAGAAACGGTGTAAGTTGGGGATGGTCACACAAAAAGCTGATTTGTTTTTATAAACGTTTAAAGAAAAAGATGTAATATTCCACTTAAGAATTGTTTACTAAATCTAAAAAATAGCTTAAATTATGCCTAAGAACCGTGTAATAGCTGATTTGAGGGAATGATGCAGGGAAGAGCTGTTTTAAGGTCCAGGGACTTGGATGTACAAAGTGACTGAGGTAAACTTGCATAAAGTTGCATCATCGTCTTATTTCCTAAGAGTAGCGTCACTCTAGGTCTTAAAGCCACGTGGGCATTTTGCAATTTGTGAGCACATTTTTTTCTTGGCAGTTGCTCTGTGAGCTGGGTACCACAGGGCTGAGGGCAGATCTGGCCTGAGTCCAAGCCGATAATAGATACCACCAAAGATGCACTTTGCTTCAAAGATCCTTTTCCCAATGTCAGCCAGAAGGGCATGCCACTCCCCTCATTGCAGACCTCCCAGGGCACCGCGTTGGCGTCACTGTGAGGTCTCTCCTGCCCCAGAGAGCCTTCCCTGACCTCCGTGGGTGCAGCAGACCTCGATCTGTTCCATGGCCCTGTTCCATCACCCCACGACCTAAGTGTCCTTCACTTGGCTCAAAGATACCTTTAAAAAAGAGTGAAGAATTCCCTTTCTTCATTCCTTTTGGATTAGTCACAAGAAGTGTGAGGTTATTACAGTTTACCAGCCTAGCGGCACAGGGCAGTAGCTAAGAGCTTGGACTGGGGCAAACTGCCTGGATTTACATTCCATTCTTCCTGGCTGTGCTGCTGACCTCAAACAAGTTGGTTAGTAATCTCCTTTTCCTACTCGATTGGGCAAACAGCAAATGCCACCAACCTCAGGCTTGTTAGGAGTTTAGATGAAAGAACCCTATCAAGAACGTGGTCCATAATGAGCTCTCAGTATGAATTCACCTCGATAGTTATGTTGGGTTCCATCTGGACTTAGTATTGCACTGTGTTATTCACCACCATTGGAAGGTTTCGAGGGGGTTGAGGTAAGTCCGCGTTTATTAAAAGAACATTGTTAATGTTTGGTTTTTCCTGGAACGTGGAACTTGGTCTTTGAAGGTGAAGGACAAGGTCTAATACTTGTGATGATCATCTCAGTGGAGTGTCCCAGCTGCTCTAGGGGCCGGGAGGGCATTCAGCCAGAGAGAATTCCCTATAAATCATTTTTCGTAAGGTTATAGTTTGACTTACAACCACCGAGTTTTATTTTTAAAAATTCTACGTCTATTTCAACTACAGTGGTTAAGTCTTTTCTGAACTGCTATGTTAGGCACTTGCTGTGTGTAGTTATGCCTGAAAGAATGCAGTTTAATCTTGAGTTGATTCCAGACTATCAGTAGCAAGGTTGTGACTGGGGGCTCTACTGTACCTAATTAGCAATTTTCACAGGGATGCATTTTGCTAGAAACAGGAGGTAGAAATGTTCCCTGGTTCATGGGAAATTTGCTGATCAAATGTGGGAAGTATTTCCACATTATTGCTGTGTCTTCACCAGTCCTGAGCAAGTGATCAGCCTTGCTAATCAACAATCACAGATGAGCTGGCCTTCCCCGAGCACCGTGCCGAGCCTAGACTGTGGGGACCTCTTCCTGCTGCGCACCCAGGCTGGTCGGAGGCTGAGACTTCAGCTGGGGCTCAGGTACCCTTCACCTCTTGCCCTGCGGCGGGTGGTGGTGGGGACACAGGACCTCAGCAGGTGTCAACATACTTCAAATCGGAAGGAGAGCTTCAGCAGTTGTTTAGTACCTTTCCTAGTAAACTGTAATCCCAGGAACTAGCAGCACCCTTTCTGTCATTCTGGCTTAAATTTAAATTGCTTTTTAACTTTTGCCCATGATTCCTTAGTAAAGTCTCCTTAGCTCAGTTTTAATGGACTTTCAAAAGGTCTGGTGTGGCAGGATGTCCATGTCCTAATTCCCAGGATTTGCGAATATGTTACCTGGGACTTTGCAGATGTGTTTATTAGGTTCAGGATCTTGAGATGGGGAGATGATCCTGGGTCATCTGGGTGGCCCAGGGCACAAGTGTCCTTGTAAAGGAGGCAGGAGGGACAGGGACTGAGAAAGGCGGTGTGGCAAGGGAAACAAGGTTGCAGTGATGTTCTTTGAAGACGGGGGAGCAGCCACGAGCCAAGGACTGCAGGTGGCCCCCAGAAGCTGGGAAAGGCAGGGAGACGATTCTCCCCTGGAGCCTCCAGAAGGAACACAGGCCCTCAGGTCAACCCAGTGAAACTGATTTTGGACTTCTGACCTGAACTATGAGATACAAAAATTGGTGGTGTTTTAAACTGCTAAGTTTGTCGTAATTTGTTAGAGCAGCAACAGGAAACTAATAAACTGCCTGCCTGGATTTTTATGGTGCGTACGTACCACTTGGTATGAGCAGACAGGCTTGAACAATTGTTGAGCATGTAGGTCTCTAATTTGCTCCTCACAGAAGATCTGCAAATGCCGGGTGTTATTTTTCCCTTTCAGATGATGACACAGAGACTGGAAGAGATCTGGCCACTTGTCCAAGGTCACTACCTGTGGAATTAGAGCTGTGAGCTTCATAATGTGGCACTGTTCAGAGGTCCGGCCCAGTGAGCGCCAGCCACGCCACGCAGCTCCAGCTGCGGTGTCTGGAGTGAGAGAAGAACCGAATTTGATCCTGGGTTCCCTAGTGAAAGAGCCAGGGAGGCCAGGGCTTTCGGAAGTTGACCCTGGCCATCCACTCTCAAGTCTGTGAGGAGGCAGAGGGTCCCACCCCTGAGATCAGACAAATGGACAGTGAGCTCAAACGATGCCACAGAAAGCAACCCGGGCCCCACACCGTGTGTGGACGTGCGGACGTGCTGCTAGGCCAGTGGTCTCTCTGGACTTCACTCGGCGACATTCCAAACAGCCTAGACTGTGGGGACAAAGTGCTTTACAAACAGGCTCCTATAGTCTGCGGGGCTTTCCCTGCACTTCTGAGACCTCAGTGGCAGCCCTGGGCCAGGGCGGCTATTTCTATCCATCTGCAGAGCCACCTGTTGCCCTGAGTCCCAGAGTCTCACCTCCTGCCAGTGTCCCTCGGCCCAGCCCTCGCAGCCGCCCCTCCTTCCTCTGTCCACCCCCTCAGCCCTGCCCTTTGTCACAGTTGCCGTCTGTCCCTTCTGGTTGTGGCAACATTGTCAAATAATGTATATGTTTTTGTACTTTTGAGCTGGTTAACTTTTACTGTAATAAAATAATGCATACATGTAATCACTGAAATGATGCTAAAAACTACAGCAATAATGGAAAACAGCAATCTCCTGCCTTTCACCTTTCTGTCCTTTGTCCTGTGTCCTGGAGGCAACCAATTTCCATTTCTTAAAGCTGTTTCTTCTGCAGTTTGCCTCCGTATTTCTTAACGTGCTTATATTGCTATTTCTTTACTAATCAATTTCAGACATCACCTAATCTGTTCGCCATTTGGGTTGATAAAGATTCAGTGTCCTTATATCATTCATGGCCTACTCTACTTCTTCCTGTTCCCTGTACAATTAGAACAATAGTCAATGTTTATCTTATTATTATGTTATGACTGTATATTTTTTGCTAAGTCATATACTGTCGTCCTTTCTTATATAAATGTTTCCTCCCTTTATTAATGATTGTCTTTTTAAAATTGTTTATTTTCTATCTGATTACTTTGATTTGATTTTCATACCGTGTACTGTCAGCTGCAGCGGGAAACTCAAGTCTTCCCCTCCTTCCCAAACCCGGTCCTGGACTGCTCCGCCCTCCTGCTCCCTCTGGTGGCTGCCACGGTCCATGGTCTTCCTGTGTTGGTCTTTTTTGCTTTATTCCCTTGCTGTGCTGGAGCACATCCAGCAAAAGCTTCCCGAAGAGGACACACGAGAGGTTCGCTTTCTGAGACCGGCTTGTCTGCAGAGGTTTCCCTGTACCCAGGTGCTATCTGTGACCGTCCGGCTGGGGCGGGACACTTCTCGGGCGAGTGTTGGTGGCCTTGCTTCACTCTCCTCCAGCTCCCGGTGCTGCGTGGCGCTGGGAAGTCCCGTGCTATTCCGGAGCCCGATCTTCTGTCACTCGTTTTCCTTTGTAGGAAAAATCCTCTTCAAGATCTTTTTAAAATCCCTGCTGTGTGCACCTCCGTGTGAATAATTTGTTTTGTTTTGCTTTGCTTTGTTTTTCTTTCAGAGGCTTTTAGTCTGGGGAGTACTGTTTTTCAGTCCTGAGAAATTTTCCACTGTTATTCTTTGAGATTTCCTCTGCCTGGTTTTTCCTGTTCTCTCTGGTTCCTGTTAGAGGTTGGGTCTCCTAAATTGGCTCCATAGTTTTCTTATCTTTTCTTTTCTATTTTTAAAACCCCTGTACTTTTGTCCTCCTTTTGGAAGATTTCCTCGACTTTCCTTTCCCCCCCTTCGCCCACAGGTGCTTGCCGTGTGCCAGCCTGACTCGGGCGTGGCCCCAGGTGTGGGGGAGAGAACAGCCAGCAGTGCAGAAAATGCTCCTGCTCTAATGGGCCATCTGCCAGCGGGGACAGAGGAAGCGACTAATAGCGGGGCAATGATTGATTAGGTCAAGAGCTAAGAAGGAACAATCAGGGTAAGGGGTCACAATATTTTGATTGGGTGATTGGGGGACGCTCTCTAAGGCTGAGATAATACCACAGCAGACAGAGATCTAACTTTAATTCTGCTAACTAAAAAATGTTATTTCTAAGCTCTTATTTTCCATTAATCTTTTAAAAAAATTGTAAAATATACATAACATAAAATTTATCCTTGTATCCATTTTTAAGTGTATGTTCAGGGGTATTGCGTATGTTCACATTGTTGTGTAACCATCACCACCATCCGTCTCCAGAACTTTTTCATCTTCTAATGCGGAAACTCTATACCTGTTAAACAATAACTCTCCATTCTTCTCCCCCGCCCGCTACCTCCCAGCCCCTGGCAACCGCCATTCTATTTTCTGTCTCCGTGAACTTGACTACTGTAGGTACCTCATGCAAGTAGAAATCATACAGTATTTGCTTATGTTACTCAGTGCAAGGTTGATCCGTGTTGTAGCATGTGTCAGAATTTCCTTCCTTTTTCAGACTGCATAATGTCCCATTGGATGTACATACCGCATTTTGTTTATCCATTCATTTGTCAGTGGGTATTTAGGTTGCTTCCACCTTTCGCTACTGTGAATGATGCTGCTATGAACATGGGTTCACAAATATCTGTTCTAGTCCCTGCTTTCAGTTTTTTGGATATATACCCAGAAATGGAACTGCTGGATCATATCGTAGTTCTATTTTAATTTTTTGAGCAACCACCTTGCCGTTTCCACAACAGCAGCACCATTTTACATTCCTATTAGCTGTGCAAATGGTCTGATTTCTCTATATCCTTGCCTTACTTGCCATTTTCTTTTGTTTGTTGATAGTAGCCATTCTAATGGTGTTGAGTAATCCTTCTTATAGCCCCTTGTTCTACTTTCGTGAATGTAATATCTTTTTGTATCTTTTTTTGAGACGGAGTCTCTCTCTGTCACCCGGGCTAGAGTGCCGTGGCGTCAGCCTAGCTCACAACAACCTCAAACTCCTGGGCTCAAGCGATCCTCCTGCCTCAGCCTCCCGAGTAGCTGGGAGTACAGGCACATGCCACCATGCCTGGCTCGTTTTTCTATTTTTAGTAGAGACGGGTCTTGATTTTGCTCGGGCTGGTCTTGAACTGCTGGCCTCAAGCGATCCTCCTGCCTCGGCCTCCCAGAGTGCTAGGATTACAGGCGTGAGCCCTTCGCCTGGCCAACTTTCGTGAATGTAATATCTTAACTCAGGATACTACTTAGAGTTTTTTTTTAAAGCACTCTTTTCAAAGTTTTTCATTTTCTACATTCTCCCTTCAGGTCTCCTCTCCATGTCTTCGTCTCTTTGGGTCTCTCTTTTGTACTGTAGACTTTCCAACTGGAGGCCCCAGCTGTTGGGTCTCATTTGAGGCTGAAGCATCAGTTGGGGGACTGGAAACACTGTGTGTGAGGGGTGTGAGTCTGAGGGCGACTGCCCGGTGGCTTCCCCATGGAGACGCTGGGGCTCTACTGCCCTCGTGGTGAGCTCTCCAATGTCAGTCTTCCGACATCTCTTCTCTAAGGCCATTTAATGTCTCCAGAGAAGAGTCTTCCATCCCACCTAGGAGGGGATGTTCACCTGTCTTCTGGAAGCTAGAGTGGAGGAAGGCTGGGGACCCCTTTGATTAGAGTGTGCATTTTCACTTGTTCCAGTTTTCTGCCTCAGTCCCCCCACTCTCTCCACTGGGCCTGTTTTCTCCATCCCTAGTGGGGGAGGTGGTTACTGCTGAGGGGGGAGGGGAGAGGGCACCCTGCGAGTCTTCTGCTTCGAATACCTGCTTTCACCCTTAGCCGCAGCCCTGCCCCCTCTCTGTGGCACCTTGGTGGGGCTCGCTTGTCCTGAGCAGCTGGGCTCACGGACATCCTGTCTCTGCACACTCCCATCTCCTGAAGGCGTGTTGGCTTCTCTCATTTTCTTTTGTCTCTTCTCTCCTTTGCTTGTGGTTTTATAGCATTAATCCTATTTATAATTTATATCTTTTTTCAATCGTTTGCTTCCAATTTAGTTTAGGGAGGAAGCCAAATTGAAGTGTGGGTGGTCAGTCACCATGTTTAGCTGCATATCTCTTTGTAAACAAATTCTCCTCAAAATTTGTTCACATCATAAAAATAATTTGTGTTCATTTAGAAAATACAGAGAAATAGTAAGAAGGAAAAAAAACAGGCCAATAATCCCACTCACGGATGATAAATATTTTTCATAAGGCACATTTCCTGCTAGTTATTATTCTTTGAATAATTTTACATATTTGAAATAGGGCTGTGCAGACAATTTTATAGTCTGCTTTTTTCCACTCATTACAATATAAGCATTTCCCATGTTAAGAAACTTTTGGAAATGTTTTTAATGGTTGTAGCAATAATTGATTTTGTGTTGTACGAAAGTTGGATTAAATATCCTCCTATTGTTTAACCTCTAGGCTGTTTTCAGTTAGTTCTATACCATGCTAAAGATCTTTGTGCAGAAAGCTTATGTTATTTTATTTTAAAATTTTTAAATAGAAGTTTTGCCATATGGTAATGTAGTGGCTTGAAAGGTGGTCCCCAAAAAGATGTATCCACGTCCTATTCCCCAGAACCCGTGAATGCAGATGTAATTAAGTTAAGCATCTTGAGATAGGGAGATTGTCCTGGATTATCTAGCTGGGCCTTAAACCCAATGACAAAGTGTTTTTATAAGAGACAGGAAAGAAGACACAGACACGCAGAGGAGAAGGCCATGGGAAGACAGAGGCAGAGACTGGAGCGACGTGGCCACAAGCCAAGGAAGTCGGCAACCACCAGAGGCTGGAAGTGTGAAACAATGGATCCTCCCTGTCAATGCCTTGATTTTGGATTTCTGGCCTCCAGAACTCTGAAAGAATCAACCCCTCTTTTATTGTTTTAAGCTACAGAATCTGTGGCACTTTGTTATGGCAGCCCAGGAATCTAATACAGGTAGATTCCAAGAAATGGTCTTCTCAGTCAGAGATAATGAATATTTACAAGTTGTTAAATTAAGTCCAAAGAAGCAGTTTATACTCCACTACCACCCTAACACACTCACTTTTAATTTGGTATGTTTCTTTCGTGTCCTAGCGTTTAATCAGCTTTTACCGAGTGCCTACTACATCACAGCAACTGGCAGCCGTGTGAGGCCAGGGGCTGTTTTGTGCCCTGTTCTACTCCGAGTGCTTAGAATCACAGCTGGAGGACGGCGGACACTCATCATTTACTCACCGGATGGGCAGGTGATAGGGGTAGAACCAGACCTGGCTGGCTCCTCGTGGGCTGGTGAGGGGCTTGGCTGAGAACACAGAAATCTCTGGCATGACAGCAGGGTCTGCCTGGGTGCCAGGGAGGCACAGAGTGGGGGTCTCCTGGGGCTGGGGGTCATCGAGAGGTGACGCCTGTGCTGAGTCTTGGAGGACAATGACCCTGGGGGCACCAGGTGGCACCAGACAGTGTTCCTTGGTAGGTTGTCTTTGCTGCCACCTCTGTGTCCCATCAAGGCCAGACCCTGGTGGTGGGGAGAGATATTGGTGTACAAGTGACAGAGGTGGCCCCCTCTGAGAGGCTAGGGTCCCTGTGGGATCATGTGTTGTGCTCTGCAGTGACTACACTGGCAGGACCTGTACCTGTAGGTGTTTAACCGTGGTCTCTATGATGTAACCAGCGATCGGTTTGCTTTTGAAAGTGATCTTTAAAAGGCTTCTTTACAACTATTGGTTGCATCTTGTTTAAATGTCTTTAGCCAAAGTAGCTCACCTGAGGTCATCCCCAGAAAGACCATAGTTTTTGAAACTAAAGTAATTGAAAGAGTGCTCTGTAGTGTAAGAATCTGGCAAGGTTCAATTATAAGCACCTGTTTCTTTTTTTTTTCAAGAGATAATCTTGGGAAAAGTGAATTTTACTAACTTAGGT
Source organism: Propithecus coquereli (assembly GCF_000956105.1). Taxonomy (NCBI): domain Eukaryota; kingdom Metazoa; phylum Chordata; class Mammalia; order Primates; family Indriidae; genus Propithecus; species Propithecus coquereli. The sequence continues at coordinate 248,339 of NW_012148731.1, forward strand.
CTTTTGCTCATGGAACTCAGCTGAGCCAAGCGTTTGCCGCATCCCAGCCACAGTGGCTGCTTGCTCCCTTTGTCAGGTGGGACCGGTTAGGTCCGGAGCCAAGAGAGAGACACATGAAGCCTCATGTGTAGCAAAAGGCTGTTTATTTGAGCATCTGGGTGCAGATGGGTGGAGGCTGAAAAAAGCATCCCCGAGAGAAAAAGGAGAGCCTTGGGTTTTATAGAGGGTTTTTTTCCAGGGGGAGTGAGCAACTGGGCCAGAACAGCCACCATAATAACTTCTTTTTCAAACAACCGGTTTCTGGAACCCCTTCGTTGGTTTCATCCTGCAGAGATAGGGGAGACAGGTAGCTTCGTCCTTACTGTTGGAGGGGAGAGTTAGATTTATAACCTCTGGACTTTCCAGACTCCTGCGGCTGTTTTCACGGGCTTTATGATCACTAAGTTTCCCATTAACCGCATTCCGTCCTATACGTACTTTTCAGGTTCCCACCCAGAACAAACCTAACAGGACCCCGCTTCTACTCTTGTTCCTTTTCCTTGGAAAATGTGTTCTTCCTCTGCCTTTTTCTCATGATTCGGTCTTAATTCAAAGAGGCCTTTTCCACTGCCCTGGCTGGAGAGCAACTCCTACTTACTACTTTAGAACTCCAGTAAATTTCATCTTATATTTTGTCTTCTTCATGACATTTATCAACACCTAAAACGAGCTTGCATGTGAACATATGCCTGCATACATGTGTGTGCATGCATGTGCGTGTGTACACAGGCCTGTGTGCACATAAGTGTGTGTGTGTGTGTGTGTGTGTGTGTGTGTGAGAGAGAGAGAGAGACAGTAGTCTACCTTTGGCCAGAATGCAACATCCCAAAGGGCAGAAACCACGTCTGTCTTATTTTACTAGGTGTCCAATACATATTTATTGAATAGTTAACAAATGCTTGTTTCCTAGACTGGGCTGCTATAACAAAATACTATAAACTGGGTGGCTTCTAAACAACAAAAATTTACTCCTCACATTCTGGAGGCTGGGAAGTTAAAAACCAAGGTGTCAGAAGATTTGGTGTTTGGTGAGGGCCCACTTCCTCACAGATGGCGTCTTCTTGCCATCTCCTCGAATGGCAGAAGGGGTGAGGGTCTTTCTGGGCCCTCCTTTGTGAGGGCACCTATCCCATCATGAGGGCGCCACCGCCATGACCTAATCGCCTCCTAATACCGGTCACCTTGTGGGGTGAGGATTTCAACATATGATTTTGGGGGAGACACAAACATTCAAACCACAGTAGCTTGTTTTTTTTTTTATTTTGTTTTAAATGCTAAGTGGATCAATCCTTGCATAGTCTCAAAGTTTACTCCAAACAGTAAAGCATCAAGCTAGCATTTCCCGCGTCTTTGAGATAGGCGCTGGGGCGGAATGCCTTTGTTCTGGTGTCACCGGGCGCGTCACACCGTGGGGTCCAGCAGGTGGCGCTGTTTCCCTGGGAATGAGCCCCGTCGGGCGCGTGGCCTCCCGGCTCCCTTCCTGTTGGTCGGTGCACGACTTAGGCTCGGCCACGGAGAGACGCATTCTTGACCTTCCCTAAAGAATCCTTTATGTGAAAAGCAAATCAGGCAGATTTCTGTTTGTCCCCAGGTAGAGCCCCGACGGCCCATGCTCCGTGTTTCCTCTGGGCCTTGCATCCCTCCCTGGCACTTTGGAGGTTCCAGGGAGTGCACTGTGGCACCAGGCGGCACGATCCTATCAGAAACGGCTAGTGTGTATCAAGTCCATTTCCTCCCCCTGGAAATGCCTCCTTTAACGGGCCAGAACCCGGGCTTTGAGCTGTCCTGGGGAGAGAGGAGGGAATTTGGGGACTGAATCAGAACCCTGGCTCCCACTTAACGTGGGCAAGCCACTCAAGCTCTCCGAGCCTCAGTTTCCTCATCTGTAAAATGGAGATAATAATAGTGCCTGTCAAAGAACACATCAGACACATAGGTAATAATGAGCATATTAATTTGCTTATCTCAAGGGAAACAAACGAAATAGCTTTAGCAAAGGCAGAAGTAGGATTTATATGGGAGGCAGAGGAGAGAGGGGAAAGGTAAAGCCCCAGGCAGCTGGAGAAGCCAACTCCACTCTCCTTTCCGCAGGTGGGATGCTGGTAGGAGGCACCACAATCTTCTGCCCTGGGGCTGCAGATGTGTCATCTAAGAAAGCGTCTCAGTTGTTTGTGGATCTTCCCAAGATCTTGCGGGTTTTATTAGGGACAGAAAAACAGGTGACAGGGAATGGAAATCAGAAAAGCGGAAAGGAGAAAGCAGTTATAGAAAAACAATAAGGAGGAAATGGTTACAGAAAAATAAGAAAAGAAACGGTTATTTCAGTCTTAAAGAATGGGGTAATTAGGCCATGGAACACTGACCACCAGGTTATGGAACCTTCCCCACAGTATGCATGATATAACCTTTAAGTCACGTCGAAACATAAAAAGGAATTTAGTCCTAATTATAACTGACCTTAGCTAAACATAAAGCATATAAAAAGAGAAACATGGAAGTAGCCATGTCTCCTCCACTCGCGGAGACACACCCATTTCCCTGTAGGAAATGTACTTTCGCTTTACACCCTTAAACTTTACTCGCAATAAATTCTTCAGTCACGTGGGCCAAGGCTTGCGATTCCTCCAAGCCCGGATCCCAAGAACTAGGACAACACTTCAAAGTCCAGCCGTGGACTGACCTGTGACAGTTTGACTCTGCCATGTTGGGGACAGGCCATCCCCGCACTGTCTGTCAGGGCCCCTTGATAGCACCTTCACCTCCCGTCCTCCGACCCGCCGGGGTGGCCACGAGCTCTAAGAATAGGTGTGACGGAGTGCTGGAAAATGTGACGTGTCACACACGTGTTGCATGTTACAAGTAGGCTTGTTGTCCAAAGCCACCGTCCAACGAGTTGCCCAAACCAGACACCTGGGAATCCCATGTGCCTCCTCCCCTCAGTGCAAACAGGCCTTGCTGGTGTCTGCCTGCAAACGTCCCCTGAGCTGGGTTTCTTCTCCCCACCCCGTACCCCGACCGCACCCGCCCATTATCCACGCTTAGAAAACCACACTGCTGCAACTCACCCTGGATTCAACTAGTCAGTGACCCGCTGCTCCAGAAAGCCCAGGACACCCCTGCGGCGACGCCCGAGGCTCTGGCTGCCCTCCGGCGATGTCCCCTTTCACGCTGTATTCCCTCACACTCAGCTGCTCTCATCCTCTTGCCGGCTCCGGACTCTCTCCTCCCTTGGGTCCGAGAAATGCCGTCCTCCTTGGGAGCTTTTCCTCTTCTTGAACCTCCTCCCACCTGGATGAAAGTTCTCATCCCATTGGGTCTCGGCTCTAAACACCCCTTCTTCGGGGAGACCTGCCCGACTCTAGTGATTGTAGGTCACGTCCCGCCATCCCAGCGAGTATCTCCTGGGGCCCTGTTCTTTCTGTCTCAGCCCTTGCAGGGGGCAGGGGGAGGTGGCTTGTCTCCTCCACTAGAACGTAAACTCCCGGAGGGACCTGGGCCAAGGCAGTGGGGGTGGAGGCCTTGCTCTGCTGGGAAATCAGACTTCTTCCCTGATGCGTCCATACAGAGCTTGCCGTCTCCCTCTGAAATCCTGGCATTCGATATCCAGCCCCGGGTTAGGCTTAGCGTGTAAGTGTTGGCAACACCACCAGATTTAAGGACCTTCAGGAAAGCACCATGGTTAGGAGAACGGCTTGGGAGCCAGTGAGCCTGAATTCAAATCCTGACACTCCTTCTCACAGCTGAGCGCCCTCAGGCAGTGAGTTCCTGCCATGCTCCTGCAGAGGATGCCACGGGCCGAGCTGTGCTGGGGAAGGTGCCCCGGCCATCCCAGGGGCAGGGCAAATGCCTGTGGAATTCCACTGGTAGCTGCGAAGATCTGGCCCGGGGGCCCCCAGAGACATTAGTAAGTCTGTAGGACTCAGAGGCCCGAGTGTCCGGGGAAAATAAAGGCAAGGACACTGGCTGGCTGCCTTCTGCCTTGGTGGTTTGCAAGCCCAATGCCCTGAAACATGAGCCTTGGGGAGAAAAGTTGTAAGAATTGTCCCTTCTGGGAGAGGTGAGTTGAGAACACCCTTGCCGACCAACTTTTGGGGGTTGTGCTGCGTTTGTTTGTGGGGCTGGAATGATGGTGTCGTTGGCCTTACAGGGACTGTGTCTGGGGTGTAGTCTGGGCCCCAAGGCCCACGCTGCCTGCTGCGCCACGGTGGGGTGCAGAGCTGTGGCTTCTCTCGCTGCAGAGATAGTGTTACAAGGAGAAGGGGCCCAGGCTGGGGATCAGGCAGCACCTCTTTGGCTCCTGCCTCTTACTCCCTGTGAGGCCCTGGGCAAACCTTCCTGCTCCCTCTACGCCCCAGGCTTTTTTCATCTGCCAAAGGGGATAAGAGTCATACCTAAGCAGGTATTTATGAGTCTTAAATAGAATGATGCGTGTAACGTGCCCTGAACAGAACCTGGTACATTGGAAGCTCTTAATAAATATTAAATATTGTATTATCATCATGATGCTTATTATTAAATGGGAACAATTACCTAGAGATTGGTATCGGTTGTTTCTAGAAAGTTTTTAGGAAATGCACTGCCCCCGCGCTGTCCCCAATCCCATCTCAATGGTAACTCCTGGCACAGAGCCGGAGTGTTTGTGGACCGGCCAGGAGCTGCTGTTGTTTAACCGGGGCCCTTAATCAGTGCTGCTATATCAGGAAGTACGGAAGAGGGCTTCCCTGACACCTGTGCTCAGCAACCCCGGCTGTCCAGTGTGGGTCTAGGCGTCTTCATCCATCCATTCATTCATTCATTCATTCATTCATACATTGGAACATCTGAATGCAGCATATACCTGCCCGGTGCAAGCAAGATGCCACGGACGCCGCGAGAGCTAAACCAGGCCTGGCTCCTGCCCTCGGGGAGCTGGTGGGAGCCAGACTGGAATCAGATCATCTCACTGAGGATCAAAGGGCGTGGAAGGAAAGAGAGGCTGTTTTAGGAATGGAGACCTGGGTGTGCGGTGATCAAGCGAGGCTTCTGGGAGGAAGTTATGCTTCAGGGGAAATCGGGGCTTTGGCACGAGAGGAAAGGGGAGGGAGGAAGGCTGGACCCTGCCAGAACCTCCAGGAGCCAGGCCCCCTGGGGCAGGCTGAAGGGGTGCACTCTCCTCTGACTCTGGGCACATCGTAAGCAGAAGAACTTGTTCCACATCAGGGATGGCCCAAATCAGCCTTGACCCAGAGCTGAGTGGGAGACGGGGTCTCTGGCGGACAGGGAATGGGGGCTGCACTCCCTGCAACAGAACAGGAGGGGCCTTCGGGCCAAACACTGCTCCAGCCCATGTTGTCCCGAGGCTATGGGAGTCCGAGAAACAGGATCACATAACAGAAGACCTTGTTTCTCTCAGCTCCGACCTGGTTCCTCGGTGAGATTTCCGCAGCATATCTTCACATATATTCCTGGGCCCTAGAAGGGCGCTAGGTTGAAGCCAGCAAATCAGGAGTCCAGCCCTGGCTTTGCGTGGCCTACTGCCACTCGCCAGGAGCCAGGCAGTGTCCCAGGGAGGGACCAGGATGATTTTCTGTGTCCCCCTCCCAGCAAAGCACCAGGTATACAGAAGGTTCAATGGTGTTTTATAAATGATTGAAACCTAAAGACAAAGCAGGCAGGAGTGAGCTAGAAAACCAGTCACCAGAGAAAGAATAGGGACATGGTCCTCCGCTCACCAAGAGCCCCAGGCTCAGCTACGTCGGTACGCACTCAGAACTCTGAGAGAGGCTCTCGCCAAACTTGCCATCTAAAAGAGCCCTGTCCCCTGCCACTCCCTAGCCCCTTACCCAAGTTTGTTTTTCTTCAAGGCATCCATTGCCACTTGAAAACGCCTGCATGTGTGTACGTGCGTATGTGTGTGCATTTAGCTATTTGATGCTCCCAGTAGACTGTAAGCTCCATGAGGGAGGATTGACAGGCACACCAAAAGCCTTGACCTCAGCATTGTATAATTTGTCCATGTAACAAAAACACCTGTACCTCCTTAATATTTTGAATTTTTTTTAAAAAAAAGCATTTTTAAAGATGCCATTTCATTGTCTTTTGGCTTCCATAGTTTCCTTTTACAAGTCATCTGTCAGTCTTATAGTTGCCCCTTTGAAGGCAAAGTTCTGTGGCTACTTTTAATATTATCTCTTTGTCTTTAGTTTTAGTGGTTGGACTGTGATGTGCTGGGGTGGGGTTTCTTTGTATTTCTCTTGCTTGGAGCTCATAGAACTTCTTGAACCTGTAGGTGATCTTTTTTATTAGTTTTGGAAAATTTTCAGCCATCATCTCTTCAAATACTATGTCTGCCCAATCTCCTCCCTCTCCAGTTACACAGTGTTAGGCCATTTGATCACATGCCATATGTCTCTTGTACTCTTTTCTGTTCTTTCCATTCTTTTTGTTTTCTGTGTGCTTCGGTTTGGATATTTTCTATTGACCTGTCTTCAAGTTCACTAATTCTATGCATTCTTCTGTTAAACCCATCTAGTGAGTTCTCAATTTTAGATATTGTGTTTTTCAGTTCTAGATTGCTGTTTAATTTTTTTTTAATAGATTCAAAATTCTTGATTGAAATTCCCCATTTTTATCTTTGGTGCATCATATCTTCAATTTTTGACATATTAATGATCATTATTTTAATATCCTTCTTGGCTAACTTCAAACTTTATAACATCTATGGATCTGCTTTTATCGTTCCTTTTTTCTTCTGGTTGTGAGTCATGATATCTCCTCTTTGATTGTCACATAATTTTTTAACAATTGTGTGCTGGCCATTTTGTGTAAGAGATCCACAGAGGCTATAGCTGTCATTTTTCATGTGAGAGTTGTCCTCCTTCCCCAGAAATTAAGCTGGATGGTGGCTGGAATGGACTTTAGTTAGGCTCAGTCCACCTCCGGTTTCCCATCCAAGTACTAACCAGGCCCAACCTGGCTTAGTTTCCAAAATCAGGTGAGATCAGGTGTATTCAGGGTGGTATGGCCATAGACCCACCTCTGGTTTATATCTGGTCTTTGAGCATGGGCCTCCTGGACTTTTGACAGAGAACCTGTAGTTTCTCTATGTCTTCAGCTCTATGAACTTTAGCTCATCTTCTCCTTTGTTGATTCCAAAGCTTTCTAGTGTGTGTAAAGTATAATTTTTGTAACTTTCCCATTTTTTTTCCCAGTTGTTGCAGCAGAAACCTGGGATGCTGAGGCCTACTACATCTATACGGAAGTGGAAGTTGGGAGAGTCCTTTGGTTGTCTTGTCCATTGCTGTTTTCCAAGCACCTGGGAGAACGCTTGGCACACAGTAGATGCTCAAAAAATACTTGTTGAATTGGACTGAGTCCAACACATCTTGGGCGTTGAATAGAAAGCTCATATTTTAGTTCTAATTCTAGCTCTGGAGACCATGAAACTGTTATTTAACACCTCTTGGGCTCGGTTTTACCATCTGTACTATGGCAGTAGTAATATCTACCTATAGAGTTGTGGGAAGAATTAAAAGAGAGCTCGACTTAACACAGTGCTTTGCACCTAGGAGATACCAAGTAAACTGAGTAGCTCAGAGGTTACTTTTTCTGCTTATCCTACTTTGCCATGTATTCAAGTTACTTGAGGGATTTTCGTCATCTTTAAAGGTAGCAGTGGTGGTGGAGACAAACGAAGGGTTCGAGGGATATTTAGAAGGAAGAATTGGGGATGTTGGGGTAGAGAGAAGCTGGAGCTGAGGACCATGACCTGTGAACTGGCATTCCCCGGGCCAGTCAGGGGTGGGTTCCAGATTTGCTGTTGTCCCAGGCTTCCTTCACCCAATGACAGAGATCACCAGTAGTATACAATGTAGCAACGTGGTGGTGCCCCCATTTGCATGGGCATGGTGGGGATGGGAAGAGGAAGTGAGAGAGAGAAACCCTGGCAGCTTTTTTTAACTTACCTGAAACCCATCCGGTGAGCAGACTTGAGAGCCAAGTGCTAACAGGTGCTATCAGGAATTATTCATCAACTCTAGTCACGTGAGAGGGCCTTGGATGCCCTTGCAGTTTCTAATTGCCACCGGTGTGTGGAATAGATTTTAATTAGCAGAGAGGTTGTCAGAGTCTTTGATCAATCCTGTCCTTTGGATCAATTAACTGACCCAACAGTTTGAGATTCTCTAAGCCCTAGTAGTAAATAGCAGGAAGAACAGGCTTGGAATTTACTAATCGTAGTTCAGCTTCAGGTTTGGGGTGGTAAAGCTTCTTGTTGCATGTATGTGGGCGCTCTTGGTGCTGGACGTTAAACAACCTCCTCTTTCTCTGTGTGTCTGCGTGTGACATAATTTTCATTGAGGGGATTATGTATTAAATAGCAACATTGAGAGATCATAGTGTGCCAACAGTGTGACGGTTTTTTAGCCGTCTGAGATGAACATACTAATCACTCCCATGGCGTTTCCCAGGCCACCAGGGTTTCTGGAGGCATTGGGAGAAAGCAGAGAGTTTAGGACCTGGTTGGAAAAAACCTGTATAAAATGCATTTTCAAGCCATTTATATAGGAACAAGGAAAGGTGTGGGCACAGACTCCATGACGTGGCTCTTGCTATCCTCGTACTCTGGGTTAGGAGACCACAATGAGAAGACTTGGCTTAGGGAGAGTAAACTTGTTAGGATTATATTCAGTTGCTTTTTAAAAATTCCACACAATTGGCGGCTTAAAGAAGTTTATTTTTCTCTTGTGTAAAAACACACAGGGCTTGCGCAGCAGCTCTGCAAGGCTCTCTCTGCTCCTCAATCCCCGGTCTCTTGGGTGTAACCCTCTTCCTCATGATCCAAGGTGGTTGCCAATGCTCCCATCATCGCATCCTCAGGAGGATGGAGGAATGGACACAGAAGGGTGCACTGTTCTTCTTAAAGACTTGATGGAGGTCACAGAATACTCTGCTCACCTCCTGTTAGCTACATTGTAGGTACATGGGTGCACTTAGAGGCAAAGGAGGCTGGGAATAGTCTTTGAGGTAAGTAGCAGCCTCTACTGCAATGAATTGCAGAGCCAGGATTTTCCCCAGAACCCACCGATTCCAAGCCCCTGTTCCAGTCCATTGTCTCCAATGGCTTGTCACCTTTATTCATCCTGTAAGTTTGCTGTGGAAAGAGCATGGCCTGAAATCAAATCCACGTTTTGCTGCTCACCAGCCATGTGATCATGAGAAAGTCACCTGAGTTTTTTGTTCCTCAGCAAAAGGCAGAGATAATTCGTATGTCCCTCTGGGCTGTTGTAGGATCACACGAGGTGGCACTGTCAGCAGCCAGAAGTTGGGGGACGACCTTGTTCTGCTCTTTCACTGAGCAGTCACTCTGTGCCTGGTGTCCATGGGGCCCTGGGGGTAGAGAACAGATAATGGATCCCAAGTGTGAAATGCTAAGGGCATACGAAGAGGAGTGGTCATCTGGGCACTATTGTCTTTGACTCTGTCCTCCTCTACTGCAGATGGGCAACAAGCCCACTTGGCTTCCCAGGGGGTTGCCCTTGTGCAAATTCTTCTCCGTGGTTCAGTCATGGAGCCTCACTGGGGTGGATGCAGGAGGGCAGGAGTGAGGCTCAGCGAGGATTTCCCCCACAGTGGGGTGGGGGAGGGCTGGGGTGGCTGGCACTGTCGCCATGATGATGTTTTAATCCTGACAGCTCTGCACAGTGGATACTGTCATGCAGTCTGACGAGAAAAACTTGTTCCGAGAGACTTGTCCAAGGTCACACGTTTTAATCAGTGGCAAAATCAGTTAAAAATATTTATTTAGTTTTTATTTTACAATTCAAAGATGCATCATTATTTTATGTACCACTAGGAAAGGAAAACAGCTAGCTATTGAACTATGACATAGTATTTCCTTAGT
>NW_012148731.1:258307-259218 GCF_000956105.1 Propithecus coquereli
TCAGGAGGATGGAGGAATGGACACAGAAGGGTGCACTGTTCTTCTTAAAGACTTGATGGAGGTCACAGAATACTCTGCTCACCTCCTGTTAGCTATGTTGTAGGTACATGGGTGCACTTAGAGGCAAAGGAGGCTGGGAATAGTCTTTGAGGTAAGTAGCAGCCTCTACTGCAATGAATTGCAGAGCCAGGGTTTTCCCCAGAACCCACCGATTCCAAGCCCCTGTTCCAGTCCATTGTCTCCAATGGCCTGTCACCTTTATTCGTCCCGTAAGTTTGCTGTGGAAAGAGCATGGCCTGAAATCAAATCCACGTTTTGGTGCTCACCAGCCATGGGATCATGGGAAAGTCACCTGAGTTTTTTGTGCCTCAGCAAAAGGCAGAGATAATTCATACGTCCCTCTGGGCTATTGTAGGATCACACGAGGTGGCACTGTCAGCAGCCAGAAGTTGGGGGACTACCTCGTTCTGCTCTTTCACTGAGCAGTCACTCTGTGCCTGGTGTCCACGGGGCCCTGGGGGTAGAGAACAGATAATGGATCCCAAGTGTGAAATGCTAAGGGCATACGAGTGGTTATCTGGGCACTATTGCCTTTGACTCTGTCCTCCTCTACTGCAGATGGGCAACAAGCCCACTTGGCCTCCCAGGGGGCTGCCGTTATGCAGATTCTTCTCCGTGGTTCAGTCGTGGAGCCTCACTGGGGTGGATGCAGGAGGGCAGGAGTGAGGCTTAGCGAAGATTCCCCCCACAGTGGGGTGGGGGAAGGCTGGGGCAGCTGGCACTGTCGCCATGATGATGCTTTAATCCTGACAGCTCTGCACGGTAGATACTGTCATGCAGTCTGACGACCGAGAGACTTGCCCAAGGTCACATGTTTTAATCAGCGGCAAAATCAGTTAAAAATATTTATT
>NW_012148731.1:260803-263933 GCF_000956105.1 Propithecus coquereli
GGCTGGTCTCAAACTCCTGACCTTGAGCGATCCACCTGCCTTGGCCTCCCAGAGTGCTAGGATTACAGGCATGAGCCACCATGCCCGGCCCGATCTTGTTATTTTTGAAGAGTACAGACTGGTCATTTTGTGTCATGTCACTCAATCCAGGTTTGTCTGGTGTTTCTTCACGAGTAGATTCAGGTTCTGCCTTTTCTGGCACTGTCACCACAGAGGTGATTATTTGGTCTTCTCATCACATCATGTCGGGAGACACATGATGCCAATTTGTCCCATTTGGGTGAGGCTAACTTTGATCACTTGGCTAAGATGATGTCTGCCAGGTTTTGCTGCCCTCAAGTAGCTATTTTCCCTTTGTAGTTAATGATCATCGTGTAGACAGATACTTGGAGACTATGCAGACATCCTGTTTCCCATCAAACTTTCACTCCCTAGTTTTCTCCCCACTGATAAATCTTGCCTGCATTCATTATAACTGTGATGGTTGTTAAATGGCGAGATGCCGTGTATTAGTTTCCTATTGCTGTTATAACAAATTAGCACACACTTAGTGGCCTAAAACAACACAAACTTATTATATTTCTGTAGATCAGTTTCATTGGGCTAAAATCAAGGTGTCAGCAAGGCTGTGTTCCTTTCAGAGGCTTTAGGGGAGAATCCATTTCCTTATCTTTTCTGGTTCTAAAGATGGCCCACATTCCTTGGCTTGTGGCTGCATCACTCTGACCTCTGATTCTGTCACTACATCAATTCCCCTCACTCTGACCCTCCTACCTCCCTCTGATGAGGACTTTTGTGATTACACTGGGCCCACCCATATAATCCAGGATCATCTCCCCATCTCAGGATCTTTAGCTTAATTACATCTGCAAAGTTCCTTTTTCCATGTGTCAATTGAAGAAATGACAAGGTTCATAAATTTGGAAGGGGAGCTTTATTTCTTTCTTATAAAGGGTTGCAGCCTGCAGGCTGGCCATCTTGCAGGCTGGGAAGTGCACATAGCCTTGGGCAGAAGCCAAGAGCATGTACTTTGAGGGAAAGGCAATGGGAACAGGAATTTGTGCTGAGCAGGGTAGCCAAATGCACATATTTAATAAGCTATGGGAGAAGTCATGAATATTTATGAAAGGGGAAACACGCACATGCACAATTGAGCTTCATGCTACTCATGGGATCCATGTTCAGAAAATGGCAGCCGTAGCATGATCCAAGGGTGGAGCTTTTGGCTCTTTGACATCAAAAGGTGAAGCAGAGGACACAAAACCTCTCTGCAGCAGCCTCTGCAGAGCCACTCCAAGGCTGATGTTCTCTTATCCAGAAGGAATGCTGGTCAGTTGTCATATCGAAACTGCAAAAAGGGAGGAGCACCATGAGACGGGTTTCTGTTGAGCCCTTAGGGAAGCAAACCTGACGGCTGTTGGTGAGGGCAGGGGTAAAATGCGGTGTGTCTGACCTCCCATTCCATCGTGACTGGGAACTCAGTTTTGAGGTTTCTCTGGGGTCCTCTTGGCCAAGAGGGGGTCCATTCAGTTGGCAGTAGGGTGGGGCTTAGGGTTTTATTTTAGTTCACAGATGGAAGGTAACATATTCCCGGTTTCAGAGAGTAGGAGGTGGACATCTTTGGGGGGGCATTATTCTGCCTACCACATACAGTACTTTCTTAAAAGAGTGCTGCACTGTGGTCTAAGCTCACCCACACTCCGCAAGCTTTGACGTGCACAGCCAGGAATGACGGCCACCAGCCACGGTGGGTGTAAGATGCATCCTGAACTCAGAAACGTTAAAATGTGGACATAGTGCCTGCCTGTGTACTGAGACGCGCGGGTCTGCCTGCCATTGATGTCTTGCGTGCTGTGGGTTACTCAGCCTTCAGCAGTGTATCTGAGCACCTCCCGGCATCAGCAATTGCACCATATGTTGGGTGAGCAGAGATGAGGTTCAAAGTTCCTGTCCTTGGGGGGATCTGTCTTCCAGTGGGAGAGGCAGAGGAAAAATTCAAAGTAGAGGTGATTTAGCAAAGGGGAAAGAAGTAGGAAGAATAACAATTAAATGTCTTTATTGGGCGGGGGTGAGGGATTGCTCAGCTGGGAGGGGCTCTGGAAATGTCCATCGAGGCGGGTGGGCAGAGTCGGAGAAGCCGCAGAGAGGCTGGGTTCAAACCCCGCAGTCTGGCTGCAGAGCTTAACCACTACCAAAGGGCCACCCTGCTTGGTGGAGCCCATGTGGGGAGGATTCTCGCAAAGATAAAGTCACCTCTATGGAGCCTTGGTGGTTCCTTCTGACCCTGAGAGCGTTCTCTGATCCTGCCCCCTCTGCTGAAAACAGTTCACCAATAGATGACAGTAGCAACACTCCCAGTGCTGATCCAACATCCGTCATTCTGCTGCCTGCAGCAATTCTGCTAACCACGGACATCTCCTGGCCTGCATGTTTACTTTGTGTATTTGTCTCTGCGTGTGTATTTATTTGGGATGCTGACATCATCATTAACAACCATTCACCAACCTTGCTTCATGCCCGGCACGGTGACGGGTGCTGGGGCAAGGCACAGTCCCAGCCCTTGATGAGCTTTTGGTCCAGTAAACTCTTCTCCCTTTGCAGCCTTGGGAGCCACATTGACCCTACTTCAAATCCTGCCTCTGCCCTGACCTACCTGAGCCGTAGCTTCCTCAACCTTAAAATGGGTCCCAACACCTAACCTTGTGGCTCGAGGTGAGGACTGAGTGAGAGAAGTCTGGGGAAGGGCCCTCAGAGCGCCCGAGTGGAGCTTCCTCCCCTCGCGCCCTTTGGTGCCCCGTCCTGGCTGCCTTTTCCCTGTGGAGTGCTGGAACCTTCCCGATGGTTGGTCTGGGATTAGCTTTCTTCAGGCTGGGCCTCATTGTTGGGTTCCTATCAGATTTTTAGAAACCGCCTCTCACACTGCGCTCTGGTTTTCACCGGCCTCCATCTGAGGGTCCTTCCCAGCACGTCTCACTCCCCTTCCCGACATAGCCGAACAGACAGATCTGGGAAGCAAGTAAGAATGAGTGTCTCTTTTACATATTATAAAATATTCAATCAGTCCATCAGAAATACCCACACCACAGAAATGCATATAACTCAGTATCTTGGGCCTCACCGGCCCATAAAA
>NW_012148731.1:263983-265460 GCF_000956105.1 Propithecus coquereli
GTCTCGCTCTTGCTCAGGCTGGTCTCGAACTCCTGAGCTCAGAACGATCCGCCCGCCTCAGCCTCCCAGAGTGCTAGGATTACAGGCGTGAACCACTGCGCCCGGCCTTCATCAGATTTTTAGAAACCGCCTCTCACGCTGCGCTCTGGTTTTCACCGGCCTCCATCTGAGGGTCCTTCCCAGCATGTCTCACTCCCCTTCCCGACATAGCCGAACAGACAGATCTGGGAAGCAAGTAAGAATGAGTGTCTCTTTTACATATTATGAAATATTCAATCAGTCCATCAGAAATACCCACACCACAGAAATGCATATAACTCAGTATCTTGGGCCTCACCGGCCCATAAAATAAAGTCTGACTCTGATTCCCAGCCACTTCTCACGGATGAACCCTGGTCTCAAAGCACCCCCAACACCATGCCTGCAGTGTCCTGCCTCATGGGCTTGGAACAGGCCCCCATCTTCTCCGTCCTTGTCCCCCAACGCCTGCTGCTGCCAGTGGCTCTCGGGGGAATCCCTCTCTGCTGGGCAGCTGCCTTTCCAGCTGAGCTCCTCTGACACCTGCACGGGCTCGAGAATGGACATGGCTCTTCCAAGTTGGGGGCAGGACAGGAATCCCCACAGCTCAATAGTATCCACCTGGGGTCTTAAATAGGACTTTCGATAGGACCATATGGAAGACATGGGGCTATCAGTAATAAAGCAGAGTATTAGAACTGCTAAGAATAGAAAGTCTATTCTTAGAGGTCATAGGCTCGGATCTGCCCTCAGGATCTGTCGAAGGGCTGACTCCCTGCCTGGCCCTTGGCAGTTTCGTCATGGCGAAGGCAGCTCCTTTTCCAACACTGGGCCTCCAGCATCTCTAGCGGCCCACTGGGGGGTCCTAAAGTTGACTCCCTCCCAATCCAGAGCCCCCTCATTAGCTCCCTAGGAATATCCCCTTCCTTCAGGGAATATCCCATCCCCACCTCCAGGACGGGGTCTGCCTCTGTAGCCCCAGGAGCCTTCTTGAATTTTCCAAGTCTGGGCAATTTGGTCAACATGAATTTCATACAGAGGTAAATTTAAATACAGATTTAGCAAAAAATGATTTCCCCATCGTTGTAGGGCTATAGTTCTGCTTACACACCTGCGTTAGATACTAACCAGAACCATCCCCTCTCTCGGAAGCAGCTGCTGTTTCCCTTCAGATGCTCCCAAGAACAGTGGGTACAGCTCACCTTAGGTCCAGGCCCAGAGGTTCACCACGTGGCATCCCTCCCAGAGCGAGGACTGTCTGCCCAAAGGCAAGGCCAGCCTCCGGTCCGGAATGCACATGCTGTTTCCAAGTCTGGAAAGGATAGTGTAGCCTGCTATAAAAATTCTTTTAAAGGCCCACGTCCTCTAAACACCCCATTATAATACATTTGTGGGGTGCCTACTGTGCATCAGGCACTTGCAGGCACATGTCGAAATGATACTACCAAGAGGTCTGATT
>NW_012148731.1:265510-266150 GCF_000956105.1 Propithecus coquereli
TGCATCATTATTTTATGTACCACTAGGAAAGGAAAACAGCTAGCTATTGAACCATGACATAGTATTTTCTTAGTGTTTAGAATTTTTATTGTAAACTTACTGCAAAGAGCTCTTTTAAGCTTATTTGTACATAGGCTTTGCTCATTTGTTATTCTTTTGCATATATAGAAAAGACAATATAAGTGAAATAAATAGGTTAATTATTTCTAACATTTCTTCACATTCAAACCTTACTTTTTTAAAATCACTTTTCAATTCAGAGTTGTAGATATCCTCTGTGTAATCAAGTGTGTTGGTGATGCAATTTTAAAAAATCTTTGTATTTTGGAACAATTTCAAACTTAGAGAAAAATTGACAGAACAGTACAAAGATTTCCTTCATACCTTTCAGCCAGATTCCCAAACTTCTATATTTTATTACATTCACCTTATCACGATCTCTGCCTGTGTATGTGTGGTTATGTATGTATGTCTATGTGTGTTGTTTTTTTCTGAATTGGTTGTGAATAAGTTGCAGATGTGATGTCTTTTTATTCCTAAACACTTCAGCATATATTTCCAGAAAAAAAGGACATTTTCTAATCTAACCATAGAACAATAATTAAAACTAGGAAATTAACTGATACGATACTATTATATA
>NW_012148731.1:273396-282864 GCF_000956105.1 Propithecus coquereli
TCTAAACACCCCATTATAATACATTTGTGGGGTGCCTACTGTGCATCAGGCACTTGCAGGCACATGTCGAAATGATACTACCAAGAGGTCTGATTGTTCATCTTGGGACGGCACATTGCACGGGGCCCTCGCTTAGCCCTGGCAGCACCTCCTGTGGCTCCTGTCATGTTACGACCCCATTTCACAGGTCACACGGTGACCGGGCTGTGGGCCCCTCCACTCAAAATCACAGGCTGCTTCCTTCCTCCTGGACCTGTGGAGTTTTCCAATCCCTTCTTACTATGGGGAGGGGTGAGGGAAGCTAAGGCGGGAATATGTTACCTTTACTGCCCCCAAATTTCAACGGCTGTGTGCCAGACTCCAGGCGATGTGTGTAGGGACCGTCCCTGGGCAAAAATTGGCTTAAGCCCAGAGTCAGCGAAACTGGGTGTCCTCTCCTTGGCGCCAGAGGTCAATAGGCCCAGGCATGGCCTGTTGACCAAACAGAACTATTCCTCACGACAGATAGCTTTATGACAGATAACCAAGTGCCTGGGGTCTTGCAAACAAGCCAAGGCGTCTCATTGTCCTGCATACAGTAATGAGATAAAGAAGTTAAGATGCAAGAAGTTAAAATGCAAACGTCTGCTTCCCTTAGGCAATCGTCTGGAAGGAATGAAAATGTATTTCCCCAAGACGCCCAAGGTAGTCACGTACCAGGAAGCAGCTGCCGAACATAGAAAAAGTATATAAATAAAACGACTGGTAGAATTGACTACTGCAGTCTTGTATGTCCTTGTGTGTGTTTGTGTATTTCTTTCTGTGTCCATCCCCCGTTCTGCAATCCGGGCCACGACAATGTGTTTAGGGTATCAGAACAAATGAAACTCGTCCTGCCCTTGCTGAGCTCAGAGCGGGAAGTCAGATAGCGAGGGGAGGGCCGCAAGAGGGGGCACGGTCGGGGGTGAGGTGGCGTGGTGGGTTGTGAGGTGACCAGCCTAAACAAAGACACGGGGGCCAAGTGCATAACAGGGATATCAGGCAAGGGCAGAGGGGACCCGGAGATCTGTCTTTATCGGCTCTCAAGTTCATCAGCTGAGAGTCCACTGGTGCTTTTCGGTGGAAATCTGCTTTCACGAATGACACCTCAGCGTGGTGCAAGGAGGTGACGGTGGTCATAGAGGCCAAGACTCCTGCACAAATCATGGTCTCCAAAGTCGAGTGAAGCCCCGGATTGAGAGTGACCGCATCCGCCACCCCAGTTCTTCAGCAGGCGTCGGGCTTTCTCTGGGAGCGGGTGCACATGTCCGTCTTCTCTGCTGCCCTCAGCTAAGGTCACTGGGACTGGAGGCCAGTCCCATTAGCATTCCTCCTGGAACCTGCCGCAGGCATTTCAAATCTGTGGGTGCAAGAATTGCTGGCTGTTCTCCCAAGGCAATCTAAATGTTGGTAGATTGAAATCTGCAACTACTCTTGTCTGCTAACAAGAGGACTAAATCGCCTCTGAGAAACCAATTATGGTTCTGTAATAGCATCACAGGACTGACCCCCAAGTGGAATAAACCCACAGGCAGCCTAAGAGAATTTGGCACCTGATCCATTCCCCAGGGTCACTGAGCAAACATTGGTGGGACCCCCCACCGGCTTCTAGACGGGCTGCTGAATAAACCCAAATGGGCTGGTTTGTTGAACCCTTGGAAGTCAGGCCGTAGGGACAGATATGGCTTTATTTCTCTCCAAACACTCCTGTTGACCACGCCCACTTGGATCTCCTTGTTCCTCTCCCAGCGACCTCTGCGAACGCCATGGCTCTCCAATCACTTTTTGTTATTGTCAAGTCCAGCCTGGTCCAATTTAAAATTTCACTCTTATGTGCAGTTACTGCTCACTTAGGCCCCAGATACTTTGAGTCGGGAGGGGCACAGTCTGCTCCATTAGCTCTGAAGGAAATTTGGGGTGTCCTGGAAGCCCAGAATGAGCACCCGTCTTGGAGTAGGAAGCCCAGCCCTGGAACTCATCAGCTGTGTTACTTTGTTGAAATAACTGAGCCTCTTGGATCCTCCTCTGTAAAAGGGGGAAAGTGTCACATGCTCTGTTCATACCCTAGAATTGTGGGGAGGTTGCAAACAGGCTTTGAAGCCTGTCAACTTTTCGTGTCAGTTGTTGTCATCCCCGCCCCTCACTTCGATGCGGGCTCCGTTCCCTCCTCACCTGGGGCCTGTCTCCTCACCGATGAGCACGCCAGCCTGTGTGCCCTCCCCACTTGCCACACGGCCGGGCTGCGCAGTGGTTGTGATCACGGATTGTAGAGTCAGGCTGCTGGGACTCACGTCCCAGCTGTGCCACCCACAGCCCTATGACCTGGGTAAATCACTTTAATTTGTCTATGCCTCAGTCTTCTCATCTGGAAAGTGGGGCCAAGAGTCGTGCCTCTCTCACGAGGCCGTTGTGAGGACTCAGTGAGTTTTTTATTTAGAGGTGCCTGAGGCAGTGCCAAGGAGAAAGTAAGAACTTTGAAGATTCTGCCTCTTACTATCATCAGAACTCGGACTTCTAGCAACAAGGATTTAATGAGCACCGCACAACTGCTGGGCACTGTGTAAGGCACTGGTGATTGTATATGAATACGGCGAAGTCCCAGGCCGGGCAGGGCTGATGGCCTAGGGAGGGCACAGATAAGGACAGTGGGCGCCTATGGTACAGTGCTGCAAGTGCTGCTCAGGGCAGGTGACACGGACGCAGGTAGACAGGGCCCCTAACTTGGATCACAGAAGGCTGGCTGGAGGAAGTGACTCGGGGAGTGGAAGCCATGAAGGAGGAGTGAGAGCCATGAGACCGGAGGCAAAGGGAGAGAGGGAGCAGAGGGAAGAGCCTCCGGGAGGCAGGATGAACGGGGAGTGCAGAGGCTCAGGGGGTGGGTGGTGAGTGAGGAGGCTGAAGCCGGAGGTGCAGGGAGATGAGGTGAAGGAGCAGCTCTGGCTGCAGGGGTAGGATGAGGTGGCTGTGCACCCCCACCAGGCCAGGGGAGATGGTGTAGCGTTGGTCCCGGGGCTGGGTGGATAAGGCAGTGGGGGCCTCCCGAGAGGAAGGAGGCAGCAGGGAGGGTGGGCTGGGTGCGGGCAGGGCTTCTGGTGAGCCTGGGGCAGCTGGCGGAGGGTGTGGAGAGGAGTCTGGGATAGTCTGAGGTGCTGTGGGGCGTTCAGGTGGATGTCCCGCCGGCAGGTGGGCCGGCATCAGGGAGCCCAGGAGGTGTGGATTTGGCTGACATCAGCACACAGAGGGTGACCGAGGTCCCAGATGAGAGCGGGACCTCAGCTGGAGAAGAGTTCCAGGGCAGAGCAAAGAGGCCTGAACATGAAGGAAACAGGCCAGGAGCGTAGCCTGGGGGCCGCCTCCCAGGTGTTCGGACACCAGCAGAGAGCAGAGCTTCCAGCAACAGGCGTGAGTCCCTAGCAGAGACCCCTGATTAGGCAAGCAGGAGAGGGAGGGAAGGTAGGGAAACTGCACTTTCAGGCTCTGATATCCGTGGGAATTTGATTCAGGTGGAGTCAGACCCTGACGGCCTCGGTGAATTACGGAAGAGAGTCAGGAACAGAAACCCCAGAAAGTCGGAGGCATCCACTTCCTCCTCCCCATGTGCGCTGGGCTTTCCTGCAATTAGTGGCCCACCAGAAGCAGATGTTGTCCCTTTAGGTTTGTCTTGCAGCTGAATTCAACTTCTGGATTGTTCACCGGTGTTGCATGGTCTCATTGTGGTAGAAAAGGTTTCTAACAGCAGCGTGTTGGAGCCGATTGTTAAATTTCTAGGAGTTTTGAGAGCTGGTTGTTAAAATAGTCATTATGAAAAATTAAATTACGTAAACTTACAATTAAATTATTTTAAAAGCTAAGTCATAGACATTCAAAATCCATTGGTGCCTAATTAGTGCATTTTATTATTCCCTATGCTCTTGAGGTTATTTACGTCGATTGTATCTTTTTGGTGGAAATACTGCCCTGCGCAATCGCGTGCTACTGCACGCGTCTCCTCCTAACTCTGTGTTTAGTTGTGGTCATGTTAGTTGGCAGCTTGAAATCAGCTATGGTGGGAGCATTTATTTATTCACAAAAATTGGTGAATACTACAAATCAGGGCCCTTCCCTCCTCCCTACCCTGGGAGAGCCAGTTGTTAAACACTCACCAGCACCGCTGTGTACAAGGATTTGTTGGAAGGAAGAAATAGAGTGTATCTCCCTAAGCTCCCTATAAAAATGTTAAAAAAGAAACACTTATTGCTATTAATTAGATGTATCTAATTAATTATTGGTAGTAATTAGATGGCATCTAATCACTACTCAGAAACATGATAACAATGAAAGATTTAAAGAAAATTAGCATATAGGCAGTATCTTGTGCTTTTTCATGACTTGAAACATGACTGATGTCTTCTTAAACTCTCCAGGCTTCTCTCTGCTGAGTCAACTAACCTAATCTAAACCTAGGATTCTTAAGCATTTTTGTGCCAGGGATCCCCATGGTGATCTGGTGAAACCTATGGCCTTTTCTCAGAATCAAGGTTTACATGCATAATATGAAATGCATTGAATTTAAAAGGAAACCAATTATATCAAAATAAAGTTATCAAAATATAAAAATATATGACATAGTTACTAACATATGTGCTTCTTTATTAACACATTAAATAACCAGATCTTGCAGTGGAATCTGATAACTACCATCACTTCAAACAGATCAGTGTCTACGATATTTTGAGATATCTATAACAGCTGTAATATAGTAAGAAAACATCTGTGATTTCTCCTGGTGACAAATTCACAGTCATTGAAGATACTACTGTAGTTTCTTGCTTATAGTCTTCATTGAAGTAAATGCTGCATTTCAATGAGAGAGTAGAGAAAATGAGCATGTAATTTTTTTCCCATTCAAGTTCACAGGCCACCCTGAAGTCTGCCCATGCACCCTCTAGGGTCCAAGGATACCAGGTTAAAACCCTGCATCTGAACCTCTGCTCAGACGTTTTCCCAAGTGTAGGTGAGGTTTTGAGCAATTTGGTACCAAAAGCCAATGCCCCTTTGGTCAGCGGAAGCATTAGCTGGGTTCGTTTCTGAAAGCCTTGCTCCCAGCTGACAGCGCTCAGGAATGCTGGACAGTCCGTGGAAGGGTCTACCCCTCCATGAGGCCGCAGCAGCAGTCTGTGAGAGACATGGCTGGGGCTCATCCACGGCTGGGGTCTTATCTGTGCCTTCCCATGATCGTGACCGGTGGCCTGGCATTTACAGTGTGAGGACATCATCAAGTTTACTGAAATGTGAGGATACCACAGAGGGTTAGAGGTAGTTCTAGACATGCTCCCTTAGAGTATGACAATGAGGAGGACACACAGAGTGGGGGAGGAGGCCTCAGCTTCCCTTGGCACAGGGACTGTGCCCTTGCTGACGTGCACAGGTGTCTACCTTTTCTCTCCAAAGCCAAAAGGATTCATGGAGTCACTTTTTGGCAGCGTTGCTGGGGGACAAAGGAGAGGATGCTGTTCTGCAAGGCACCCTGCTCCGTCATGACGAGCTTTGATTGTTACAGAGTTCATCCCAGGTCTGAGCCGAAATATGCCTTTGAGAAAGTTCCCTGTCCTTCGGTCCTGATTCTGCCTCCTGGAACCACATAGAACAGATCTAATCTCTGTCCACACGAAGCTCCCTTAAATCAGCCCAGTCAGCTTATGTGTCCCGACCAAGCTGTTTCTCGCCTTGCACCCGTACAGAGTTGAGTTCACGTCAGGTCTTTGAAACGATCTTTTCAAGTGTATGTTTCAGTAAATATTTATCAGTTACTTAAAGTACCAGGCACACACTGGTAGAAAGACCACATCCAGGCTCTGGAATTTGACACTTCTGCAAATACCTGGAGGGCTTACCTTGGGACTGGCTCTGTGCCAGGTGCTGGCAATGAAAGAACGAACAGCAGGCTTTTGGGCTGACCCTGTTTCGAAACACCTTGAAGCTTGATGAGAAAGGAGCAGCTGCTTTTTGTTGACTGGGTTTATGGCAGGGCCAGTTTAACCTAACTTCCCCATTAGACATGCACTGAAAACCAAGAGCCCATCACCTTGCTATTTGCACGGAGCTGGTGATTAAGCCAGATCCCCTTTTTGCAGAGCAAGTGTGTAATTTCAAACTCTGTGGAAGAAGCAGGACTCAATGCCCAGTGTAAACTATCCAGTTCAGTGTAGAGAATACGTGTTGACGCCTGCTAGGCAACAGGATAGGACTCCATCCCTGGGGACCCCACCTTTCATTCATTTACACACATTAGGTTAGGACCCAGTCGAGAAAAACACGGTAAGTCTAATTCCAGGCCAAATGGGAGCACTGGCAGGAGAGGCATATTCGTACGCTCTGGCGTGGGGTTGAGAAAGGGAGCTGGCCCCTGACGCTGAGAGAATCAGAAAAACCCCTGGAGGAGGTGGGATCGGCTGAGGGCCTGGAACCGCATGGACAGGCAGAGACGGGGGTGAAGAAGGCCCTTTAGGAGACAGAATCACCATATAGCTGACGTTGTCGATTTTATTTGCACAGCAGAATTCCCCTACCTTTTAACATCGACATTGGAAATTGATTTAGGATTTGTTCCGCAAACACCCTTTGAGCAGGCACAGTGCGCCCCGCGCCGGGATCGCTGCGGGGGACACAGCGAGACCTCCTGCCAGGTTATACATTCATGGCCCAGTGAAGGGGCCACGAGGAACGGAATTCTCAGGCGGGGAGGGGCATGCAGCAGCACCTGCGAAGTGCTCACTGCCCACGTGCTCACAGCACCTCAACGGCCCTGCCTGCTCTGTCAGGGGCCAGGCCCTCCGCGCAGGCTCCGGATCCTGCCCTCGGACTTTCTCAGGGACTTCTCTCGTGCAGCTCTTTCACGTCTCCCTGAATAATTAACGTCTCCATTGCAGCTTGTCAATCCTGTCGGGTTAGAACCCGCTCTGGATTAGGAAAAAACAAAGAAAATCTCCTGCGATGCCACCTCTCCCGCCAGCCGCTGTCTCATTTTCCTGCTCACGCCGTGTCCACCCGCGGTGTTCCCATCCTTAGCCGATCCCCATCTGTCTCCGGTCACCACTGTTCCTCCCAGCCCGTGCCGGACGAGGGCGGCAGTGATCTCCATGCTGCCGACTGCAACACTGATTTCTCTGTCTCAGCGGCGTCGGGCACGGTTGAGCACGGCCTTGCTTCTTGGATTCCTTTCTGCTCTTTCCTGGCTGCCCATTGCCTCACTGTGGGACCCTCCCACCACCTTGGGTGGCTCCCTGCTCGACTTCCAGTGCGCGAGTCCCCGGGGCTCAGTCCGCTGGGCCTGTCCTGCCGCTGGGCCTTTGCTAATCGGTCCTTCGGCCGGGACTTCCCCTCGGTAGCTCCTTGCCCTCCGCTAACCATCACGTTGCCACATCTGGATTCTCTCTAATGATTATTACTCTGGTATTTTTCTGTGCTTGTTTGCCTGTTGGGACACCTGTCCATCTGCACTAGAATACAGTTTCCAGGAGAACTCCGAGCTCGGCAGTGTGGTCACAACCGAATCCCCAGCATCCTGGACAGCGCCTGGCCGGCGGCAGACAGTCAGTAAGTTTGCGTCGGATGCATAAATGGACGGCGCGCTGGAGGCCCACGCGGACACGTCTCTGGGCGTCTCTGTGGTGGGCCATCTGCAAACACGGCCACAGCAGTCCCCTGCCTGTAGCCGTGCCCTTGGGTCCGCTCCCTCCACGCCTCCCTCCTCCCTCCCTCTGGTGTGGCCAGAGGGACAATAGAAAATGCGACTGGGGAAGATTTAGTGCCGTGTTTGCTGAGATGGCCACGAGAATGTGCAGAGCTGGCCTGTCGGGGGACGAGGCCGTGTGGTGGGGGAAACACGGCCAAAGCCGCGCAGCTGTCAGGCACGGAGTGAGGTACTCCGCGTTAGTCTGATCTCCCAAAGAGCAGAAGCCAGGACAGAATGGAACGTGTGCGAGGATTTCGTTAGGGGACGTGCCTGTGCGAGAGGACACGGGGGAGCAGACACAGGCTGGTGAGCGCCGCAGGCTGCCCCCAAGGGAGGGAGAGAGAAGGAAGACTGGGAGGGAGTGTTTCGAGCTGCTGCACAAACCAGGGATGGCTTGGCAAAGCCACTGGGAAGTCCCCAAGCTGAAGATGGCTGTCAGAGGACCTCTGTGTCTCTCAGGGATGGTGACCTGTCCCAGTGTCCACGCTGTGGGGGCATTGGTCAGGGAGGCAATGTGGCCTCCGTGGGAACACAGTGATGGATTTCAGGGCCCAGCAACTGGGTGTCTGGTGAGTTAAGCTCCCTGTCATTGAGGTCACAAGGCTCTTTCTCCTGGCTGTCTCCCCAGCCTAGGTCATCTAGTCACCAGCCGAGCCTCCAGCTAACTGCAGACATATGAGAAAGATCAGCCACGCCACCGAGGCCAGAGGAACTGCCTGGCCAGCTCACAGAATCGTGAGCTAAATGCAATGCTTGAGCCATTACGTTTTGGGATGGTGTGTTTCACAGCACAGGCTAACCGATAAAGCCTCTTTGATGATTTCCTAAGGATAGATTCCAGGGGAAAGGGGGAGGATTACTGCATATTTAGAAAACATTTCACTTTTCAGAAAGCCTGTGTTCAGTTATCCCCACTGGCAATATATCGGGACTGCTCATTTCACTACATCCTCACCAGCACTGGGTATTATCATTCTAAAAGGTGTTCGCCAACTCGATACGTGAAAAATCATGCATTGTTGTGGTTCAATTTGCATTTCTTCGACTATTGCAGAGATTGATCCTTTTTTCATATTTTCTGGTCATTGATAAAGTGTCCCTTCTTATCCTTTCTAACACCAAAGTTAGAGGAATAATTCCTGTCTTGTGTCCCTCCTTTGGGGAGCAGCAGCCTAGAAGGACAGCTCCACGGTGTTGTCAGTGTTCAAGACGTCCCTTCATTTCTGCGTCAATTATCAGCCGATTATCTCCCTCACGCTCTCTCAGTACTTCCCCGGTTCGGCCTGTGGCTGGAGGGCTGCCTAATGACATTTTTATAGCCTGGCGCTGCTCTGGTTCATTAAGTCCCAGTGATGGCCGTGCGTTGTTCTGTCTGCCGACAGCGGGGACTCCCCGCTAATCAGTCAGGAGTGGGAAGCGTGGCGAGGCGGCTGCGGCTGGAGGAGCGAGCTGGTGAGGCCAGAGATGGTGTGATTCCCCCACCACTGCTGAGAGTAGGGGAGACACTGTCTAAGGCACAGCTGCCCCGTGTGCTGGCCAGGAGCCCCCCGCGGGTAGTGAGCGCTTGAAAGGGGGCAAGTCGGCCGGGAGACATGCTGTGAGTGCAAAACACACACTGGGTTTCGAAGGTCTTAGTACAAAAACAAGTATGATATTTTATTCATTTCTTAAAGATATTGATTACATGTCAGAATGATAATATTTGGAAATATTGAGTTAAATAAAATATATTATTA
>NW_012148731.1:283124-291758 GCF_000956105.1 Propithecus coquereli
TAGCGGGTCCTGTGGGCCAGGTACTTCCCCTTCTGGAGCTCAGGTTGCTCGTCTATAAATGGGGACGATGTTTCCATAGGTGGCATTCCCCAGCCTTTGGGCGAAGCAGGTTTTTCCCTCATCCCACCACCATGGAGGAGTTTCGGTCAGGTTAAGGAGGACACACGGGAGACCCGCGTGGCAGGGAGTGGAGGTGAGGACCTGGCGTGGCTTGTGGGCCCTGCGTGAGCTCCTGCGAGTCCCTGACCTGCTCTGTTGGTGGATGCGCCGTTATGCAGATGCCTCCGTGCGCTCTCTGGGCCTTGGCGCCTCTCTGCTCCCTTTAGCTGGCGTGGAGGAAGGGTCTTGGCACACGCCACACACACACACACACACACACACACACACACCACACAACACCAGACACACCACACATACACACCCATGCCCACACTACAAATATGCTAAAACACCACATGTGCCCCCCACAAAACACCCGACACGCCACACACAATCGCAGTGAAACATTACACGTACACCACACACTCACACCACCCAACACCAGACATACCAGAGTCACATCCTTGGCCTCATCCAGCCCGCAGGCCAGAGTACCACGGGCCTGAGGCTAGAGCCCGACTGCAATTAAAGAGCAATCTGGCCTGGTCTTGTCCTCCTGCCTGTGCCCGCGTGTGTGTATTCAAGTGTGTGCACTTGTGCACGCGTGTGGCAGGCCAAGGATCTAGGTGGCTGGGATCCAGGCCAGAATGCTTTCCCACCCCCACAGCTAACAGGACCTGCCTCTGAGCGTTGTGAGGACCGAATGACATCACACGTTTAAGCACCGAGCCTGGTGCCTTCTTTCTCCTTCCTCTCTGGATAAACCCAGGATAGGAGATCACCTCTGCCCCATTTTCCTCTGAACCTTGCCCCTGCAAGCCAAGGCTGGGCAGGAGACTCTGCCGCTAGCATCTGTCCTCAGGAAGAGCGAATGGAGGACCTGATGTCACATGTCACAGATGGAAGCGCAGGTGTGTCTACTGCCCCTCACTTCGTGGTCTTGTGACTCGGATTGGGTTAGCAAAATGTAGTGCCGTCTTTTGGCACAAAGGCCGTGGAGCAATGTCATGTGATAATAAGTACCGTACCATTGGTGGCTTCAGAGAGTGTATCACCTCCATCAAAAATACACCACAGGTACTGGGGAAAGAAAAGCTGCCCAAAAGCTCAGGAAAATTTCAGCGTAGAAGACAGAGCATTGGAGGCACAGAAAGCCGTGGGCACGGAGACTCTCCCTGTAGATGCATTTGTTAAAAGAAAAGGGAATGATTACTGGAGAAGCTGAAGCCATGCAGACAAGGGGCAGGGGATGTTAGCAAAGCCGGCCCCCTTCCTCCAGGTGCAGGCAATCAGCTCTGCATGACCATCTGTCGTTCCGTCTGCAGGGCTGGCTAGAGGTCGGTCTCCGCTTACAAAGATGACATGATGCGTATGGAACTGAAGATTCTTTTGACAAACGTTGCACTGAGATGCAATCTATACTGACCCTTAGAAAGTGACCATGCTATGCACAGGAGTCACTTGCGCATCAAGCTCATGCTCTGTGCCATGCCAAGCCCCTACACCCATATCTCAAATCCAGTCAAAGCCCTACAAGGTCATGGGTCAACTACCCACTTGACTGAAGCTCATAAAAGGGAAGAAAGAGCTTGTCTTGGGCCACTTGGATGCTTAGTGCTGGATCTGAGATCTGAGCCCAAATCTGACCCAGAGGTGGGCTACAGCCTGCCACCATCCGACACCTGCTGTCTACACTCGCTCCTCTCACCATCCTCTGTTCTGTTCTGTGTCAGTCTTCATCAGAGTATAAAAGTCAGATGTGTGTTTGTCGTCACTCTGTTCATCTTGCATTAACATACCAACTCACAGTAACGCTAGCCGCTATTGCAGATGAACTTGCAAATCTCCGTAGCCTGGAAAAATTAAAATTGACTCCTCATCCAAAAATGCTCTGATTAGCTGGCATCTCCCATCCACGCAATGTTTTGGGAACTGAGTCCTTCTTTCGTGTGGGTCTCCCAGCTTCAACCCATGGCTTCCAAGGCATAGGGGGAGATCGTGGAGGACCATCAATGGTAGGTTTATGAAATTTGGTCCACCTAACACAAGGCATCTGGGAATGTAGTCTAACCGTGTGCTGGGAGGAGAAGGAAGAGCTGGAAGGTTTGAAGAGCTGGAAGCCTGCTCTGCCACACCCACCGTGGCCCTGGCAGTAACGCTGAGCCTTGCTGAATGGTTGTGGTCCTTTCTGTCCCAAGATGCTGACTGGTGACCAAGTTCTTTCACAAGTTTGGGCCAAAAGAAAAGGAAGGGTCCATGACAGCAGACACTAGAGTTGGGTGGGCCTTCCAGCCCTCTAGTTCAGCAAGTTACCATCCCAGGACCCCAGGAGTCTGTTGCTCCCGACACACATATGCCAGTGAGGTTGTGAGTTCCTGGGAGATGGATGGGCCATGTCCTCTTCATTGCTGTAACCCCAGGCTCTAGTTAAGGGACTGGATGCTCAGCGAATGTGTTAAATGAAGAACTGAAGTCAGAAGTATGTGGCAAACCAATCAGGCCAATGAACTTGGACCTTTCGGAGGCTGCATCTCTGGGCAATTCACTGTGCCTGTCCCTCATGCTAGGCGGATAAAGGCAGAAACAGATCTGGGACCAACTCACACTAGCTCAGAGGGGTCAGACACTGTTGCTTCACTCACCTGATCCTGATTTAGGGTTCACAAGCCAGATCTAATCAAGAGCCAGTGAAAGTTCTGTCCCCAACCCTGTGGGGATTGTGAAATGCTGCTGGACCTGAGAACCTCAGATGGGTGCTATCTAGTTTTAAGGAAGGGTTCTAGGATTCGACGGATTCTATTCTGCTAGAACAGCGGCCGGCAATGGGCAAACTGTGGCCCAAAGACAAAAATCCAGCCTGCTGCCTGTTTTTATATAGCCTGTGACCTAAAGATGATTTTTACATTAAAAAAAATTGTGGTGAAATATAGATAACACAAAATTTACCATCTTGACCATTTTAAAATTACAGTTCAATAGTGTTAAGTATATTCACGCCGTTGTAAAATCCATCTCCAGAACTTTTTTGTTTTGCAAAACTAAAACTCTATACCCATTAAACAACTCCCCATTTCCCCCTCCCCCAGCCCCTGACAACTACGATTTTTCCTGTCTCTATGAATTTGACTGCTCTAAGTACCTCATATAAGTGGAACCATACAATATTTGGCTTTTTGTGACTAACTTATTTCATATAGCATGATGTCCTCAAGGTTCATCCATGTCATAGCATGTGTCAGAATTTCATTTCTTTTTAAGGCCGAATAATATCACGTTGTACGTACATACTATATTTTGTTTATCCATTCATCTGTTGATGGGGCATTTGGGTTGTTTCCACCTCTTGGCAATTGTGAATAATGCAGCTAAGAACATGGGTGCACAAATATCTCTTTGAGATCCTGCTTGCAGATCTTTTGGGTATATATTCAGAAATGGAATTACTGGATTCTATGGTAATTCTACCTTTAATTTTTGAGGAACTGCCCAAGTGTTTTCCATAGGCACTATACCATTTTACATTCCCACCAAGAGTGTACAAGGGTTCTAATTTCTCCATATCCTCAACATTGTGGATTTTGGTTTTCTTTGACAGTAGACATAGTAAGGGGTGTAGGTGATATGTCACTGTGGCTTTGGTTTGTATTTCCCTGGTGATAACAAAGGTGCGGCATCTTTTCACGTGCTTGTTGGCCATTTATGTATCATCTTTGGAGGAACATCTCTTCAAGTCATTTGCCCATTTTTAAACCGAGTCATTTGGTTTTTTTGTTGTTGATTTTTAAATGGTTAAAAAATAACAAAAGAAGAATAATATTTCATGACTTGTGAAAATTTTATGCAAACCTAATTTTAATATCCATGAATAAAATTTTATTGGGACACAGCCACACTCATTCATTTATATATTGTCTGTGGCTGCCTTTGTGCTACAACAGTTGAGTAGTTGCAACAGAAACTGTACATTTTCCAAAGCCTAAAGATTTACTATATCATGTTTTAAAGAAAAAGTTCGCTAAGGGGAATCTAAGGGGTTTAGAAAAAGCCTGCAAGGCCCAAAGGAAGGTGTGGTTGCCTCCTGGAGACAGTGGGGGGCAGCAGAGAGCTGATCTGGTGGAGATTCCATACTGGTCCTGCAGCCCAGACTCCCAGTGTCTGGACGCGGATCCCACCCTGGGCACCAGGGCTCATTGGCCTGGGAGGGTTGGTGGAGACCACCAGAGTGTGTGTGAGGCGGAGCTGGGAGAGAGCAGCATCCTTCCAGGCCTCCCTGCCAGTCTCTTCTCCCTGTAGATGCCAGACTGATCTTCCTGACACAGGAGTCTTGCCCTGTCACTTCACTTCCCTACCTGACATTTCATTGGCTCTCTCTGCCCTCCTTGGAGACCAAGTCCAGACCGAGTCTGGCTCCCAAGGCCCTGTTTCTCTCTCTGCCTTTCTTTCTTGGCTCCATCCGCCTAGGATGGCACAGAACCTCCTGCTCCAACAATACAAACACCAAGCTCCTTGTCCTCTCGTGGTGGTTTCTGGTCTTTGCTCACACCCTCTGATGGCAGGCTCTCACTCTCTCCGCTCTCCCCTCCACCTCTTTCACCTAGATAACTACCTCCATTCTTCAAGGTTCAGTTCAGGGTCCACCTCCTCCAGGAAGCCTTCCTTGACCTCCTGATTTCACCCCAGACACAGCTAGCTACTGCTCTTCTGGCTCCTTTAATTCCCAGTGTTTCCTCCCTCCTAGTACCTCTAAGATTGCTGTGGGTCCTGAGGACAGGATCAGGGTCCAGTTAGCTTTGGGTCCCCAACACCCACGAGAGGTCCCAGCACATCGCAGGCACTGAGCGAATGTTTGGTATGAATGAATGAATGAATGAACAAATTAAACATAAGGTCACATCGAGAAAGGAGTGAGGTCCCTTCAAGTCCAAAAGCTGCTTTAATAATGTCCAGGTGACATTTTCCAGGTGAGGTTGGACACTGGAGGAAGGAATGGATGCGGAACAAATTCATCCGCGTTGATGTCTGGCCCCTGCAGACTTGTAGAGATGAACTGTTAAGAAATTCCTTCTCCTGCTGGGAGATTTTATGCAGTGAAGTTGGTAGCTAAAGAACCCTGTGCCCTTTTTTGCACATTTGGCACATTTGAGATGGACCAGTTCCCACGGGGACTCGGTGAGCACACTTCACATGGCCCGCTGGAGCTGAACAGGGCGATGATGCTCTGTGTCAGTCTGTGAGCACCCACTCCCCTCCTCAGACTGCAAAACAAGCTGGTGGCCCCCTTCTTCATCCAGGCCCCCTCCTCGGGCTGGAGTCCACCAGTCTGAGTGGATCGGAACTGGAGTGGGCATCAGACCATCTGAATCTGAGGCTGAGCTGTGTGACTTTGGGAAATCACTGGCCCTCTCTGAGCCTTAGCTGCTTCATCTGTGAAGCATGGATGAAGATTTCACCTCTGCAAACTCCTGGGGTTTCTGGGAGACCACGTGAAGAGCGACCTGCAAGGCCTTTCTACAGTGTCAGCAGTTCTACAGGTGTGTGGGTGGCTACAGGGACACAGCCACCAGGAGAGGAAAGCTCTTTCTCTGCCATCCAGAGCCAATCTAAGGAGGAGAAACTTTAAAACTCCAGCCCGCCTCTCAGGCTGCACCTGCAGCCAAGTCTTCCTGAGAGCCACCCACACAGTTCAGGTCAGAAACTGCAGACTCACTTTAGAATTAGCTGGAGGAATTACTTGCTGTACAAACAGACTTCTCTTGTCAGATGCAATTTGCAAATATCATTTACACAAGGAAGTCAATTAAAACTTCCCTTGTTGATTCAGGCCTTCCTCCCTCCCCTGTCCCCTCTCCCTGGCCCGGTAGGATGTCACTGTTTATAAGAGGCATGTGACTTTTGGGACCAGTATTTAGACAATTCCCCTCCTGTCTATTAAATGGATATGATCTGGGTTCAGCGGAAATTTTATAAAGTTTCAAGCTCTTGTTGTTGAGCCATTTTCCCTTAGAAATAAATGAAATGGAGTTATTTATTGCTTCATCCATTCATTCACTCACTCATTTATGCAACGAATGGACGCAATCTACTCATCCCTTTCAATTTTGTGCTTAAAGTGCACCTCCTCCATTTGGTTTCCCTGACCACCTGTCTAATGCTACAGCCTCGTCTCCCCCAACACTTTCGATGTCCCCTTTCCTTCTCTCCCCACCTTTCCCATGGTGCTAACACCTTCTAACATACAAAACAATGTATTTATTTATTATGCTTATTGTTTATTTTCTGTCTTCCCAGCTTGAACTTAAGCCCCATGAAGATGGGGTCTTTGACTACTTTATTCACGCATGTACCCAAATGCCTGGGACAGTGCCTGGTAAATAGGTGCTCAATGAATATTTTTAGACACATGAATGAATGACAAGCTACCGGCTTGTTGGAAAAGACCTGAGCATTCCATCCAGAACAGAGAAGGCGGTGATACCAGCCAATGGGTAAAAGAAGAAAGAAAGAAATGCTTACTGAGTGTTCCAAGGGGCCAAGCTCTTTATATAAGGGAGCTATATCATTTAATCTTCACAATAACCCTACAAATCAAGCGATTGTTTTATGGCTACATGAGGAAATAGCTACCCAGAGAGGTTAGGCCATTTGCCTCAGGTCACAGAGCTGGGGAGAGGTGAATCAAGGTTGCAAACCCAGGGCTAACTCCAGAGCTCCCTGCACTGCAGCACACACGAGAGCAAGAGCAACTGTGCTGGGGCGTTTAGAAGGATTTCCTGGAGGAGGTGGCTTTTGCACCACTTCGAAGACAGAACAAGGTCTGGACACACAGGGATGAGGTTCGGGAACTGTTATTTGCGATGGGGGAAAGGGTGAGCTGCCGGCCCAGACGGGGGCCGTTTAGGGACGGAGCAGCAGCCAGGGCCCCACATGGGGAAGCCCCATAGTGGTCAAGAAAGGTGAGAAGGCAGAGTGGGGTCAGGCACCAGCTGAGGCTCAGGTCAAAGCTAACTTTCACTTCCAGTCTGCAAAACTATCACATATGCTATTGAAAGAGGTGTCATGCTCTGGAAAGTCCTTAAAATAGCCAGAAATCAGCACTTCTCTGCTTGACATCCCCTCAAATGAGCAGATCCAAGATGTCCTGAAACAAAATAGAATTACCTTTGAGGCTTATGGGCGAAAGAGGTTATAAAAAGCCCATTCAGCTAAAAGTCCAGCTGTTGCCAAAGCATTTTTTTTTTTTTAAAAGACCCTTGATTCTAAGGCATGTCTACTGAGGGCTGGACATTCTGCACCGGCTATGCATGTGTTTAAGTACTCTGCGGCAGGCAGCACAGTGGCCACTATAGAAATGAGGAAACGGAGGCTCCAAGAAATGAAGTTTGTTTCCCAAAGTTGCAGGGCTGGTAGGGAGAGAGGTAACATTTCCATGTAGGTGCTCATGTGCTTTGATGCCTCTTTTGACCTTGAAAAAGCACATACCCCAGCTGTGAATGAAAACTCTCCTTTCGTGGCCGCCAACAGAGTGTCTACTGCGAAGAATAATTCATTTTAGATCACTATGCCTCATCCTTTTAGAGAAATGTCGTCATGCTCCCCAGGAGCACAACTTGATCTGCTTAGTGAGAAACCTCCTGCGGAGTTAGCAGATGCAGAGCTGGGGATCTGGGCTTTTGTCAGCCTTCTTGTTTGATGGTGACAGTCTGGGAAAGCTGGGGCCAGGGAGGCATCACTCACAAGACCAGAAACATGCACCCACATCGCCCTGCCAGAGTCAGGGAGCCTTCCCGTTGTTCATTCAGCCACACAGAGCAAGGTGCTGGGCTGGGTTCTACAAATACACGGATGAGTAAGGCACACAGTCCCCACCTCGAGGAGTCCCCAGCACAGAAGGAAAAACAGACAAGCTCCAGCCAAGGAGGCAGCAGCAGCTAATGATGACCCAAGGTTAGAAATCAAATCTTTAGGAAATTAGAAGCTTTGAAAGTGCTCTCCAATATCCTTGATTATTCCAAATGGCCCAACACCGTAGCAGAATGGTTTGAGTCTCTTCCCCAAACCCCATTTAGAGAACAGTATAATGTTCCCAAATCAGTTTATCTCCATCCACCAAATACAAACACAGAACCTCCCTGAAGTTTGCACAAATGATTCAGGAATGATCTAATCCAAAGAGTCTCCCAAGCACAGGCCTTTCCGCGGTGATGTTGCATGTCGTTAGGGCTTGAGGGGCTTATTAAATAACACTTCTCTTTCCCAGCTTGAGTTGAGCAAATGGAGACTAAAATATCACCTCTAAGCATTAGATTGGAGGATGTATTGGTTAGTTTTTTTTTTTTTTTTGCTGCATAACAAACAATCCCCCAAATCTCAGTGGCTTACAACAACAAAAATTATTATTATGTTTATTATTTTGAGACAGAGTCTCACTGTGTTGCCCAGGCTAGAGTGCCATGGCATCATCCTAGCTCACAGCAACCTCAAACTCCTGGGCTCAAGCGATCCTCCTGCCTCAGCCTCCCGAGTAGCTGGGACTAC
>NW_012148731.1:291863-292947 GCF_000956105.1 Propithecus coquereli
AGGCGTGAGCCACCACGCCCGGCCGACAAAAATTATTTTTCTTACTCATTGGTCTGTATTCACTAGGGCAGTTCTGCTTCAGGCTGCAGGTAGGATTCTATTCTGCTCTGATTCTGGGATCAGAAGGCAGGTGGGCATGCTCTTCTCATGGCAGGTGGCAGAAGTGAGTGCAGGGTGCACAGAAATGTGCGATGCCTCATGAAGTCTCAGCCCATAACTAGCATGATTTGCTGGAGGAAATCGCACAGCTAGGCTCAGCACCAAGGGCAGGTTCACCCACAATGAATCATCCCAAGGACGGGGAGGGGAGAACAGCAAGGCAATCATATACTCTGTGTGTGGAACATGGAAAAAAAGGACACATTGAACCTTTGTCAGAAAGTCCCACCTACTGCTCACAGGCACAGCTAGACCACTGCTGGCTTCCCCACATGGGGCCTGCCCCTATAAACTTAACACCCAAGGAAGGGCAGCCCCAAATGCACAGTTCCTGTAGGAATCTGGGTCTCTAAGAAGAAAGAGCATAGGAAGAGGGGTGAACTGAGCACGCCCATCTCCCCTTCCCCTAACCAGAATTCAGAGGCAGGAGGCCACAAGTGTGACCTTAATTGACGTCCCTAGAAATGGAAGCATGGAGAGCAGAGAGAAGGTCCTGTCCAGATACCACCTGTGCACGTGATCCATCCTGGCACCTGGTTTCCACAGCCCACTGGTGTGGGCACACACTCTCCCCGCGTGGATGGTGCCCCAAAGGCGGCTATTTGCTTTGAAGGAAACGTGGGCTGTGTTCATGTATTCACTCAACATCCATCTATTGAATATCTATTACATGCCAGAACTGTCAGAACCGGTTACAGTCTTTGCCAGCCTTGGGATCTCCTGCCTGAGGACATCCAGCTCTCACCAGGCCAAGTACATGGAAGACATCCCACTGGATGTCTCCATCCCCATTGGAGATTTTCTTTTAAAATTTTTTAAAGCCTTTAAGATGATTTTACCTTTATTTATTTAATTTTAATTTTTTTTTATTTCAGCATATTATGGGGGTACAGATGTTTAGGTTACGTACGTTGCCCTTGCCCCT
>NW_012148731.1:296542-312275 GCF_000956105.1 Propithecus coquereli
ACATTAGGAGCAGGAAAGGGGAAACAATTGCAAATATGGAAGAGTTTTTAAGAATAAATCAATTTGGTCTAGTCGGCATAATTTAAAAAAATAAGAATAAATAAATAAAATCAGAAGTCAGCATGGTTGGTGTTCCTTGCAGGGGAGACCTATCTTTGTGCAACGGGGGCACACATAAGCCAACCGTGGCACGCAAAGACACCAAGTCTCCAGGGATGCAAGGTGCGCAGAGGCAAGGGGAAGGGCTTCTCTGCTGCACAGGAAGTGAACGGGAGGGAGCGGAAGAAAGGAAAGGGGGCGGAGCCAGTGAGAAGTGTACTTCCAACATTCTGTCTAGTGGCCCTTCGCGACATGGACACCCAAGCAACAACATCACACTTAAGTAACTTCAGGAAATGCTGGAGAGAGTGGGAGATTTGTGGGAATTGGACCTGGTTCTGGGCTCCAAGGGAAGAAACAGGAAGTAGAAAAGTCAGCGAGAGGAGAGCAGAGGAGGGAGAGGTCTAGGCCACCAGTCAAGTGGAATCCTTTGAAATCTTGGCGAGGGGCTGGACCTTCACGGTAACGTGGAATTGGGCTTTGGGCCTGATTTAACAGGATTTTGCAGGGCAGGAGGCCCTCATTGTTGACAGGGTTATAGTTAAGTGCTCTACAAAGTGCTCCGTATGTGCTTTACTGAGCTTCTGCAATCACTACAAGGGTGGTGAGTCCCTTAACAGTCTAAGGCAGCGGTTCTTACACTCGGCCGTAATGGCAATCTCCTGGGGAGCTTTTAAGAACTTCAGTGCCCAGGCTGCACTCCATACCAGTTTAATCAGAATCATGGGAGTGGAGCCCAGGCATGGGTATTTTTCTGAATTTCCCAGGGGACTCTAAAATACGGGTAAGCTTGAGAACCAGTGACCTAAGGCAGGAGTTGACAAACTTATTCTGAAAAGGGCCAGATAGTAAATATTTTAGGCTTTGCAGGCCAGCCGGTCTCTGGCACAGCTACGTAACTCTGTTGCTGTAGCATGAAAGCAGACTTAGATAATATGTAAATGAATGAGTGTGACTGCGTTCCAGTAAAACTTTATTTACAAAAATAGGCAGAGGGGCCAAATTTGGCCTACAGATGTAGTTTGCCAGCTTCTGCTCTAATGCTTGGTACAAAATACAGACATTAAGGAAAAAGAGGAATAAAGGCCCTTCCAAAAGGCAGATGGCATCATGGTTAAGAACTGGGTGCTGAGGACCTGCCTTGAAGGCCCAGCTCAGCCACAAATGGACTGTGTGACTTGAGCAAGCTCCTTAACTTCTCTGTGCCTCCATTTTCTTATCAGTTAAATGAAGGTAGCAGAAGTACCTGCTCTCCAAGGTTGTTTGAGGATTAAATGAGAGGTAATGAATATAAGAAGGTAGGCAGTGCCAGCTAGGCAAATAGTAAAATGCCTAATGGTATGGGTTATTTTTACTTTTTTTGAGATTATTTTTATAAAGGAAGAGGACCATGTAACTGTAACCAGGCCCCTCAGATCTACGCTCTTTGAATGGATGCTGATTTGGTTTTAAGTGCTCGCAGATAAAACAACAAGGGAAATGCCTTTTTGGGAGACAATTTTTGTTTTCTGACAATTAAAGTTAATTTAATTACCAAGGAGTAATTAGCATGTTAATCTAGGTCTCACTTTCTTTCTTCTCTTATTCTCACACAAAGAGTGAACTTTGGTAAGAAAAACTCAGAAACAAAACAAAACCTCCAAGAAGTTGGAGAAGGGCAGCACCTCACTCCCCTGTACCCCTCCAGGGAGGCAGGCAGTCCTGGGCCTTCTGTGAAGGTGCCTTTTAGTCATCTGTCAAAATGTCAAAATGATCTCCAGGGGTTCTCTCCTTGGTTTTCTTCCTTTCCTTCCCTCCCTCCCTCCCTCCCTCCCTTCCTCCCTCCCTTCTCTCCTTCCTTCCTTCCTTCCTTCCTTCCTTCCTTCCTTCCTTCCTTCCTTCCTTCCTTCCTTTTCTCTTCTTTCTGTCATTGTGGTTTAAACAATGACCATTTGTTTTCTTAAAAAATCCTCACTGCAGACAGCGAGCCCCGGGCTGCAAAGCCCTCAGTTATATAAGGATGGGGTTTAGGTATTGCTAGGTGCTGCGATTTGGGGAAATATCTTAGTTCCAAAGTAACCGTTTATTTCCCCTCTACCTGAAGTGATAAGTTCAAGTGCTTGCTCCTCCACACCCCCCACAAGAGCATAGGTAGATCAAATCGAACAATGTCACTGGTGGAATGTCAGCGATATCTCGCCTTCCAGGCAGTTCCAAAAACTATGTCATTACTGATGCTATTTTTGTCATTGCCCAATATTTCGGTTTCCTCTGTGGTCTGCAGGCATGGGCACCACTTCCCAGTGATGCATGGGCCTCTCAGAGTTCCAGCAAGGCTGGCAGGTTCTTTTAGCCTCATCCCTCCTGCCTGTCCTGTCCTTGGACTTTCTTCCCCACAGCCTAGGCCCTACCTATTCTTGGAGACAGATTTCAAACATCTCCCCAGCAGAAAGTGAATGTCCCCTCTTTCTGGGCCTCCCCCACCATCTGTCTGAATTTCTTGGTGGGCAGGGAATGCTCTTCCTACTGTGGTGCTGAAAATGCTTCAAGGGCAGAAGGGTCAGGCCATCTTCCTCTGGCAGAAGATGTTGTCAGAGCAGAAAAAGCAGATGGCACAGGGAGAAGGGCATGTCCTTTGGAGTCAGGGTTTGAACTCTGCCCAGGTGACTTAATGAGTAAGGCTGGACAAATGTTCAGACCTGAGTAGAATTTCCTCCTCTGTAAATTGAGTATCATGATCCCAAAGACAGAGATTGTGGGCAGGAGGCAGCGAGACGCTCCATATTAGGTACCTGGTACAGGGGCCAGAAGAACTGGTACACCAAGCTTTGTTCATCCCTCTGTTTTACCCCATTCGACAGGCTAAAGGCACTCGTGGAAATGGTTGCAGATGGAAGAGAGGAAGTGTCGTAGTTCACTCAGGCTGCTCTAACAATTATTGCTCACAGTTCTGGAGGCTGAGAAGTCCAAGAGGAGGGTGCTGGCGGATTCAGTGTTTGGTCAGAGTCTGCTTTCTATTTTATGGACAGCTATCTTTTCACTGTGCCTGTGTTAGGTCTATCTTGATGTTCCCTGGTCCTCGATTCCCAGTGACAAGAGTGAATACTGGCACCAAGTTGAGCTGATGACGGAGTGATCACAAAGACAAAGCAACCCCACACAGTTTATTACAGAAAAGAAAGAAACTCTACCAAGTGAAAGTAAAGGAGGAAGCCACCCAAAGTGAAAATATATTCCAGAGAGAGGAACGGGTCAGTCTCCATAAGTGGAGAAAGACATGGAGGGCTCCCAGGTGGTTTCCTTTCATAGGCCTGGTCCAGGGGCGGGCTTACAGGAGGTGCAGGATATTACCAAATGATTATCCGGTGTTCTGTGTTTTCCTGCATTCCCTTCCCCTGACTGGTCCCTGGCTTCTCCGCCCCTAGGAGCCACCCTCCTGGCCTACACCCACCACCTGCACATTTGGTCCCTAACACCTAACCTAACACATGGCAGAAAGGGTGAGAGGTCTCTCTTGAGCCTCTCTTATACAAGCACTAATCTCATTGATAAGGACTCCACCCTCACGATCTAACCACTTCCCAAAGGCTCCACCTCCTAATGCCATCATGCTGGCGGTTAGGATTTCAACATAGGAGTTTGGGAGGGACACAAACATTCAGGCCACAGCAGCAAGGAAAGGGAGAAGGAAGGCAGGGAAGTGGGTTTACCTTCTAGAAGCATCATGGTGGGAAGCTGAGAGTGGTGAGGAGCATTCCTGGGCCTGGGACCAGAAGAAGGTGATGGGAGCCTGAGCAAAGACTCGGAGAGTAGAGAGGACAGGAGTGGGAAGAGGAACGTGGAGAAGAGATGCCAGGAACGGAGGCAGAGCTGGCTGGCCTTGGTGACACAGCCGATGCAAGGGTAAGGAATAGAGGACCCCAGGGAACACAGAGGCCACAGGGTGGTTGGTCCCTGGGGTGTGTGGGATCCTATGGGAAGGGGGAAGCTCCAGAGAGAGAGAGAAAGAGCAGCCAGGAGGAAGTTAGGGACGTTGGGCCAGGAAACACTGCTCCCTGAACTAGAAGGGTGGGGAAGTGAATGCAGAAAGGAGCCATTTTTCTAAAATATTTGGGAGAAATTTCCTACTCTACGAGCCGGAACCCCCTTCTTGCAGTAGACGTTGATGCAAATTACATGTATCTGATTTCCCAGGTGCCTCCAGGCCATGGGCACGTGACTCGGGCTTCTGCTCCTTCAGGAAGTTTGTGCAGAAGCAGAGGCATCCTGGCAAGGCAGGCAGTGCAGTGACAGCCCCATCGGGTTTCCAGGTCAACAGCAGCAGGGTCCGGTGACCAGTGCTGGCAACAATGTGCCCAGCAGCGTCGGCAGCCATGTCTCCACCCAGAGGGGTCGGGTCGCAGGGTAGTTTGGGGTTCAGTCCTGGCTTTGTAGCCACCCAGCCAGGTTCTCTAGCCCTCCCCAAGAATGTGACCTCCTCAGTGTCTTTCTTAAATTTAAAAAAATTGTGGCAAACCTAAAATTTACCACCTTGCCTATTTTTATGTGTATAGTCCACATTACTGTTGTTGTGCAAACATCACCACCATCCATCTCTAGAGCATTTTCCTCTTCCCACACTGAAACCCTGGGGCCATTAAACACTAAACCACCCATTCCCCTTCCCACAGCCCCTGCTCACCCCCTTTCTACTTTCCGTCTCTGTGAGTCTGACTGTTGTAGGGACCTCGGGTAAGTGGAATCACAGTGTTTGTTTTCTGTGACTGATTTATTTCACTCAGCACAATAGCTTCGAGTTTCATCCACATTGTAGTCTGTGTTAGAATTTTATTCCTTTGTGAGGCTAAATGATTCGCATTGCGTGTATATAGTATTTTTTGTTTATTCATTCATCTGTCAGTGGACACTTGGTGCTTCCATGTTTTAGCTATTGTGAATAGTGCTGCTGTGGACGGGGGTGTGCGAATGTCTGTTCTAGTCCCTGCTCTCAGTTCTTTTGGCTGTATACCCCGAGGTGGAACTCATGGATCATTTGGATCTATTTTAAGTTTCTGAGGGACCACCATACTGGTTTCCACAGTGGCTGCACCGTTTTGCAAGGATATGTCATTCTTCCTGGGGCTCTGAGTAGGTCTGGCTGGGGACAAGCACAGGGGTAGGTCCTGGAAATTATTCTAGGAACCAAAAGCATCCTTTCATCTAAGTTCTCCTCTTTCAGGGACTGTCGTCCAGGGTAGAGAAGAAACTTACAGCCCAGAGTCGTGTCTTGCCTGTCAGACTATTCCCAGGGTCCATGCAGTAGCGTGGACAGAAACTCCCACTGCTCTTCATCCAACCACCCTTCCAAGATTAAGCATCACCTCCCTCTCATTAGTTCCCGTGGAAACACAGTAACTGTCTCTCTCCATCAAAATTGCACCTAAAAATGGCCAAAGCCTGCCCGGGAGGAATGGTTAGAAAATTCTCTGGTTACTTCCTTGTTCATCCTTCTCTCACTAGGGGGAAACTTTTTCTTGGAGGCCGTGAGCACTGACTTGGGAGTGAGGATGTCCTGGGTCGATTCTGGCTTTGTTTGACCCTCAGGGCATTCTGGGTGAGGCCTTGTTCTCTCTGAGTTTCAGTTTCCCCATTTGTAAAATGAGGGCTGCCTAGAGCAGGAATTTCTGACCTCTTCCCCACCATGATGTTCTTTATTTTCTGCCCTTAGAGGCCACGGTTTTGAAAGATGTTCTCTGTCAGATAGAGCTTATTTAATAACATTAGGTTTTCCATGTTTTATTAAAGACATCTATAACTTCCAACCAGAGCTTCCGATCACACTATAAGCAAATTGAGTTGATGTCATTTCATGCAAGAGCTGGTGCAGCCCTCATCTTGATTGGGAGTGCGATGTTCCCTTTGCAATTTAAAAATGTTGAAAATAGTTCTCAGACCCCCACTGCTACTCCTGGAGTTCAGCATCACTGGTAATGTGGCAAGACTGGGGTACCTGGGTCTTAGAACAGCTCTGTAATTCTGTGAAATGGAAAGAATATAGACTTCGGGGTCATAACCCCGAGTTTTTTTTGTTGTTGTTATTTCAAGTCTACTGATTAATCTGGTGTGACCTTGGCAGTGTGAAAAAAGTCCACAAATTCTTTGAAACTCCTCCCTTCAGATGAGGTCAGACACACTCGGGGTGATATGGCCGGAGATTGAAACTCTTCCCTTCAAAAGGTAGAGTTCATTCCTCTCCCCTTCTGTGTGGACCATATACTTGGTGACTCTACAGATAGAACGTGGGGGAAATGCTGAGGTTAGCCTCTGGCACTACAGCATAAACGGCGTTGCAGCTTCCTCCTTGCTCTGCCTCCGGGATCACTCTGGAGCTGCCATGTGGTAAGGTCACTTGAGCAGCCTGTGGAGGAGACCTCTCGGTGAGGAACTAAGGTCTGATGAGTGAACCATCTTGGAAGCTGTTAATAGTTTTCGATTGCCGCTGTAAAAAATCACTACACACCTAGCAGCTTTAAACATCGCATATTTAACTTAAAGTTCTGTAGGTTAGAAGTCCAACAGGGGTTTCACTGGGCTAAAATCAAGCTGTCAGCAGGGCTGTGTTCCTTTCTGGAGTCTCTAGGGCAGAGTCTGTTTCCACGACCTTTCCAGCTTTAGAGGTTGCCCACATTCCTTGGTTTGTGGCCCCCTCCTCCATCTTCAAAACCAACATTACGGCCGGGCGCGGTGGCTCACACCTGTAATCCTAGCTCTCTGGGAGGCCGAGGTGGGCGGATTGTTTGAGCTCAGGAGTTCGAAACCAGCCTGAGCAAGAGCGAGACCCCGTCTCTACTAAAAATAGAAAGAAATTAATTGGACAACTAAAAATATATAGAAAAAATTAGCCGGGCATGGTGGCGCATGCCTGTAGTCCCAGCTACTCGGGAGGCTGAGGCAGGAGGATCGCTTGAGCCCAGGAGTTTGAGGTTGCTGTGAGCTAGGATGATGCCATGGCACTCTAGCCTGGGCAACACAGTGAGACCCTTGTCTCAAAAAAACAAAAAAAAAACCCAACATTACACCTTTCTGACACTGCTTCTATTGCTGCCTCTCTCTCTCTGGCCTTCCCCTTCTGCTTCCCTGTTCTGGTTTTAAGGACACTGTGATTACATTGCCTGCCTGGCTGGTCCAGGATAGCATTCCTGTACGCTGGCTGCAGCCTTAATTCTATGTGCAGCATTCATTCTTGTTGCCGTGCAGCCTACTGTGCTCGCAGGTTGCAGGGATTAGTCTGTGAACATCTTCAGGGGGCGATTCTTCTGCCTGCCACAGAAGTGGGCCCTCCAGCCCCAGCAGAGCTTTCAGATGACTGCAGCACCCACCAACATCCTGACCGAAAACCTCATGAGAAACTCTGAGCCAGAACTACCTAATTTCTGACCCACAGAAACTGTGAGGTAACACATGTTGCAGTTTTAAGCCACTAAGTTTTGGAGTAATTTGTTATGCAGTAATAGATAACAAATGCAGGCAGGTTAATTAACCTTTTTCAGCCTCTTTCATTTATAAAATGAAGGTGGTTTCTACCTTCCAGAACTGTTGTAATGACTGAGTAGGTCAACTCCTGGAAAACACCAGGCATATAGCAGAAGCTTCATAAACGTCAGATTTTTTTTTTTTCTTAGTCTCCCTCTTTTCCACAGGACAGCTCCCAGCAGTGGCAGATACTAAGGGATGGAGTTAAGCTCCCCACTCAATCTCCAGTAGTGAGTTTGTCATGCAAATTCAGTGTCAAGACAAGTGTCCAAACCCAACTTCTAACCAGATTGCCTCCCCTAAACCTCTCCTACACAGAAATTCCGGTTAGTGTTGCCCTTGAGGCGCTTCTGGGAATCTTTAAGCTCCAGGGCACAGCCATTAAAAACTGCTGATAGATTCCACTTAGAATATTCGCCCGGTGTGTGTGTCACGAGCAGCACTTGTGTGTAACTCCCACAGGTGTGGAGGGGGATCTGGGTGTGTTTTAACAGGTGAAGGAGAAGTGGAGAATAAATGTCTGCTTTGGCACTTTGTTTTGTGGGAATTGTCATTGATAATGCACGAAACACAACTTCTCAAGGTGATTAAAATGCTTCTTTTGTTTCCCTTGAGGTTTGACAATTTAAGATATTAATACATTACCAGGATTGGAAATGTTTAGAATGTTGAATGTCATTATGAAAAAATGGTTCTTTCATCCCAAAAGTGTGGTTGTAAATCTAGGAGAGACATGTCTGAAGTGGGGCGAGAGTGTGGGTGGGGATTTGTCTGCATGAAAAAATAAATGTGCCATCTTAAGTACTTTTTAAAAACGTGGCACCGTCAATGGGAGTGATTTTCTTACTGAAAATGTACAATGTGCAGTCAGATACTGGGCGCATACAGGGCCCTTAGAGCAGCTGTCCCCAACCTTTTTGACACCAGGGACCAGTTTCATGGAAGACAATTTTTCCACGGACAGGGGTGGTGGTGGTTTCGGGATGATTCAAGCACGTTACATTTATTATGTAGTCAAACCTCGCTGCTAACGATAATCTGCATTTGCAGCTGCTCCCCAGCACTAGCATCACCGCCTCAGCTCCACCTCAGATCATCAGGCATTAGATTCTCATAAGGAGCTGCAACCTAGATCCCTCACATGCGCAGTTTACAGTAGGGTTCTCGCTCCTATGATAATCAAATGCCCCACTGATCCGACAGGAGGTGGAGATCAGGCGGTGATGTGAGCGATGGGGAGTGGCTGTAAATACAGATGAAGCTTCGCTGGCTGGTCTGCTTCCCCTTCCTGCTGTGCGGCCTGGTTTCTAACAGGCCCAGGGGTTGGCGACCGCAGCCTTAGAGACAAAGTGCAAAGACAGAAGCAGAACCCAGAAAAACTAGGCTGGGGTTGGAGGGGAGACCTGAGGACTCGAGGCAGAGGAAGAGGCCAGAATGATCCCAGACGGCAGACTTGGCGCACTGGAGGAAGAGCTCTGAGATCAGTCAACGGAGGGAAGGCACACAAGACAAAACAGCCATCTTAGCTACCCAGGGAGGAAAAGGCGAGAATATGTGCTGGGGCCCAGACTGAACAGAAAAGTTAGAGACACCACGAGGTTTATGGATATGCCATAGGCTAGACCCAGCGTGGCCCTGGCCGAGTACAGAGGGCGCGAGGGGTAGAGAGGACAGTCGTGCTTAGGGTGGCCTGTTTAGGGTTTTTCACGCATTCACCCTGTTAACTAGAAAAAGAAATTAATTAGCAAAGTTTATACTTTGGTAAAAGGAGAGCCTTATTTTTCATAAAGGGTAGCAGCCT
Source organism: Propithecus coquereli (assembly GCF_000956105.1). Lineage (NCBI taxonomy): Eukaryota > Metazoa > Chordata > Mammalia > Primates > Indriidae > Propithecus > Propithecus coquereli. Next base: position 305,934 of record NW_012148731.1, read on the forward strand.
GCTGGGCGACCATTCCAACAGGTTGGGGAGCTGAGCCCCGGCCAGAAGCCAGGCACACGTGCTTCAGAGGAAGACAGACGGCAACAGGATTTTATACTGAGCGGGGTGGGCCTTGCCCCGCTCCCCACCCACCCTCGACCCGGCCACATTGACCATGATCAGGCTGCCGCGGAGTGGACGGCAGGCCTTGGGAGAGGCAGTTCCTTGGGGGGGACTCAGTGGGGCGCGGTCAGCCTCCAGTGTCCCCGGCAGCTGGGAGGAGAGCTAGGTCCTGAAGGAGGACCTGGGCCACGCCCTACGGCACCTGCTGGGGAGGCGAGAGGATAGGAACCAGAGAGGAGTTCAGAGGCAAGATGCCCTGTGTGATGGGGTCGCAGAGCAGAAGGGAGGACTTCCAGGCCGAGGAAACACCTGTGGCAAGGTGCGGAGGCCTGGAAGAGTAGGAAGGGGTGGGTCCCGTCTGGAGGGGAGTGTGCGGGAGGGGCTGGGCACTGGTGTGCGAGGAGGCTGGGGGGCGAGTGGTGACCGCGTGGTGAAGGGGCTTGCAGACAAAGCAAGGAGGTGGCCTCAGCCCCCAGGGTCAGGGCATGATGGGATGGGCTTGGAGTTTTATAAAGACCCCCTCTGGAAGCCTCATGGGGCACGGATGGATGTAGAGGAAGCCATGGCTGCCAGGGAGGCGGCATGAGAGGCTGCCCAAGTGTCTAGGTGAGGGGGGTGGGGCTGCTGGTGCCTGACTCAGTTACTGCAGCCTGGAGCCAGGGGAAGCTGGCAGGGCCCCCAGGCAAAGCTTGTCCCCAGAAATCTCCTCACTGTGTGTGTGTGTGTGTGTGTGTGTCTATGTGTGTGTGTGTGCACTAGGGTCTCTGCCTCGTGCATGCTGGATGGTCCTGCTGGGAGGATGGCCAGGACCAGGGTGGGCCATTGCTGGGACAGGGCCCCCTTCCCTCATCATTTGGGCTTATTCTCAGAAACTTCTTAACTTGTCAATTTCTGCAACAGGACAAAGAGCTTTGGAATTGTCTAAATCCTGACGCTACAGGACTCTGGGAGATGGTGCACTCCCCTCTGACCTTCAGTTTCCTCCTCTACAAAATAGAGATACTATTCCTACCTCATGGAATTAACACATACAGTTCAAATGACCTTGAGTTGTGTTCTCAGCAGGCAGTTCGTTTGTTGCTGGTGATCACTCCCTCAGTGGACTTACCATTCTTTCCCCTCGCCAGTGGGTGGCTGGATTCCCCGCCACTGCCATGGGGGATTCTGAGTCTCCCAACAGGGCCTGGCTAGGTCTTCCCCTCCCTGGTCAGCCTCAGCCTGGGTCTCTCCACAACTGTCAGGGAAGCAGCTCCCCTAGCTCAGCTCCCTGGGCCCTGGAGAGGCGCCACATCACATACAGGAGAGGAGCCCTCTGTACTTGCCCGCCAAAAGCTGGGGCAGAGAAGCAGGGACCTCACCACGGGCTCAGGACTCAGACTCAGCCCCACCCCCTCAGGATTCTGAGCAGTGGCTCCGCTCTCTCCTCTTCCTTCCACCATCAAAACATGCTCCAGCTGGTGTCGCGTGTAACACCCACATGCTCACGCATTCATTTCCTTTTCCAATTCAAAGGCACTCTGGGAGCATCTACTGCATGCCTGGCCCTGGGCCAGATGTAAGTGTCATACTCATTCATCACCATCACTGGCTGAGCTCCGCTCTGTCTTCAGCGCCTCTGGAAGACGTGCCTAATTTCACGTACACGGGATTTAAAGCCTGCGACAGCCGATGGAAGCAGGCACGACTGCTATCTCCATTTCGCAGATCACACCCGAGGAAATTATAATTCCATAGTATAGTGCCACCTAATATCCAGTTACATCCAAGTTTCCCCAAATGGAAGATCAAGGAGATTTGACTCAAACTTCCTCTTTATTTTTATCCAAAGCCATCCTGTAGCATATCATTATCCCTGGACTTTGCCATTAGTTATATTAATATGCTCATGTCTTTTGTCATTGGTATTCTTTAGTGGGGAGATAGCTACAGAAAATAGGCAAGAAAACACCCAGGTGTTGGCTACAGTGATGGAGATCAAAGCAGGTGCCTTAGGACCATGGAGAAGAGGAAGCTAATCCAGCCTTGGGTAGGCAGAGAAGCTTTCTCCGGGAGGGGATAGTTGGGCTGGACACTAAAGGATGAGAAGCAATGACATTGGGGAGAGAAGGCGGGGTTGGGGGAGCATTCCAGGTAAGAGGGGATGCATCATGGGGACATGTAGAAAAACTCAAGCAGTTTGGCGTTGCTGGAGCAGGAAGTACAAAGTTGGGAGTAGTGAGAAATGGGACTAGATTTTAAAGGACCTTAACTGTAGGGTTAAGGAGGTTGGGTTTATTCTCCAGACAACGGGGAGCTATTAAAGGGTGAGGGTAACAATTTGTGTTTGGTATCACTCTGATAGCTGCAACTGGGAGGCATAATCAAATCATTCATTTATCCATTCATTCATTCCAATATCTATTGAGTGCCCTCTATGTGCCAGACACTATTTAGATGCTGGGAAAAGAGCAATGACACCTGTCCATGGGAGAAGTGTCAAAGAATTGGCAGGCATATTTTAAAACCTCCCCAAGAACCCTACTGAGGAGTTTTGCAATAAAAAGAACAAAAAAATGGGGCCACAGCTGGAGACAAGTATAGGGTTGAGTGAGTTTCTTCTTTTTCCAGAGGGGAGGAAGTCCCTACACCGTGTTGATCATGGATGCATATGATGTGTGCACCACGGGTGTATGCATGGTGTGTATCTCATGTATCATGGATGCATACATGATTACTACGTGTATCTGGATGGCAAGAGCCCTGGGCCCCAGTCAGGAGCCCTGAATCTTCTCACTTATAAACCAGAGACCACCAGAGGAGGTGGGGCTGGAAGGGTTACTACAGAACACTTAATTCCACATCCTTCTTAAAGATGGGGAAACTGAGGCCTGAACGAGTCAAGACTCTCCCAGGATCACGGAGGGAGGGAGAGGCAGAGCCAGGAGGAACTCCTGGGCCAGGGGCCTGTGCACAGAGTTTCCCACCTTCCCCACCTCATGGCTTTCTGCCAGGCCCCCCTTCAGGGCCTGGCAAGTGAACCAGGCGAGTTGCAAACATGAGGCCGTGTTACTAGAAAGCCCATCCCCACAGGTCGCTCCCGCACTTGGAAGAAGGATACGGCCAACGCGCGGCAGGTGGCACGGGCTTGTGCATTGCTTGATATGAAGAGTGGGGCCCTGGGAGCAGCAGAGAGGCAGGTGCTGCAAAATTTTAATCTCCTAATGGCTCTGGGATAGCAGGAACCCAGGAAAGCGTTGTGGGTTTTGAATTTAAATAGAAAAGAGAAAGGAGCCAAAGAAGACTCTTCGGGCATTTGAAAGGCAAGCCCAGTGCCAAGCAAAATTCCGGAGTGCGCCAATTGTAAAACAAGGGGAGAGGGGGGAGCGGAAATGAGCCTGGAACAGACATTGCCTGGTGAGGGGTAAGGGTGAGAGCGAGCTGGGTGCAAGGGGACCTCAGCACAGGCTGAGCACACGTGCCACCCAGGATGGCGTTGGAGAGAAATACAACACACCCCAAAAGAAAAAGACCTTGACCAGGCAGCCTGTGCTAGGTGCCCTGTGAGCATTGTGGACAGTAAGTGCCTTCAGAGTGCAGAGAAGGGTATGTGTGGGCCGTGACAATCAGGGAAGGCTGCCTGGTGGAGGCGGGCTCTGGGTCTCCTGAAGTATGAACAGGAGAGTAGGACAAGGCAGTGGTGGGATGAACAGGGGTGCTCCAGGTGGGGGCACTGGGGAGAGTAAAAGTGCAGGGGTGAGTGTGGAGCACAGGGCAGGGGGACAAGCATTTGTCATTTGGAGCCGATCGGTACCCACTCATTCCATGGCCAGTTAGAGCACCAATTTCCTCTGAAAGTTCTACGACTTGCTTCTGACTGGGGTGACTTTCTCCCCACTTCCCAGTGCCTGTGACTCTGGCCTGGCCAATCGGAGCCTCAGGTCCCGCTCTGATGACAGGGATCGGCTCAGGATGAGCACATGACCCCTTCTGGCTGCAGAGCCCGAAAGCCCCAGCCCCAGACCTGTTCCGGTCACGTGGGAAGCGGGTTGTCTCCTCCTCACCTGCTGATGAGGAACGAAAGATGACGTGGCTGAGTCAACCACCCTGCAGTCACGAAAGCAGAGCCTCCACGTTCAAGCCGGGGACGGAAGCCAAATCGGGACGGCAGGGCAGAGCGGGGACAGCCCCGAATCCAGCTGCACGCGCAGCTGCCCCTTCCCTGCACTCTCAGTTAAATCGACAAACATATCTTCATTTTGCTTATGGCTGAGCTTTGGGTTGAGCTTTTTGTCGCTTGAAAACAGAAGGTAGCTGGCGTGTGTGGCGACCTGCTTTTTGTTGGGTAGGCTGAGGGTAGCCAGCTTGGACCAAGCCTCTGACATGAGAGCCTGAGGTGCTAAAAGATGGTGGTGAAGCCACCAATTTGGATGTGGCTTTGAGACCCACCTGAGATTAGGTGAAAGGCCTTCCTGGCGAAACAAGATACAGGCACAGGTGGCAGTGGGTGGACAGGCCCCAAGCTAATTTCTGACCGAACCTGCTGGAGGCAGCATACACAGCGGTGAGAGCGCAGTCTGTAGTGTCCGAGGCCTAGTTCCGAGTCAGAGCACCAACCTGCGGATCAGAGAACGCAGCCCCCGGACATCATGAGCACACGCTCACAGACACAAAGCAAGCAGCAGCATTTACCTTCCACGGTCTGTCCCAGGTACATATTCACCAGATTTGGGGAATGTCTATAAATATTTAAGGTCAACATAAAGCACATGCATGGTGAGTTAACATATATGTTGCATAAATTCTATGTTCACTCTGAAGTTTTAACATTAGAATGGGTTTTAACATTAGAATGAGGTGGAATTCAGCTCTTTTCATCAAAAGGTGAACTATAGGGCACAGAGACATCTCGTGCACAGTCTCTGAAAGCTAGCTGGAACTGGGTTAGGGTCTGTAGCTGCTTATCAGGAAAGAATGTTTGTGAGGCCAGTCTCCTGTCCCGTTGGTAATGCTGGCAGGACCCCAAGGTGGGGGATGTCCCAGTCAGCTACCATTACATGGTCCACTGGAGTCAGCTGGGCAGTTTTTTCTTAGAATGGGTTTCTGCCTAATTGCAGAAAGAAAATCTATGACAGTTAACAAACCTTACAGTAATTAACAATGTAGGGGTATGTGACCAAACTCTTTTCCCTGCTAAGGCCACCTAATTTTTTCTTGAGAGTCTTATCTTAGCCACAGAGAGTCCATCTCATCTGTCAGCCCGGGCTACAATTATCAATGAAAAAAAAGCCAAACTCTGTAAAATAATTTTAAAGAGGTTTATTCTGAGCCCAATTTGAGGACCATGACCCAGAGCCACACCCAAGAAGCCTTGAGCAAGTGGACTCACCATGATTGGGTTACAGTTTGGTTTTATACATTTCAGGGAGACAGGGGTTACAGGTAAAGTCATAAATTGATACACGGAAGGCATACACTGGTTTGGCCCGAAAAGATGGGACACCTATGGAGGGGGGCGCTTATAGGTTTTAGGTGGGTTTAAGGACTCTTTTATTTGTAATTGGTTAAAAAAAAATGAAACTTTTGTCTAAAGGCTTGGAATGTTTTAAGTTAAGATAAGGAAGTCTGTTAATCAGAGACCAGCTAAGGACCATACATTTGTTGTGTAAATTGAGGACCTGCAGGTCTGTCTTGCATGGCCTTAGGCTGTCAATGAGTCACAAAGGATTTCTACAAGAAGGGAGGGGGGCGTGATGAGGCGTGTCTGACCTCCTTGTCTTGATCAGCAACTCAGCTTTTGGGTATCCTCTAGGCCGGGAGGGGTCCATTCAGTTAGCCGGTAGGGGGGAACCTTAAGATTTTATTTTAGTTCACACAATGTTGACTTTATTATTAAATTCTGATGTGCTCTGATGGGGGTCTCTTTTATACACCGTGCTGGTATTCACTGGCCCTTTCAACTTGGAAACACGTCCTTTGGCTCTGGGAAATGTCTTTAGCTTTGATTTGTGGATTTCCCTCCCTCTAATCAAGGCCTCTGCAGCATCCGACCCCAGGCCCTGTTCACGCCACATTCTCTGGGAAGGGCGCCCTCTAGAGTTGAGCCGTGTCTCACCTGTGCCTCTGTTTTCTCTGAACACATTTGAATCAGATGCCAGACTGGCTTGATCCTTTAATTATCTTATCTCTTATTTTCCATCTTTTTGTTTTGTCATTCTACTTTCCTCAACTCTTGGTGGAAAATTTTTTCATCCTGGTTATGCT